>NW_006383017.1:7289537-7299335 GCF_000327345.1 Myotis davidii | reverse complement strand
GTTGTCTTCAGGGAGCTTACAGTCTAGGAGGGAAGACCAACATTAGTCAAATAAACATACCAACCAAGGTAACACCTGTTAAGGGAGAGATGGTCGTTGTTTCCAAAAAGTCTGTAGTGGGTGGATTGGCTTGACCAAGGAAGTAATGGCAGGCCTTCTTTCGGAAGTGATACTTGTGGTGAGTCAAGAGGATAAGGTGGTGTTAACTGGGCAGGAAGGAGTAGAAAAACATTCTAGGAAAAGAGAAGTGTATGAGCAAAGGTCCTGTGGCCAGTGTGAGCATAGTGAGTATGAAAGACTGAAGTAAGGCCCACAGGATGGAACATGGAGAATAGGAGCCTGGGTGCAGATGAGGCCGGTAAGCTCAGCAGCAGCAGGGACTGGACAGTGATGGGTTTTGTCTTTATCACAGTGTTTATTAGTGTAGACTAGAGGCCCAGTGCACGAATTAGTGCATGGGTGGAGTCCGGTAAGCTCCACCCTAATCAGCGGATAGGGGCCAGGCCTCTTGGGAGGAGACAGCAGGAGGTTGGCCAACTGGCTGCCCCGATTGAGGCCTGATCAGGGCTGGGCCAGCTGGGGGCAGGGGCCATGGGAGGTTGGCCGGCCAGCCCCACCCCCAATTGGGGTAGGGGGGCTGATCAAGGGCGGAGTTGGCTGGGGGAAGGGGCTGTGGGCCAATCAGGTTGGGGGGGGGCATCGGGGGCAGGGCCAGCCTGGGGGAGGGGCTGCAGGAGGTTGCCTGGCTGTCCTTGCCCCCTATTGGGGTAGGGGTGGAGCTCAAGGGCGGGGCTGGTGGGGGGTGGGGCTGCAGGACATTGGCTGGTCGGCCCCACTCCCTGATCGGGCTGGTTTGCTGGCTGCAATGGGTGTCATAGCGACCGGTTGTTCTGATTGTTATGGCATTCTGGTCACTAGTATTTCATATATATAGACTAGAGGCCGGTGCAGGAAATTCATGTACTGGGGGCGGGGGGAGGGGGGGCCCTTCAGCCCAGTCTGCCCCTTCTCACAGACTGGGAGCCATCAGGGGATGTCCTACCATCCCATGGGGAGCGGGCCTAAGCCGCAGTCTGGCCTCCTTCTGCGGGAGGTGACCGGGCTGATTCCTAATTTCTTTGAATTAAACATTTGCCTCTCCTCTGACTGGGAAATCATATTATAGGTTAATAACAAAGATATCTGAAACCCATCTCCGTGAATTACGCAGAAACATCAATCAGCTGCCTCCTGCACCTCTCCCACTGGGGATGTGCCCGCAACCAAGGTACATACCCTTGGCCGGAATCGAACCTCGGACCATTTAGTACGCAGGCCAATGCTCTATTCACTGAGCCAAACCGGTTAGGGCATCTTCTTGGATTCTTATTGCCCAAGTTACCAAGAACACTGTGAGTGGCAGCATACAGGGAGCTTAACCAACGAGCAGTCAGAGCCCCCCAGAGTTGTGTCCACTGGGGTGGGGGTGTGCTCTGAGCCGCACAGCAGCCGCCGGGAGCACGCCCCCAGCCCTGCGTTGTGTCTGCTGGGCTGGGGGTGTGCTGCCTGCCCAGACGCTCTCCCTCCCTCCGAGGCCGGGGCACAGGACGCTATGTGGGCACCCCATCTTTGTGATGGAGTGGTTAATTTGCATATTACCCTTTTATTAGGTTAGATCAATCTGAGATTGTAGAAGTTACTGAAGGTGAGAGAGCTACTTGGCTTAGGGAGCAAGGATGAAAATGAAATCTTTGATTAGCATCTCCAGAACTGTTTTTCATAAAAGGTATATCATATTTACTAGTATACGCATCTAATGAACTTAAACATTCAAGGTTTAATATCAGCCAATTCTTAATTATTACACAGGTAAAACTATAATAAGGTCAACAGAAACAGGTTTTAGGGTAAAAAGCTACTTTAGACTTTGCAGAGTAAACTCAATGTGGCAAATTATTGAAAGAGAGAGACCTCAGACACTCTGAAGATGTTTTGAAATGCACAGTTTATTTACTGGCATTTTATTCCACATTTCTTGTGTAATTCCCAAAATTCTTTCTAGAAAGCAAGCTACCAAATTAAGAATACCTAATATATCTTTCTACACCACCATTTAAAACTGAAACCCTGTAACTGAGCAGTTCATCTGTGTGCCAATTCTGCCATCTTCTGGTTATAAATGGAATCATAGTTGTTAATAAAACTAGAAAAAGCATTTATCAATCCTAATATACCTTCCTTAGGGCTTAAATTTTATCCACTGATATGGGGATGTAATTCATCACACCTTTCTTCCTTATAAGATGCTTTCCATTTATACAAATAGCCAATAGCCATAAGAAAAAATTAAATTTGTAGGTATTAGTCTCTTGCCTAACAAGACTAATGTCTTGATAATCCAAACCGAAAGTTAGTATCTTCTCAAGAAAAACAATTACACTGTCTATTAGGCTCTGTGCCTAAAAGTTGTTCATGTAATTTTACATATCCCAAGAGGTAAGCCTCAGATGGCTTTTTTTTTTCACTTTTGTATCCTTCCTTAACAGAAATGAGCCATGAATTTGACCCCAAATGCAAGGGAAGTAAAAGCAAAAATAAATAAATGGAATTATACCAACTAAAAAACCTTTGCACAGCAAAAGAAAACATCAACAAAACAAAAAGGAAACCAACTGAATGAGAGAGGATACTTGCAAATGATACATCTGATAAAAGGCTAAAATCCAAAACATACAAGGAATTCATACAACTCACCAACAAAAAAGTCCAATATAAAAATGGGCAGAAGACCGGGACAGACACTTTTCCCAAGAAGACATACCATTGCCCAACAGATATATGAAAAGATGCTCAACCTCACTAGCTATAAGAAAAATGCAAATCAAAACCACAATGATACCACCTCACAGCTGTTAGAAAGGCTATTATCGAATAAGACAAGAAATAACAAGTATGGGAGAGGGTGTGGAGAAAAGGGAACCTTCATACACTGCTGGTAGGATTGTAAATTGGTACAGCCTTGATGGAAAACAATATGGAGGTTCCTAAAAAAATTTGGAACTACCATATGACCCAACAATCCCTCTTCTGGGTATCCTATATAATAAAAGGCTAATATCCAAATCAACCAAACAGCAGAACGACTGGTCGCTATGACATGCACTGACCACCAGGGGGCAGACACTCAATGCAGAAGCTGCCCCTTGGTGGTCAGTGCGCTCCCACAGGGGGCACGCCACTCAGCCAGCCCTGTGCCGGGCTCACAGCTGGTGAGTGCAGCGGTGGTGGCGGGAGCGCTAAGGATGTCTGCCTGCCAGCTTAGGCCTGCTCCCCACAGGGATCAGGCCTAAGCTGGCAGGCAGACATCCCTCAAGGGGTCCAAGACTGCAAGGGGGCACAGGCCAGGGTGAAGGACCTCCCACAACCCCCGCAAGTGCATGAATGTCATGTACTGGGCCTCTAGTCTAAACAGAAAGTTTGAAAACATTTACTCATAAAGATATATGTAGCCCTATGTTCACTGAAGAATTATTCACAATAACCAAGATATGAAAATAACCTAAGTATCCTTTGATAGATGATTGGATAAAGATGTGGAACATATACACAATGGAATACTAATCAGTCACAAAAAAAATTATCAAATACTGACATTTGTGACAACATGGTTGGACCTTGAAAGTATTATTATCATGTTAAGTGAAACAAGTCAGATGGAAAAGGATAAAAACTATATGACTTCACTCATATGTGGGATATAAAATAGAAAGCAACATATAAACAAACAAAACAAACAAACTCATCAACAGACAACAGCATGGTGGTCCAGAAGGCAAGAGGGTAAAGGGAGTCAAATATATGGTGACAGGAGACTAGACCTTGGGTGGTGAGCACACAATGTAATAGTCAGATGATGCATTACAGAGCCCTATGGTTCACCATAGCTTTCATGTCCTGAAATTGCAATTCCTCAGCTATTCCCAAATAATCTCATTTGCTGCTCGATAACCTTTGTTGTTTAATTTTAAGGCTGAGAGTATATAATCACAAATCAAAGCAATCTGACAGTGACATTCAATTCATTATGCTACCAAGACCCCTACTCTTAAAAAACAAAGGCTTGTCCCTGACAAAGCACAGACACACACAAAAGTATACGCATCTAATGAACTTAAACACTTCAGTAGTTTGGTGCTTGGAGAGTAGTAGTCAGGTTTTCCATTTACAACAGTGGTTCTCAATCTTCCTAATACCATGATCCTTTAATACAGTTCCTCATGTTGTGGTGACCCCCAATTTCATTGTTACAAATTGAACATAATTAAAGCATAGTGATTCATCACAAAAACAATATGTAATTATATATGTGTTTTCCAATGGTCTTAGGCAACCCCTGTGAAAGGGTCATTCGACCCCCAAAGGGATCACGACCCACAGGTTGAGAACCGCTGATTACAATGTGGTGGCAATCACTGACCAAGGAACACTCCTGTGGCCTGAACTGGTTTCTTCACCTTCTTCATCTCACATGAAAATCACTTTCATTTTTTTTATAAAAGCTGAACTTCATTGCGGCTCATAAACTGATACTGCTCTTAAATAAGAAGCCAGTGCAGTGTCCTTTGCCTCTAGTCCACCAACTTACTAGGATAATCAGTGAAATGCACCTTCCTAGCTCACGAATCAACACCATCTGAACAAATGCTGCATACGGTACTCCCTCACAGAAAGACAGAAAGACCCAAAACAGACCACCATCTGAAATGCATCAGAGGATCCTCAAGAAGCTAAGAAACTGGAGGGAAGGGGCAAGGGGGAAGGGGCAAGGGGGAGGAGGGAAGGGGGAGTGGGGAGAAGAGGAGGTGGGGAACTGGCCCTTCATCAGACCTCCCTGCTTGGACTTGACTGAACGGTCAAGTCATCTGCACCAGGGTCAAGTTAGACTGACCTCTCCCAGGCTCTGCCTTCTCCCCGCCTGTCTGCATGCTCATTCAGGCTCAGACGGCGGGACAGCTGGCTAGCTGGGGTGCTGACTGAACTTTAAGACCCGCTGGTGTTTAAGCATGAGCACGACACACAGCATTCTAACAGCATCCGCCAAAATACACACTGAAGCCATGCTGCTAGAAGCTTTGGAAAGAAAATAACACTGAAGCAATGCTGCTGGAAGCTTTGGAAAGAAAACGACCATCTTTTTTGCCAATTCTACCTCCTTAACATCTCTTGAACTCACCTCCTCCCTCTGCATCCCCCTGCCCCTGCCCTGGTGGAGGCTCTGGCCTTCTGATGGTTCTGGGGATTTCTGGGACAGCCTCCTCTCCACACCCTGTCCACCTCCACTCCGCTGCCAGAGGATACTCCTAAATGCAAACAAATGGTGCTCTTCTGCTCAGCCCTTCAAGGGATAACAGCCAAACTCTTCACCATAGCAGACAGGGGCCTCCAGCTGTCCCCAACCACCCCGCCCACCTCATTTCCTAAGGACCCAGCCACACCTGGGCTCCACTTAGAACGGGAAGCACCAACACCCAACAGTCATGTTCTAAGTGCAGTTCAAGGATCAGCGGCTCCACGAGGCCCACTTATCCAGCGGCCGCTCCTTTCCCTTTGGGCTCTCACTGTACCTTGTCCTTACTTTTCTCAAAATACCCAGAGCACGCTGGTGTCCTTACCCGCTACATGTCCATCTCCACCACTAGACTACAAGCCTCTTAAAGGTGTGTCTTCTCTTGTCCTTGCTCCTCAATGCCTGGAGCATCAGAAGGATTTGGGCCTAAATCCGCACCACTGGTGGGGGCACACAGTGGGAAGGAAACTACGGAGCTGAACAAAGCAGCCCCTGGAAAAGGCATTGAAGAGGCCGGGAGGAAAGAGTCTAAAAAGCAAAGGCTGTGAAGACGGCAATGGAAAGCGGATTATTCTTTCTTTCTGAGATAAAGTTTTGTGTAATTCTTAGTTTAAGGTTTTTAATAAAACATTTAAAAGTGTTTGCCTTATGTACTTAATGTCCTGAAGAGAAAAGGTTCCCAGGCACACTGACAAGCACACAGGAGCCCGGTCAAAGGCCCTCCACACAGTCAACGTCCTGAAATGCATCACAAGAAAGTGCCATGGGAGTGTGGTTGGGTGTCTGACAGGTCGCTCTCAGCTTCTAAGTAGACAACAAATCCCGAGCACAATCTGCAACTCCGCTCCCATCCATCTTCCAACACCAGCAGTCCCGCTGCCGCATGCCGTGAGCATCATGAGCGAATAGCCACACTGCACCGCAGGGCAGCCAGCACAGCCTCACCTAACTGCCTACAACCCAACTACAACCAAACAAGTCTGGCCAAGCATCACCACAACTGCAAGCCCTCCAAGCAGTCTCCTGGCAGCACCCAACTACAACCAAACAAGTCTGGCCAAGCATCACAACTGCAAGCCCTCCAAGCAGTCTCCTGACAGCACCATGCAGCCAGTCCTCCTAACAGCACCACTGCAGCCAGTCCTCCAGGCAGCACCAATGCAGCCAGCCCTCCAGGCAGCACCAATGCAGCCAGCCCTCCAGACAGCCTCCTGGAAGAAAGCACAATGCAGCCAGTCCTCCAGGCAGCACCAATGCAGCCAGTCCTGCAGGCAGCCTCCTGACGACAGCACCAATGCAGCCAGCCCTCCAGGCAGCCTCCTGACGACAGCACCAATGCAGCCAGCCCTCCAGGCAGCCTCCTGACGACAGCACCACTGCAGCCAGCCCTCCAGGCAGCCTCCTGACGGACAGCACCAATGCAGCCAGCCCTCCAGGCAGCACCAATGCAGCCAGCCCTCCAACAGCACCAATGCAATTTAAAAGTGTTTGCCTTATGTACTTAATGTCCTGAAGAGAAAAGGTTCCCAGGCACACTGACAAGCACACAGGAGCCCGGTCAAAGGCCCTCCACACAGTCAACGTCCTGAAATGCATCACAAGAAAGTGCCATGGGAGTGTGGTTGGGTGTCTGACAGGTCGCTCTCAGCTTCTAAGTAGACAACAAATCCCGAGCACAATCTGCAACTCCGCTCCCATCCATCTTCCAACACCAGCAGTCCCGCTGCCGCATGCCGTGAGCATCATGAGCGAATAGCCACACTGCACCGCAGGGCAGCCAGCACAGCCTCACCTAACTGCCTACAACCCAACTACAACCAAACAAGTCTGGCCAAGCATCACCACAACTGCAAGCCCTCCAAGCAGTCTCCTGGCAGCACCATGCAGCCAGCCCTCCAGGCAGCACCAATGCAGCCAGCCCTCCAGGCAGCCTCCTGACGACAGCACCAATGCAGCCAGCCCTCCAGGCAGCCTCCTGACGACAGCACCACTGCAGCCAGCCCTCCAGGCAGCCTCCTGACGGACAGCACCAATGCAGCCAGCCCTCCAGACAGCACCACTGCAGCCAGTCCTCCAGGCAGGCTCTTGACAGACAGCTGAATGCAGCCCGTCCTGCAGACAGCCAATTCTGCAATAAGCCGCAACAGAAACGACATGCTGATACTCCCCAATCAATCGCGAACAAACAAGGTCCACATCCTCAATCCTAGAGCAGCTAAACGGTAACATAAGTTGCCTTCGATCTCCCGGCTCTTCTAGTCATAGCCTTGAAGAAAAGTCAGAGCTGGTACAACAACATGCACTTCATGTCTGAGTATAATGCCACCCTCAAAGCCAGCCAGGTTAACTGTCACACTAGATGTTTGTAGGCATCCTCGTGTCCTGCACCTACTACAATTGACTGCCAAGCCAATTCTGTGAAAATAGTTACTCTGGGGTATAAATTGTTCTATAGTCCTGAAGTATCAGTGAGCACCAGTCATCTCAGAATCTTGTTTAAAAATGCAGGGCCCCTGGTGCCATCTCCAAAAACCTTCACTTGTAACCAGCTGTGCACACAATTGATGCTAAAGTAGGTGCTCCTTGGGTCACACCTGCAGAAGTCTGTGAGAGGCTGGCAGAGAAGCATTTGCAAAACATGGTATAATATACTTCCTGCTTCCTCATGCCCCAACCAGAATGGGACTGGAAAGAACCACCTACCAGCACCTACGTGTGTGAGGATATCCACCCATGTCACCCATGCACACATTAAATTCACAAAGGCTGCTTTGGCTGCAAAGAAATTTCAATATTCTTTCATTTCTCCACACAACGTGAACTAAGGCTGAAAGCTGGATAAAACCAGGAAAAAAACAAATTCTAAAGCCTTAAAAAAAAAAATCACTACCATTGTAATGTTATAGCATCTGTTGTATTAGAGCAGTGATGGTGAACTTATGACATGCGTGTCAGAGGTGACACGCGAACTCATTTTTTTGGTTGATTTTTCTTCATTAAATGGCATTTAAATATATAAAATATCAAAAATATAAATCTTTGTTTTACCATGGTTGCAAATATCAAAAAATTTCTATATGTGACACGGCACCAGAGTTAAGTTGGGGTTTTTCAAAATGCTGACATGCCGAGCTCAAAAGGTTCGCCATCACTGTATTAGAGTAAACCTGCCTGGCCATTCTGGTCTAATTAGATTCTGCTTTGTACAGGGCTTTTTCTGTGTCTGATGAAAAGTGAACTGTAAAATAACTGAGGTAGGGATTTAGAGATTTGGTATAACAAACTTCTTAATAAAAATGGCAAAAATGGGACTCTTCTTACTGTTGTTCCATATTAAGTCTTACTTGATCCATTTTACTGTATTCCAAATTACAAACATCAGGTGGGAGGCTGTAATCATAGTTTTACTGATTCTGTCATTAAGTTTTAATCAAGCTGCTGCTACAGAGAATGGTTAGGAGGGTAGGGCTTCTGCTTCTAGGTTTCCTTCACACACTTATAGTTACTACATCAAAGTAGTCGTGGACACACTCATAGGATATTGTTTCTAAGAAATGTGTAACAGACAATCCTATATCCCAGTAAGTGGACTACACAGCAGTGACCAAACATCTCTATACCTCTCTGACCACTGACAGCTACACGTTTTTGTTTTCCAGTCCATTTTATTTTACCTATGAAAATTTGTTTCTCCTAAATTCACCCATTTCTTTCTCTTGCTTTTGCAACCACATTTGTATGAATCTGAAACAAAAAGTTTATGCTCTGTGAGACCAAAATCGGAAAGTTATTGAAATAGGAAAGTAGTATACACATTCCTCAAGCATTTACTGAGAAAACTGTTTATTGAATGGCTTTGAGAAGTTTTTAAAGAAAGTTCAAAGATAATTAGAGCCTCAGAACCAACATTTCCACAAACTTCCTACACTTGACAATCTTCTCAGCATATTAAACATAACTAAATTTAAAATCATTCAAAAGTCAACATCAAGAGATGTTTCACCTATGAAGTTAATCTATATACCCACTGCTGATAAATTCTCCATTTAAATTTCTCCAGGCATCACAAAAACTACTATCAAAAGGCATCTGACATCAGGCCTCACTACCAAAGGAACTATGGAAACCATAAAAGACCTAATAAAGATAAGAATGTCCTAGAATTGTATATTTCCACTCTTATAATACTTGTCCCCAACTGAAGTCTACTTACAGCACCTCCTTTGTCCAGCGGTTCACATTCGGAATATTACATCACAAGAGCTTCCATACTTTTTTCTTCTTTATTGATTAAGGTATTACATGTGTGTCCTTATCCCCCCCAATGCCCTCTCACCCCCCACTCATGCCCTCCCAACAACCTTTCTTCATAAAAACTCTCAGCACAGTGGGAATAGAGGGATCATACCTCAATATAATAAAAGCCTTATATGACAAACCTACAGCCAACATCATACTCAATGGGCAAAAAC
>NW_006383017.1:7284929-7289026 GCF_000327345.1 Myotis davidii | reverse complement strand
GATGATACCACATTGTCGTTTTGATTTGCATCTTGAGGATGATTAGTGACTTTAAGCATATCTTCATATGTCTCTTGGCCTTCCTTATGTCCTCTTCCGAAAAGTATCTATTTAGGTCAGTTGCCCATTTTTTGATTGGGTTGTTTATCTTCCTTTTGTTAAGTTGTATGAGTGAACTTCCATATTTTAAAGATGTCAGTTACAGCCCTGGCCAGTGTGGCTCAATGATTACAGTGTCGGCCCATTCACCAACACTCCATCAAGGGCACATACCTGGGGTGCGGTTTCAATCTCCATCCCCAGTCATTTGGGGTGAGTGAGGGAGGCAACCATTCAATGGGTGTCTCTCACATAGATGTTTCTCTCTCTCTTCCCCTCTCTCCCTCCCTTCCACTCCAAAAACCAATGGAAAAAAAATATCTTCAGGAGAGGATTAAAAAAATAGTCAGTTTCAGATATTAAAGTATTAGAATATACAGCATTGTCTACAAATGAAAAGATGTATCATTAACATGAGTAATCAAACAGTTCTCATTTGACCTACATCATCATATCAGTTTAAATACTTTTTTTGTAATTCTAATAGAGAGATAGGAAAGTCTGTCCTTCAACATGGCAAACTAGTTTTCAGGCAAGATGGCCCTACATGAAATGAAATAAGTGGCCCAGTTATTTTTGCTGCTTGCTCTCAGCAACATATTAAAATGTAAGCCAAATATTGAATTTGTGAAAATGTATTTAACCTTAATCTAAGCAGCATGAAATTCTAAAATAGAGGCAAAAGGTGTCATAAGTACAGAATTTTCATGACCTAAGACACTGAAATGCTCATATATGATTTGCTATTCTTTAGAATGTACATGCACTCAAAAAAAAATAACTGCATGTAATGAGATTCTAATTTCAGAACAATAGTACAAAAATTTAAACCAAGGATAATAGGTTAAAAGATTTTTAAATTAAGTATAAACTGCTTTCAACTTACAGTTTAAGCTGATTTTCAGATAGCATTCAAACAATGCAGTGCTTACTTTGAGTAAGAATATGAAGAACTGAAAATCCCCAGAAATGTTATGCAAATGCCCACATGTCCACTTTACTGGAAGAATAGCCATAGGTTTCTTTAGATTCCTAAAGGGGTCTTCAGCTTATAAAAAGAACTACTACTTTGTTATTTGCTTTTAAAAAATGAATATATGTTAGTCTACCACTTTTATGACTGCAGTTAATTATGAAGGCAATTATTTTTTTAAAAAATATATTTTTTATTGATTTTTTACAGAGAGGAAGGGAGAGAGATAGAGAGTTAGAAACATCGATGAGAGAGAAACATCGATCAACTGCCTCCTGCACATCTCCTACTGGGGATGTGCCCGCAACCCAGGTACATGCCCTTGACCGGAATCGAACCTGGGATCTTTCAGTCCACAGGCCAACGCTCTATCCACTGAGCCAAACCGGTTTTGGCGGCAATTATTTTTAATCCAGGGTTAACTTGGGTTCTACAATATCATTTTTAAACCAGTGGCAAAAGGAAATTTTATTTAAAGCACTTCAGTAATCTTAATGTCTCTCAGGATAATTTCTTTCAACTTTCTAGATTTTATAGTTATTAACAAAAAGACAAGAAATAACAAGTATTAGTGCGGATGTGAAGAAAAGAGAACCCTTGTGCATACTGTAGGATTCCATTTCTATGTAATGTCCAGAATAGGCAAATCCGCAAAGACAAAAAGTAGATGAGTGGCTGCCTCGGGCCGGGAAGGTTGGGGAAAGGAGAGTGACTGTTAATGGGAACAGGGTTTCCATTTGGGGTGATGAGAATGTTCCAAAACTGTGATGATGGCTGCACAATTCTGCAAATATACTAAAACCACTGAATTAAACTTTAAATGGGTAAATCATAGGGTATGTAAATTGTACCTCAATAAAGCTGTTATTTTTTTAATTGTCTTCTTAAAGTTAGTATTTACTTTTACTTTTCGGTCAGGATCTCGCTCTCTTTTCATCATCTCTATTCTCTATATTCTCAAGTGAAAAAGGTTCTATTACAAAAGTTTATAGATTTTCATCCAAATTTTCTAAAGGAAAATAATGCATAGAAAACAAAACTATAATATATAATTACTTTTCATGTAAATGTTATAAAAACTGATTCACTTTCCAAATTTCCTAACATTAATTTGTACCACTACTTTCCAAAACAGAAAAAAAAAGTTACTTGAGAAAATAACAAAAGGTTCATAAAGGAGACCCTTTCTCTCCACTTTGTTGTCCACTCCTACCCACAAGGCTGGGGCAGCATAAACACCAGACTGTGTGTTTTAAAGACAACAACAGTAGAGAACAGACATTTATGAATGGAGACAATTCTAACCGAGGTTGTCCCTTAGTATTGGGCAGCAGGGCTGAGAGAAAGGTAAGTGGGTGAGGAAAGTGGGAAAATGTTATTGGCTCCCTTCTCCTCTGTGTTAGTTTATGAAAAAATAATCCTGAATTATTTTGTAATTATAAATATTTTATCTCTTACATTATCATTTCTTTTTTTTGGCTCATGAATTATTTATGAGAGAGAAGGTCAGATAGTTTTGTAAGCCCATGGTAGGGATGGACAGATTATCTGTCATTGCTTTCCAATTTTACTTCATTATAATCAGCAACCAAATGATTTAATGATATTGTCTCTACACTATTTGTTTTAAATTGCTTGTGAACTACTGGGTTATACATTTTAATTAATATTCCAAGTATACTTCATAAAAATTAATAATCTTTGTTAGGTGCAGAGCTCTATACATAGCTATTAGATCAATCTTGCTGTTGTGTTGATAGGTAGATTACATTTTTAATCATTTCTCCTTATAATTCTGGAAATTCTTGTTTTATATTTTGAGCCTGGGCTATTTAGTCCAGGTTCTGGTTCATTACATCTCTCAGGAGAACTGTTCCTTGTATCATTACACAATGTTCTCTTTGGTTTTTGCTTTCAGCCTTTTTGTCTGGTATTAACATTATTCGCTCAGCTCTTCCAGTTAGTATCTCTGTATCAGGCAGGGTGAATCAGAAGTAGAACCACTATGACTGATAAGAATGGAGGTTATAAGAATGTGAACAGTAACTGTGGGAGCTGGGTAAGCAGTTTATGTAGAACTGTAACCCTATGTGCAGTGTTGGGATAGAAGTCACAGGGCAGGGGATCAGGAAGGAAAGAGGGATGTGATATGGGGAAATCCAGGACAACCTCAGATTGTCTCTGAGTTGATGAGAGTGACCTGCAGTACAGCTGCCACCCTCGCCACAGCGCCCACACCTCTGGACTCAGAATGCAGAGAAGCTGAAGGGAGCAACAGCAGCTGCCTGAGTCCCCAGGTCAGTGAGGAGGTGTACGAAGTGCAAGCACGCCTGACCCTACACCAACCTTCCGAGCATAAACACATCTGCTTCACTTCCGCCTCACACCTCTTGTACAAATGTTTCCTGTGGTCAGCCTAACCTGGAACCGTCCTGGAAAGGGAGTTCTGGGAAAAAGAGTTTTAGCTCAGTTCTATGTTGACATAATACAAAGCCACCACAATTTGCATGGATGTTTTCTTCCCTCTTTAATTTTACTCTTTCTGTTTCAGGTCTATCTCTTGCATATAGCACACAGCTGAATTTTTCTTTCATCCTATCTAGATTCTATCTTTTAATTATCATGTTTAACCCATTTACGTTTATTAAAATTTATAACTTTCATAGCTTAAAAAATAGTCTTTTTTATTTCATTAAAAAATAAAGTAATATCTGTATAGAGACTGTGCATATATGAAGATACATGCACAATTATATTTCTGAAGTATTTTATATACATTACTTACCACTTCTCCAGCAGAGGCAGCCAACATGTGCTTCACAGGCATCAAATGTGAAGATGAATCAGTGTGCAAAAACCATTTCACATAATCATAGGTGATGAAAAAGGCAGCAGCTGAAATGTAAACAAGCCAGTCTTTCACAAAGTGAGCAAATACGTTTGTCAAAAAAATTACAACTTTAGTTAATAAATTATGACATAACAAGATAAAAATAATAAACACATATCCTTCCCCTACTCTCCT
>NW_006383017.1:7273138-7284901 GCF_000327345.1 Myotis davidii | reverse complement strand
TTCCCTACTCTCCTCACTTTTGCAGAATTTACCAAACCCATATTATATGCCCGACCCTGGCCTTATGAAAATGCAGAAGACATGATACCTGCCCCAAAGGAGCCTCATAGATAACCTAGTATTTACCATTTTGTACTAACAAATCACTTGACATTTTTAGTAAGCTTTCTAGAAAGGGATAAAATATCCCTATACAAACATAAAAGAATCAGTATAGACAGGTTAAAATTACAAACATAAACCTTAACAAAATAAAATATCTCGTGATATTTTATTGCTGTTTATCCAAAATAACCATGGATACTTTTTACTACATCAACCCACTTTACATCAAGGAAACAATTAAAACTGGAAATCAAAATCTCCAACAGCTACTCCTATCACCATGCACTGATCTAGCTGCAGAGGCTTTACCGCCTGCCATGTATCGCGAACCAAAGCATGTTCATCACTTTCACAAAAGATAAGGCACAGAAAATAAATGAAAGACAAATTCATCTTTTGAAAGACATCTGAACATGTCACATTAAAGTCTGAAACACACAGGAAAGGAGTTTGATAGTGAAGCTTTATTGTTGTCAACACTCCTCAGGCTGGTAACTAACGCACATCAATGGAAGCACCTGTCCCCCGAAGAGAAAGACCCATGAAAGCAGTTTTATATAGTCAACACAGGTCCCTGTTTCCATTGGTGGTTCCTAAGGAGACACTCACTCCTTTAGCCCACTCATTAAAATACAACGGGAACAGCTCCTCCACCTGCTACACAATCCACCCTCCCACCCCGGCTGGGAGAAGGGAGAAAGACTGCTAAAAGTTCCAGATTTTCATGGGTAACCACCTCCACCTGGTCAGACCATATTGCTACTTTTATGATAGACCAAGTCCTTTAGAAATGTAAGCCCAACGTCTCCTGGGTGACACCCAAGAAAGCCCTTGCCAATTGGAAATGATGGCAAAATAAGGTTCCAAATGAGGCTCTAGGCAAGTTATAACAAAGACTCGGGGGTGGGCTACCTGATATCTACAGCCTCTTGTAGCTCTTAAAAAAACAAGCAAACCAAAAAAACCACTGCTATGGTTTTTCTACATTCCCTTCTAAAGGGGGTACCTTGTCATAATCAGGTCTTTTTGTCTCCTCTTTCGACCTTCAGTCCCCTCCATCCCCTACAACTCACCCCTGCAGAATACCTTCTCAAAAAAAGGCTACAGCCACTTGCCGGGCCCTGACCAGAATCCAATGGAGGTTCAAGGCCTACTCACCATACGCGTGCAAGCAGCCAAGGACACAGCAAGCAGTATTACTATGTTAAAGGCCCCTTTGCCCTACACATGCACGAGGGCAATGACTCAGCAGGAGCAACATACTACTGCGCAAGCGCAACCTTACATACCCTGCTTATGTTAATGTAGCACGAGCTGCACTAATTGGCAGGAGGCCTCTTCTGTTTGAGCATGTATATAAGTTGCCACTGATGAGCCAGTTTGGGGCTACTTCGTTCATAATAACACATGTCCCACTTACCTACTGTCACCCGTGTATTGTTCCAATTTCCTACACCCAGAGGGGTCAAGTCCCTGGCTGAGGAACTTGCCCCCAACACCACTGAATATTACTCAGACTAGGACTTGAACCAAAAGCAACAGGAAAAAAAAAGTGCCACATAGAAAATTTCAATTCACCAACAATTTACAGAAAACCAAAAAGACCATTTCTGAAACTGACACTATTTAGCCAGCATCTCCAATCCAGTGATGTTCTGTGGATGGAAAAAATAAAAAAATAAAGGGGCCTGCCAAGAGCACCACTGTATCACACACACACAAATTTGAAACCACATTCTGTACATAAACTCCTGATGGCAAGAATCTAAACCAGTGCTGTGAGATGAAAGGAGCACCATGTGCCCTGCAGACTATGGACCATGCTACACCTACCAACAGTGATTCCTAGGTGCAATCTGTAAGGAAAAGACATCTTTAGGACAATGATGGAGATACCATAAAAATAACAGCTCTGGCCAGGTGGCTCGGTTGGTTGGAGCATCATCCCATGCACTAAAAGGTTTCAGGTTTGATTTCCAGTCAAGGCACATGCCTAGGTTTCGGATTAGATCCCCAGTCAGGGCGCATACGGGAGGCAGCCCATTGATGTTTTTCTCTCTCACATGTTTCTCTCCCTCCCTCTCTCTAAACATATCCTCTGGTGAGGATTAAAAACAAAAACTGATGAACAAAAGATAGGTACTTAGTAACGTATGCCTTTCAATTCCCTTGTTCAAAGATTCCCAAATTTGTCTGCTTATTAAACCACCTGGAGATTTTTTTTTAATTTAAACTTCCAACTCCCAGCTCACAGCCCATCAATTAAATCAAGATCACTGGAAGCAGGACACAGGCAACAGGACTTCACAAAATCGGCCCCGGCGATCAAGGGCTGCAATGTGGTCAGATTTAGGAACCTGCCCCTCGCCCACACACACACAGTTATCACTGACTGGGGGCTCAACAATGACATGCTATAATCAATTACTGAAGGCATTGCGACAAATAAAAACTCAAGGGTAATCTCAAAACAGTTTGTTGTCTCAGGACTGATGGAGCAAGGGGAAGAGAAAAGAAAGAAACAAAGGGACCAAAACATTGTGCTGTCCGTGCACCACAAACCTCTACATGAATGCTGTGCTCACGTGGGGACACAGATGGACAGCTAAATGTCAAGTGAACATGGAAGAATTTCTCATAAATTATCTTGAGAAAAAAGAAATCAAACCCCAGGATTTAAGAATCTCCTACAGCAGAGGTTCTATAATTGTGTGTGTGTGGTGGTGGTGATTTTTTTGTTTGCTTGGTTGCTTTCCAATGCCACACAAAACATCAATAAACAATTAAAATGAGGTAAATATCTGAAAAAAGTACAGTATACCAACAAGTGGATTGAGTAAAACAGATGATATTGATTCTAGAATAAGAGGCCATACATCATATAATGTGACTTTAGCAAGACACTGGGAGCAGAGTATCGAGGAGGTTAGCAGAATTGGTTGCATCAGCTAAGAGCAATTCTGTGAAGACAAAAAAGTGTAATGCCTCTTAGATTCATCGGCTTCAGCAGACTCTCCGAGGCAGCAGCTATTAAACTCACCTTCGCACTGGAATCACCTGGGAGGCTACTAAAACCTTGCGAAGCCCAGACCAATTAAACTCCTGGGTGTGACACAGGCATCAGCAATTCTTAAAACTTCTCAAGAGATTTCAATGTGCAAGCAAGGTTGAGAAACTGCTCTAAGGCATCACAATTAATGTTAGAACACTTTAAGGATGCTAACTGGAAATGTTAACAACAAAAACCATTTTTAAAAGATTGCTCATATTTTTTCTAATATAAATACAGTGGAATGGGATCTACAGCTGATTAAAATAATTGGTTAATGAATGGAAAACAAATTCAGAAGATAAGTCCCAACACGTAAGAAATTCTATATGTAGTGCCACCACCCACCATTCTGAAAATAATCCTATTATCTTGGCTTTATAGCAGGAGAATACCAATACAATTTTTACCATTAGGAAAGGATCCAATAGCAGCAGAAGGAACGCCAGCATATATTCCATGAAAACCACCAGCCTTATTAAATCCTTGGGGACTCTGCAGCCTCGTTTTAATGGTATCCAGAGGAAATAATATCAAATCAACAGAGACACCTGCTACCCCACCAGCCTTTAAAAAAAGAGGGTGGGGGAAGAAAAGGGAAAATAGGTTACAATAAAATAAACTCTCTGCCATTTGGGGTAGGGATAAGAAGGTAGTCTTTAAAGCATATTTCTCATAATTGTCAGTTCATGGACTATTTGGCACAGTCAAAAGACCTACTCCCTAAATCTAGAGATTTTCCAGGGGGAAACAACCATTATTATACTATACTTTCAAATTGTAAATTTTTAAATAAATGTTTCTCTTTAAAGTGAATTTTACAATTTATTTCTAAATAAATGTGGTATTGTCCAAAGACCTGCTACCTAAATCTAGAGATTTTCCTGGGGAAACAACCATTATTGTGCTATATTTTTAATACTTTCACATGGTTCAAAGTCTCTTTTCCTGTTCCTACTTTGGTTGTTTTCTTATTGCATCCTTCCAAAGTTACTTTAGACATATACAAGTAAATATGAATATGTATTTTATTTTCCTTTTTTTAAAAAAATAAAAGGTGTATACAATAAACACTCTGCTGAACATTCTTTTTTTCACTTAACTTATCTTGGAGATATTTCCATATCAGATCAAATGTTGTATTTTTGTCTTCTTAACAATGAGTGGTGAATCTGCAGTAAGACTTTTTTTTTTTTGAGACTTCTATTTTTAAACAGGTAATGAGTCTTGTGAATCTAGATCCCTATTTTAAGAAACACATATCTAAGGATTGCTATTTTGTGTATATTTGAAAATTCCTTGATAAATGTTTTAATTAAGTGAATAAATGGGGGGAAATAGAACTAATTCCTAGAAGACATTAAAACCTGGCCCTAAGCAAACCATGTTGCTTAACCGTTTGGCTGCTGACGTATTTTTTCGGACATATGCCAAAACTGCGGCACTAATTGCGCATGTATGGGAAAAAATGTAAAACACTTTTTATACAATAAACTCACTTGTATTGCTTTGCAACAACAAAAATTAAAAAATACCAATTGTTTACATAAATTTGTTTTAAATAAGAAGAGCGCAATAGCGCTCCTTAGCAGTCAAACGGTTAAGGATGGAAAGCTGCACTTCAAAAAGTTTAACCCTCATGAGGACTTGGAGCATATGGAGAGTATTTTAAAACTGGTTACACTTCAGTCAAATCAAAAAGATACTCAAAAAATATAAACTCAAACAGTGTCAAAGAAAGGTCAACACACACGGTCTAAACGCATGATATGAAGATGCGTATGGAAACCAGTTTATGCAGATGGAAGAGGGTGGAGAGCAAACTCACTGTGGCTCCTACATCGGAATTCTTACACTGAACTGTCAACTTGTGCTATCTCGTGAAGTGTGAGCCACGTGACTATATTACCTATTCAAAGGGTTAAAATATCCACTAAAAACCTATATATTCCAAAACGTAGACTCAGAAGAATTTGTATTATTCAAACATACAGGCAAAGTTCAAAACGATCAGCTGTTTCCATCTTTTGGGCTACAGAACGCTCAGGAGCTTGCACCCAGCTAACACTCTGCTCTACTTACCACTCACAACAAAACCACTGCAAGACATCACTGGAGAAAAGAAATTGCTCTGATGGGAAATCCAATCATTAACTAGCATAGGTAAATATTAAAAATTAGTTTCTACTAGAAAAGCACATTACCCGAAACATTAATACTACCCTGTATGATGGGCCTGAAAGACACAACAGAACCTCAAAGACCACGAAAGTCTCCTCTGTGAAGGACCTAAAAAGATGCCCCCCAAAGAGCAGAGATGAGCTGGGAGAGAATCACATGTGGCAGTAAAACAATGACAAATGACATGGGATTTCTCTCTGGATAAAAGGTAGCCTTTTCTAAGTCATGGGAAAAGGTTCTTAAGTACCATAGAAAAGTTTAAAAAAGTCAACCTTCTTCTCATTTATTTTTGAAACATTTTACAAAATTCAGTATGTAAATAAAATATCTTGCCTGCCTCTTTATTTTCTCAAAGCTCAAGAGCTAATTCTGCTGAGAATGTATGATATGACTGGATTCCTTAAGAACATTCTGCACTTCATTACAATTTTTTCTTTAATCTTAGGAGAAGGTTCAGAAAGTGCTTGCTATCTACGCCTCAATTGTAATCAATAAGTTAATTACACTTTTGCTCTCTTAGGCTACTTTGCATGCATTGAATCTCTGGTCCTCCTTCATCAGAATTCTTATCTGCTGAGAATAAAATGACCAGATTCAATCTACTTACTAGTGAAACATAAATCAAAAGTTACTAACTGCTTCTGCAGATTTTAAACTTCTGAGGCTCAAATGGCATTTAAATTCATAAGACTGAAAAACAGCAATGCAAACAAACAGGTAACAGAAAGCAGGAAGAATACCTTTATATTTATCCACACTGCGACATATTTAAGATTTAAACAAAAACTTTAGTAGTGCTTATAATTTTACATCAGTGTTGTTTTGTTCATAATTATATACAAAATATACATGCCAACGTCAGTTAAATTACAAGAAACTCTACCAAATTATTTTATTTTTTTAGCCTGAGAATTTTGTTCTATTTTTGATCATTTATCATAAAGGTTCTCAGGCAAATGATTAGTTTCAAGATTTATGGTAGCTTACACTGAAAATGGTAATTTAAGAACTAAACAAAAATCCAAAGATATAGAACAAAATTCAGGCAACCAGCAAGCCTTAGTACAGCATAACAATTTATTGCGACCTTGATATCATATAGATAAAATACACAATTCTACCTCAAGTTAAAAAAACACAAAAAGTGCTGGCAGGCTGCAGAGAAGTGTCTAATTAGTGCTTTGAAATTACTCTGGGAGTCGATAAAAGTCAAAATTACTTGCTATAAAACCTTTATTTCTCAAAAGGAGGCTGCACAACAACAGAAAAATCAGTGCTAAAACCAAACCACTTGTCTAATTTAACTAAGCAAACCATCATAGGCCGCTGGCCTAAACTTCAGCTAAGAAGAACCAATGCCCCCCCCCCACCGCCCCAATATTAACGTGGCTTCTCTGGGAAACATCTGTCCTTGACATTCTGGGGTTTTCTTCCACAAGGTCTTGAAGCTTGTAGTTCACTGCTCCTGCTTCCTGGATATCTGTCTCCTCCCCATTCCCCATGCATCGCCCTGCAGCGCTCCTTGCCACTTCCACCCTGATGGCAGTCACCTTTGTACAATGCAAACTTCAATTCATCTGGCCACTGTCCAGCCTGTAAGTCCTCCAAACTCTCCCCAGCCTCAGAACAAAGGACAAAATCCAGTAAGGCTCCGGAAGTTTTACCTCTCCTCCCTAACTCCAGCTGGAGCTCTTTTCCTCCAAGTCATCTGATGTTCCTCATTTCTTGGACTTTACACAGCTGTTCTCTAATCCCCAGGTCTAGGATTAGACCCCCTTGTTTCCAAATACTGATCACAATTTTAAAAAATATATTTTATTGATTTTCTACAGACAGGAAGGGAGAGGGATAGAGAGTTAGAAACATCGATGAGAAAGAAACACCGATCAGCTGCCTCCTGCACACCCCCTACTGGGGATGTGCCTGCAATCAAGTTACATGCCCTTGACAGGAATCGAACCTGGGACCCTTGAGTCCGCAGGCTGACACTCTATCAATTGAGCCAAACTGGTTAGGGCTGATCACAATCTTAATTCTATAACTGAGCATCCTACTATTGTCTGTATGTCCCACTACATCGTAAGATCCATACCTGTCATGTTCATCAATATGTTCCCAGCACCAGCACACAGCAGGCACTCAATTATTTGAAGAATGTATGAATTAATGATTATAAGGGCTCCTACCCATATTTTAGAGAGTACAACAAGTCAACCTTAAAAAAGTACAGCAGATTTTTTAAAAATTGCAAAACTCCAGATCAAGCAATTCCCAAAAGAAAAATATAAATGGCCAACAAAGTTATGAAAAGATGCTTCCCCATCATTAATGACCCAATAAGAACAAATTAAGACATTTCCCCAATTAAACTAGAAAAGATTAAAAATATAAATAGTTATGGGCACTATAAAGGGAAACAAATTATGATAGCCTACTGAAGGACAATTTGGTAAAATGTCAATTTTAAATTATAAAACCCTTGATCCAGCTATTTTATTTATATATATTTCACTCACAGATATGCATAAATATACAAGAATATTTACTATAGCATCGTAACTAAAAAGCAAGAAATAACCTAAATCCAGGAATCTTGTTAGATCAGTTCGTATATCTGAGTACTGTGTTGCCACACAGCCTTTAAGAGAATGAGGTCAATTGGACTCACTGGCACAGAAACATGTTAGATTATTAAGTTAATCAACTTAGCTGTGCAGCAATATATGCTATATCATCCTGCCTTTCAAAGAAATGTGTGACTCTTTGTATATGCGTAGTTACAAGTCCAAAAGCAGACACACTAAATTGCTAAAAGTTACTACCTCTGTGGAAAGAGACTCAGGATGAAGAGACTTTTTACTATCTTGTTAATTTTTGTATTGTTCAAATTTGGTTGAGTATTGCAAACATATAAAAGTGAAACTATTCAAAATCCCTCATAAAATAAATCCTAACTCACGGGTTACATTTGGTATGGAACAGGCACTCAGGAAGGGGAACTAAGAACCTCGATCTATGGGCCGGTTTTAAGCTACCTGTTGGACTTCATTTCACTCCAATGAACCTGAGCCTGTCCTGACACGTCTTGAAACTTCTCATTTCTGTGTTCCTGCTTGGATTTCTCTCAACCTGGAATGCCCTTCCTATGGCCGCTGTCTCCTGAAGCCAGCAGACCACCTGTTTCCCTGCCACCACACACACACACCCCTGCCAAAGCATAAAAAAGATATTTGTTCTGAATTATAAGTTATATCACTAGACAATAAGTACTGCCCAAACTATTTTAATACATTTTTTACAAAGAAACAAAATCTTTTAAAAAATATTTATTGTTGAGAGTATTACATGTTTTAAATTATAGCATCTATTTTTTCATTTCTCAAGTACAGTCGACGAGAGCTTTTAATTTTTAACACTGACAAGAAGTGTTAAGTCATTAAATTAACATTTCTCTCATCACTGAGACCACTCCACATGATTCCACTTGCACTTTCATTTTTACAGCATTACACTACCATGCAAAGGACGGTCTGTACTTTTCACTGCACAGCACCAACACTGCCAGAGGATGTGCACCTGCAGCTTAGGATGGTAGGGGTGTTTTTGGTTTCATGGTACAACAAGCCAGGTGAGTAGATGAACTACAAGGTCAGTGAAATAGTGAGGTACTCAAGAGGAGAGACAGAAGAGGCAGGCAGGAAAAAATAAACAAGTGGGACTACATCAAACTAAAAGCTGCTGCACAGCAAAAGAAACCATCCTCAAAATGAAAAGGGAACCCTGTATGGGAGGACATATTTGCCAATGACAGATCTGATAAGGTCTTAATTTCAAAAAATATATAAAGTACTCATACAACTCAACAAAAGGAAGACAAACAATCCAATTGAAAAAAAGGGCAAAGGATTTGAATAGATATTTCTCTAAAGAGGACATACAAATGACCAAGAGATATATGAAAAAAATGTTCATCACTAATCATCAGAGAGATGCAAATTAAAACAATGGGATACCACCTCACACCTGCCAGAATGGCTACCATCAATAAATCAACAAACAACAAGTGCTGGCGAGGATGTGGAGAAAAAGGAACCCTCGTGCCCTGCTGGTGGGAATGCAGACTGGAGTCGCTACTGTGGGAAACAGTGTGGAGTTTCCTCAAAAAATTAAAAATGGAACTGCCATTTGACCCAGTGACACCACTTCAAGCAATATATCCTAGGGAACCTGAAACATCAATCACAAAGAATATATGAACCCCTATGTTCATAGCAGCACAGCTTACAATCGCTAAGATCTGGAAACAGCCCAAGTGCCCATCAGTAAATGAGTGGTTAAAACGCTGTGATACATCTACACAGTGGAATTCTATGCAGCTGTAAAAAAGAAGGATCTCTTATCCTTTGAGACAGCATAGAGGGACCTGGAGATGATTATATAGGTGGGAAAAGCCAGTCAGAGAAAGACAAGTATCACATTATCTCACTTATATGTGGAATCTAATAAACACAAGTTTATGAATAAAATAGAGCCAGAGGCATGAAAACATGAAACATACTGACGAATCGCAGATGAAAGCGGGGTCAGGATTAACCAAAGAAAAGTATATGCATATATGTATTGCTCATGAACACAGACAATAGGGTGGAGAAGGCCTGGGGCATGGCGGAACCGGATGGTGGGTGGCAGGGGGGAGAAAAAGGGAGGACATCTGTGATACTCTCAACAATAAAGATTTTTAAAAAACGAATGAATGAAAAAATATAAATATAAAAAATCAAGTAGGTTTGCCAATATTGTTCCATCTCTATCCCACCTCAGTTTATTTCTCTCAGAGTACTTATCTTTTGGGTTTGGTTTGTTTGCTATGGTATCTCCAAGGGTAATCACAGTGCCCAGAATACATGGCACGGTGTACATTAGATTGTGTATTGAATAAATAAAATGATGTCTTTAGTTGGAATAAAACCTAACTTCCTTGAAACTTGTACCCCTTGACCTAAATTTCAACCTCTGTAACATGAAAAAATAAAAGCATACCTTCCAACATGTGTACACTTTAGTAAAATTTAAAACCATTGTTCTTCTGTTACCTTGGGCACTCACCTGTTTTTAGCAGCTGCTCCTAACTCCAGAGAGTGTATCAAGGAGCAGCTAAGGGCGTGGAATCCCAGGCGGCATTGCTAGGGCTGGAATCTGTTCTCCAGCACTGACCTACATGAAATGCATTTCCTTTGTGTGACTTTGGACAAGTCCTCTAACCTCCCTGTATCTCAGTCCTGCCATTTGGAGAGCTCGAATAAGACTTCAACTACGACAGAATTAATTGAGACGATGAGTGTAAAAAGCTCACCCCAGTTCCTAGAACAACGCTGGACATCTGAACTACTGCTGCTGCCCGCGCAGGCCCGCGCAGGTGTGGCTTAGTCGGTTGGAGCGTCGGCCTGTGCGCCCAAGGGTTGTGGGTTCGATTCCCAGTCACGGCACAAATCTGGGTTGCGGGTTCAAGCCCCATATGGGAAGCAACGAGTCGGTGTTTCTCTCTCCCTCTCCCTTCCTCCCTCTGTCTCTCTGGACTCAAGGAAAAACATACCCTCAGGTGAGGATTTAAAAACACACACAAAAAGCACCACTACTGAGATCTCACTGGCTAGACAGGCAAATTCCTGGAAAGTGGTAACACACTCCTTTGTCTGCATCTCTAAGACTGGGCTTACACAGTCTCAGCAGATCTACATGGAAAACTACCGTCCCGCGAGTCTGGCTGCGGCGCCTCCCTCCGCCTCCCGGGGAACACCGCCACCAGCCCGCCCGCGTCATCCTCCCCGCAGCCCTTCCCTGGTCTCCACCCCGGACCCCGCGGGGGCACCTGCTCGCCAGGTTATCGCCAACACCCGCAGCGGCAGACACTCGGTTATTAGAGGAAACGCCGCTGGGCCTCCATTTTCGGTGAAAAGCTTTTTGAAAGTTTATTTTTCCTTCTCACAACGAGCCGATCTCTATCGTACTCACCGCCATATCTAGAATGCCCTACTGGACCTGCCCAGAGAGGCTTCAAAATATTTATTAAAGGACTGTTCCTTTTTTTATGTTAGTAAGTGTTGATTCTAGTTGTTTCCTAAGGAATCAAGCACTCCTGTCTCACAGGAAGCAGAATAACCAGATTCATTATACAATGAATAAATGAATGAATGAATGAATGGGAGTGTCATTTTTCCGAGACTGAGAAAAAGCACAGAACATGACAACATGGTCTGGACAGAGGGTCTGCGCGACCTGGGTGCGCGTGTCTGGTTCTGTTGCTATATTCCTATCCTATATATAACTCCAAGTTCTCCAGTGCAGTTACATCAATGGAAGCTTTTACGTAGGGAAACGGTCTCCATGCGGAGAACGCGGAGACCGGCTGCCCTTCCCCGTCTCTTCCC
>NW_006383017.1:7265313-7272776 GCF_000327345.1 Myotis davidii | reverse complement strand
GCCCCGCGCCCCGCGCCGGCTCCCAGGCTCGGTGACCTGGGACGAGAGCGCAGTTCGCGCCAAACCGGGAGACATCCCAGTGCGGAGGGGCCCGACCAGCGCCGGGCCGGACTCCGGCCTCCGAGCACCCCTCTCCCGCCCGCACTCACCACCAGCGAGGCCGTGAAGCCGGGCCGGTCCATGGCCCGGAAACACCGCCCACGCTATAACCCGCTGTGGAACCGAAGCACGTCGCGACCCCGCGCACTGGGCGCCGCCATCTTGAAGGCGGGGCCTAAGGGGCCGGTACTTCCGCAGTCACGTGAGGGAGAATCACAACAAATACACGTGCAACCAAGTCGGCTGGGCGGGGAGCTCGGAGCGGGGCGGGGCCTGGAGAGTGTTATTGAGCGGAAAGCCCGACTCTCCTCCGCCGCCTTCCCCTGCGGCAGCCTGGGATCCCGCGAGAAGACGGGGAAACTCTCGCGAGCAAAGAACCCTTAGTTGGGATCCGGGAGAAGGAACCCTCCAAGGGCAGCAGGGAGCAAAGTATGGGTCGGAGGCTGCAGTACAGGGAGGGGCCGTAGGAGGGCAGAACTAGTTTCAGGGGGCGAGGTTTCTCTTTTTAATCGGTTATTTTTGTCTTATTTCATCTCTTGGTTTTATCTGTGCAAATTTCCTCCGAATTACTATAAAACACACTCAACGTCAGGAGATTATGAAAGACGTAGAAAAGCACTTCAAAAATAGCAATGGCCACTTCTTACTGGCAGTTATTACACTTAACTTACTTGTTCAGTTATTTGCGTGCTCATCTTGTCCACTGTGCACACCTTGAAGACCACTCTGACACAGGCCGAGCACTCCTGAGGTTAGTACTTAGTAGCTTATTACTGTGTAAGCAGTACCTGACCCTTAGTATACACTCAACATAACTTGTGAGTGAATGAGTGAATGAATGGATGAAAGGTACAGAGCCTGGCATGTAGTAGACATTTCATGTTCCTTCCTAGAGCTCCATTAAGGGCATTGGAGGGCTGTAGAGTTGAATATGGGGACAGCCTCTGGGATGTTAGTTTTCATTTGTAGCACAGAGCGGGGTATTCGGAGAAAAACCCTGAGAGTACATTGACCAGGTGCATGCTTTTAGGAAAGTAGTTTGGAACTAAGTATTAGCAATCTAACAATGTCCATAACATTTAACTCAGCAAAGATAACAGGAAGCCACTTACACATTAAACAGAAGAGGAATGGTTAGGTAAACTTCGTTAGATGCATTTGATGTACTAGTCCCTTGGCAATAGTGCTTGTGAAGAGCATGTGCTATAATAACATACAAAATGCTTATGAGATTAAAATAAGAAAAAACATAGCACAGTACATATGTACATCTATTCATTCCTAATTAAAACTAATATTAAAAATAGTATTCCTAATTAAAAATACTATTCCATTCATTTTCTGAAAAGCTGCATTATTCCCCTAGACAATACAAAATAATTTTGATAGCATTACAGGCATACCTCAGATATATGACGGGTCTGATTCCAGACCACTGTAATAAAATGTTGCAATCAAGTAAGTCTTAATCTTTTTGCTGGTGGGGGATCTTGCCTTCTATTTGTAAAACACGAAACATCTGTGAAGTGCAATAAAGCAAAGTGCAATAAAACGAGGTATGCCTGTATTTAGCAACCTAATGGTATACATGATAGGTTGGGAATCTTTTTAAAATCCTGATTTCTGGGCCTCATCCTCCGGAAATTCTGTTTCTTTGTGATGGGGTGGGGCCACAACATTAGTAACAAAGAAACAAAATTTCCGGAGGATGAGGCCCAGAAATTAGGATTTTAAAAAGATTCCCAGGTGATTCTAATGTGCAGCCAAGGTTGAGAACCACTGCAATAAAACAAGGTATGCCTGTACTTTTTCTCCTATTTTTTTATAATATAAAAAAGTATTTTAGATTTTTAAAAATAGCATACCCTTTATCACATCCTTCAAGTCAAAGTATGTTAAAGACTTCTCACTGTTGTGAGACCTGACTGCCTCTTTATACCTCATTCATTTTCCTAACATTGCCCACAGTTTTTTTCAAAATCCCAGTTAAGTGTCCTCTATTTGCTGCTAGAACTCTAACAAAAGACACTCTAATTCAATATTAGTACATATATACCTATTAGTTATGACTTGACAGCTTAAAACAACAAACGTTTACCATCTCAGGGTTCCTGTGGTCTGAAGTCTGGAGGTGGCCTCCCGAGGCGTGGCTGGCTCACAGTCTCTCCTGCGAGTGCGGTCATGCTGAAGGCCAGCCATCAGTTCCATCTGATGGCTCCAATGGGGGAAGACCCACATCCAAGACCACTCGCATAGGTGTGGGCAGGTGTCAGTCCTGTTGGCTGAGTGGCTCAGTTTTCCCTTGTCTGTTGACTGGGGTCCTTCTTTAGTTCCTTGCCAGATGGGCTTCTCCATACAGGAGCTTGCAGCATGGCCCCCCAGCTTCACCTGAGGAAGCAAACAAGAAAAAGTGAGAGAGAACACCCAAGATGGAGGCCACAGAATTTTGCAACCTGATCTCTGAGGTGACATCCCATCACTTCTGCCAGCCACACTCAGGGAGAGGGATGACACTGGGCATGAGTACCCGGCAGCAGGACTCAATAAGGGCAATTTTTGAGGCAACATATAAATTTTTTTAATTTAAATTCTTTATTGTTGAAAGTATTACGTATGTCTCCTTTTTCTCCCATTGACCTCTCCCCAGCCGTTCCCAGCCCCCAGCATATGTACCTGCCCCCCTACTGGCTGTGTCCATTGGTTATGCTTATATGCATGCATACAACTCCTTTAGTTGATCTCTTACACTCCCCTCCCACCTGAGGCAACATATAATTTACAATGCACCCCAAAACACCGCATGATGACTGGGCACATTAAAAAGGATCTTTCCATTTTCTTATTTATTTATTTATTTATTTTTGTTAATCCTCATCCCAGGATATGTTTCCATTGATTTTCAATAGAGTGGGAGGGAGGGAGGGAGGGAAGAAGGGAGGGAGGAAGGGATAGAGAGAGAGAAAGAGAAACATTGATGTGAGAGATACATCAATTGGTTGCCTCCCATACGCACCCAACCCCCAGGGTGGGTGTGAATGTTCCCCACATCCCGCGTGGTTCAGGATTCGGGATCTGGAGGAGGGGTCGCACGCAAATGAAAGAGATGAGACAAGAAATAATAATTTGGAAATATTGGGGGCCAGATGGGCAAGCCCAATGCAAGAGAAAGGACGTCCCCTGGTGCCCAGGCCTCACCAGCCTTTTATTCAATATTGGATACACATCTAGCTCTTAGGCAGGTAATTGTGGTAACAGACAGACTATCTTAAAGGTCAGTAAATATTAGAAGGATTTACTCTGAGACTATTTGATCAGGAAATAACTTGAGCCCCCATTGTCTGGACTAGACAATCAGTGCATAACTCTGGCCTTTGCCATGGGTTCAAGGTTCACCAGCATTCCAGGATCCTTGTTTGCACTTCTCTGATAGTGAAGACAATGGGTGGCTTCCTGAAGGTGGGGATCAAACCTGCAACCCAGGTACATGTCATGACCAAAAATGAAACCTGAGATCTTTGGTGTGTAGACCAATGCTCTAACCCAGTGGGCGGCAAACTCATTAGTCAACAGAGCCAAATACCAACAGTACAACGATTGAAATTTCTTTTGAGAGCCAAATTTTTTAAATTTAAACTAAATAGGTAGGTACATTGTTATTAACTTAATTAGGGTACTGCTAAAGCTTAGGAAGAGCCACACTCAAGGGGCCAACAAGCCGCATGTGGCTTGCGAGCTGCAGTTTGCCAATCACGGCTCTAACCACTTAGCAACACTGACCAGAGCCATTTGCTTTTGGTATTATTGGTCATTACTAAGGAATAATTATTATTGCTATGCTTATTATCATCATATGAATCTTTTGTTTCTGAACTATCTCAACTCTCTGTAACTGAGCAAGTTGATGTAGACCTGCCTAGACTTGACAAAGAATGATTCAAGTCTTTGATGAATCAATATCTGCCAATATTTTGTTAAATATTTGACCAAAGAAAAAGCTGAGCTGTGGCTTGGTTTCTAAGATATCCTATATAATAAAACCCTAATATGCAAATCAAACAAAAGGCAGAATGACCAGTCACTATGATCTGCACTGACCACCAGGGGGCAGACACTCAATGCAAGACCTGTTCCCTGGTGGTCAGTGTGCTCCCATAGCGGTAGTGCCATTCAGCCAGAAGCCAGGCTCACGACTGGTGAGCGCAGCGGCAGTGGTGACAGCCTCTTCCGCCTCTGCAGAAGCACTAAGGAGCAGCAAGTTGAGTGGTAAGGAGCAGCCAACAGGCAGGTGGTAAGGAGCGAGGGATCCCAGACTATGAGAGGGATGTCCACCAAGGGGTCCTGGATTGCGAGAGGGCACAGGTTGGGCTGAGGGACACCCTCCAGTGCACAATTTTGTGCACTGGACCTCTAGTATATCCTATATAATGAAAACCTAATGTGAAAATTGACTGAACAGCAGAACAACCAGCAGAACAACTGGTCACTATGATGCACACTGACCACCAGAAGGCAGACGCTCAATGCAGGAGCTGCCCCCAGCTAATAGGCCCCAGGCCAGCCAAGGCAGATGCAAGCAGGGGCCCCCCCATTGCCCCGCTGGTCACCCCGCAGATTTGCCCTGATCACCGGCCAGGCCTATGGACCCTACCCGTGCACAAATTTTGTGCATCGGGCCTCTAGTATATAAATAACCAGGATGAAATTTGCTAAGTTAATTTTTATGTTCTTTGACAAAGATCTCTGCTCTATTCATTCTACAAATTATCCTAAAACATTGTGGCTTGTGCACTTACTGCCCATCACTTTGGCAAGCCTGTCACATTGAAATACAACACAGAGATGCCCTTGCTGTAATTGCTATCCTCTGCTGAAGTGGCCACAGATTATTATGAGTCACCCTGCGCCAGTTCCCTGACATAGATGACAACAGCAAGTGGTTTTTCTCAGCCACTGACCATTGTTATATCCAAGGGCAAATTGGACCATTTTTTTCTTTATAGTACAGGAAATAATGAAAAAACATAATTAGGGCTCATGATCTTCTCATAATAGGAAATTTAAACAGAAGTGTTCACCATTTAACCACAGTCATCTGGATAAGCACAAATAAGATGCTTTATACTTCTTAAATTTCCAGCAACAAGTACTCAGCACCTATCACATGTCTACAGGAGCCTTTTTTTCTGTATAAACATCTTACTCTCCCAACTTTATCACTAGAGGCCTGGTGCACAAAATTTGTGCACTGGGGTGGGGGGTCCCTCAGCCCAGCCTGCACCTTCTCACAGTCTGGGACCCCTTGGGGGATGTCCGCCTACTGGGGGGGAATCGGGCCTAAGCCAGCAGTCAGATATCCCTCTCACAGTCCGGAACCCCTCACTCCTTACTGCCTCCTGTAGCGGAGGCGGAATAGGCTCCTGCCACCATTGCAGGGCTCGCCAGCCGTGAACCCGACTTTTGGCTGAGCGGCACTCCCTCTGTGGGAGCACTGCTCAGCCAGAAGCTGCTAACTCTTTAGCACTGCTGTGGAGGCAGGAGAGGTTCCCGCCATGGCCACTGTGCTCACCAGCTGTGAGCCCTAGTGGTCAGTGCATGTCATAGCAACCGTTAGTTCTGCTGGTCATTCTAGTCATTCCATTGTTCAGTTGATTTGCACATTAGGGTTTTATTGTATAGGATGGTTAAGAAGCCTGCTTCTGGTCAAATTTCTTATCTATCCTTAATGCCCAAACCATTGCCTAACCCCTCAGAGACATCCCTCCTCTCCTCTCCTTTCTTTCTGTAAAATGCCTTGGTTTAGGCCAGTGATGGAGAACCTTTTGAGCTCGGCATGTTAGCATTTTGAAAAACCCTAACTTAACCCTGGTGCCATGTCACATATAGAAATTTTTTGATATTTGCAACCATAGTAAAACAAAGACTTATATTTTTGATATTTATTTTATATATTTAAATGCCATTTAACAAAGAAAAATCAACCAAAAAAATGAGTTGGCATGTCACCTCTGACATGCGCGTCATAGGTTCGCTATCACTGGTTTAGGCCTTTAAAAATCATAACAGAATGGTTATGAATGTTATGATCCTATATAATAAAAGCCTAATATGCTAAGTGTCTGGTCGTATGGTCGTCCGTTCAACCAATCAAAGCATAACATGCTGATGATATGCTAAGGCCGCTCAACTGCTTGCTATGATGCCCACTGACCACCAGGGGGCAGATAGTCAACTGGTCAACCAGTCTCTATGATGTGCACTGACCACCAGGGGGTAGACGCTCTGACTGGCAGGTTAGCTTGCTGCTGGGGTCCAGCTGATCAGGACTGAGCAAGATGGGCCAAACAGGCCCTGGAGTCCTCCCAAAGTCCCTCCCCGGCTGGCCAACCTCCCGCATCCCTCCCCAGCCCCGATCATGCACTGATGGGGTCCCTCGGCCTGGCCTGTGCCCTCTCACAATACAGGACCCCTTGGGGGATGAGGGAGAGGCGGGTTTAGCCCAATCCTGCAGGCCAGGACGAGGGACCTCCCTGGTGCACGAATTCATGCACTGGGCCTCTAGTTAACTCATAAAAACCTTCTCCTGACTCCATATCCCCATTTCCACTTCACCAGCCAGCTCTGCATGAGTAGAAGAAACTGCAACCATTTTATGTCAGGCCGTTGTGGACAACTGACCCACTTCCCTGTTTACTTTCTCACTGGATCCAGCTGCCACCTGTGTCTTAGTTATTCTAATCAAGCCTAGACCCCTGGTTTGTGGAAGGAAAATAGTAAAACCCAAAAGGAAGGCATTGCCACTTTAGGAGACAGTTGACAAAGCTAAACATAGTCTTCACATATGATCTGGGAATTGTGCTCTGTGGTACTGAAATTAGTTGAAAACTTATTTCCACACAAAAACCTGTACATGGATGTTTATAGCAGCTTTAGTAATAATTTCCAAAACGTGGAAGCAATCAAGATGTCCTTCACTAAGTGAAGGGTAAATAAACTGTGGTATATCCAGTGGAAGAGAGAGTATTCAGTGTTAGAAAGAAATGAGCTATTGCCGGCCTGAGTGGCTCCATTGATTTGGTATCATCCTGTGCACCTATAGGTTGCCTGCCAGTTCGATTCCCATCAGGTTTCATCCCAGTCAGGGCATGCACGGAAGGCAACTGATCAATGTTTCTCTCTCACATAGATGTCTCTCTCTCTCTCTCTCTCTCTCTCTCTCTCTCTCTCTCTCTTCCTCTCTCTAAGCATGTACTCGGGTGAGGATTAACCACCACCACCCGGAAAAGGCAGGCAGGAACCTTAAATGCATACTGATGTGAAGTCAGCCAATCTGGGAGGCTCCCTGTGTGATTCCCACTGTGGGACTT
>NW_006383017.1:7258495-7260903 GCF_000327345.1 Myotis davidii | reverse complement strand
GTAGGTTAGCTTTCTGCTGGTGTCCAGCTGATCGGGACTCAACGATATGGGCCAGACATGCTCTGGAGCCCTCCTGTAGTCCCTCCCCGGCTGGCCAACCTCCCGCATCCCTCCCCAGCCCCGATCATGCACTGATGGGGTCCCTCGGCCTGGCCTGTGCCCTCTCACAATACAGGACCCCTTGGGGGATGAGGGAGAGCCGGTTTTAGCCCAATCCTGCAGGCCAGGACGAGGGACCTCCCTGGTGCACGAATTCATGCACTGGGCCTCTAGTTAACTCATAAAAACCTTCTCCTGACTCCATATCCCCATTTCCACTTCACCAGCCAGCTCTGCATGAGTAGAAGAAACTGCAACCATTTTATGTCAGGCCGTTGTGGACAACTGACCCACTTCCCTGTTTACTTTCTCACTGGATCCAGCTGCCACCTGTGTCTTAGTTATTCTAATCAAGCCTAGACCCCTGGTTTGTGGAAGGAAAATAGTAAAACCCAAAAGGAAGGCATTGCCACTTTAGGAGACAGTTGACAAAGCTAAACATAGTCTTCACATATGATCTGGGAATTGTGCTCTGTGGTACTGAAATTAGTTGAAAACTTATTTCCACACAAAAACCTGCACATGGATGTTTATAGCAGCTTTAGTAATAATTTCCAAAATGTGGAAGCAATCAAGATGCCCTTCACTAAGTGAAGGGTAAATAAACTGTGGTATATCCAGACAGTGGAAGAGTATTCAGTGTTAGAAAGAAATGAGCTATTGCCGGCCTGAGTGGCTCCATTGATTTGGTATCATCCTGTGCACCTATAGGTTGCCTGCCAGTTCGATTCCCATCAGGTTTCATCCCAGTCAGGGCATGCACGGAAGGCAACTGATCAATGTTTCTCTCTCACATAGATGCCTCTCTCTCTCTCTCTCTCTCTCTCTCTTCCACTCTCTAAGCATGTCCTTGGGGTGAGAATTAAAAAAGGAAAGAAATGAGCTACCAATCCATGAAAAGGCATGAAAGAACCTTAAATACATATTGCTAAGTAAAAGAAGACAATCTAAAGAGGCTATACTGTATACTTTACAATTCCAACTATACAACATTCTGGAAAAGGCAAAATATGGAGACAGTAAAATGGTCAGTGGTGCCCAGTGTTTCAGGGAGTTGGGGATTGAGGGGTGAACAGGCAAAGCATAGAGGATTTTTAGGACAGTGAAACTATTTTGCAGGATGCTATAATGGTGAATACATATCGTTATACATTTATCAATACCCACAGAATGTACAATACTGAGTGATTTACCTAAACTATAGATTTAGAATGATAATGATGTTTTAATGTAGGTTTGTCAGCTGTAACACTTGTACCACTCTGGTGGAGGAAGCTAATATTTGAGGAGGGTGTGTGTGTGTGTGTGTTGGGGGTTGGGGGTGGCAAGGAGTATATGGGAATTTCTTGTACTTTCTACTGAATTTTGCTGTGAACCTAAAACTGTTCTAAAAAACGAAGTCTATTATAATAAAAAAAAGGAAGTCATTGTACTATTCCTTGAGATTCGAAATGATAACATCCTTTAGTCAAATTCTATCCTCCTTCTACTCAGGGAGAAATAAAGGAAGGGAGGAAGGAAGACAGGAAAAGTGGAAAAGTAAGATTATGTAAGAAAAGAAAAAGATCCATGTTTAAAAGACACTTTTTCTCCAGTCCAAATGTCCACCGGCAGATGAATGGATAAACCAAATATGGTCATGCACACAGGGGACATTGTTCAGCCTTAGAAAGGAAGGAGATCCTGACACATGCTACAGCACGGGCGAACCTTGAAGACATTCTGCCAAATGGCATAAGCCAGACACAGAAGGACAAATACTATAGGATTTTCCTATCAGCAGAAGTACCTAGAGTGGTCAAATTTGCAGAGAAAGTAGAATGGTCAATACCAGGGTCCCAAGACAGGGGAAATAGTTAATGTTTAAACAGGGGTGGGGAACCTTCTTTTCCCCAAGGACCATTTGGATATTCATAACATCATACGTAGGCCATACAGAATTATCAACTTAAAGATTAGCCTAAAATATTTGGTCAAACATTTAATGAACTCACCCCTAGTGCTTTGGTAGGGCCAGACCAAATTATTGCTCAGGCCTCATACAGCCCATGGGCTGGAAGTTCCCCACCCCTGGTTTAAAGGTGCAGAGTTTCAGCTGGGGAAGGTGAAGAAGTCCTGGGATGAATGGTAGTAACAGTTGCACAACAATGTGATTGTACTTAACCCCACCCAACTGTACACTTAAAGTGGTCACTTTTATGTTATGTATACTTTGTCACCATAAACAAAAGACACTTTTTCGTCATAAGAGGTAGAACACATTTATCTTATTTCATTTCAAAGATAAAATGTTTAATTCTAAATAACTG
>NW_006383017.1:7253986-7257890 GCF_000327345.1 Myotis davidii | reverse complement strand
ACTCTGGTGGAGGAAGCTAATATTTGAGGAGGGTGTGTGTGTGTGTGTGTTGGGGGTTGGGGGTGGCAAGGAGTATATGGGAATTTCTTGTACTTTCTACTGAATTTTGCTGTGAACCTAAAACTGTTCTAAAAAACGAAGTCTATTATAATAAAAAAAGGAAGTCATTGTACTATTTCTTGAGATTCGAAATAACATCCTTTAGTCAAATTCTGTCCTCCTTCTACTCAGGGAGAAATAAAGGGAGGAAGGAAGACAGGAAAAGTGGAAAAGTAAGATTATGTAAGAAAAGAAAAAGATCCATGTTTAAAAGACACTTTTTCTCCAGTCCAAATGTCCACCGGCAGATGAATGGATAAACCAAATATGGTCATGCACACAGGGGACATTGTTCAGCCTTAGAAAGGAAGGAGATCCTGACACATGCTACAGCACGGGCGAACCTTGAAGACATTCTGCCAAATGGCATAAGCCAGACACAGAAGGACAAATACTATAGGATTTTCCTATCAGCAGAAGTACCTAGAGTGGTCAAATTTGCAGAGAAAGTAGAATGGTCAATACCAGGGTCCCAAGACAGGGGAAATAGTTAATGTTTAAACAGGGGTGGGGAACCTTCTTTTCCCCAAGGACCATTTGGATATTCATAACATCATACGTAGGCCATACAGAATTATCAACTTAAAGATTAGCCTAAATATTTGGTCAAACATTTAATGAACTCACCCCTAGTGCTTTGGTAGGGCCAGACCAAATTATTGCTCAGGCCTCATACAGCCCATGGGCTGGAAGTTCCCCACCCCTGGTTTAAAGGTGCAGAGTTTCAGCTGGGGAAGGTGAAGAAGTCCTGGGATGAATGGTAGTAACAGTTGCACAACAATGTGATTGTACTTAACCCCACCCAACTGTACACTTAAAGTGGTCACTTTTATGTTATGTATACTTTGTCACCATAAACAAAAGACACTTTTTCGTCATAAGAGGTAGAACACATTTATCTTATTTCATTTCAAAGATGAAATGTTTCATTCTAAAGAACTGCACGACATTCTTTAATCTACTTCAAGCTCTCCTTGCCCCTTCAAGGCCACTTTGCTTCATAAGTCAGAGTTGCTGGCGGGGAGAGAGAGGGAGACGGCTCTGTTGCGATCATTCACTGGTAATTCATGATGCGGGGAGGGGAAGTGTGAAGGAAGGCGAGGTATTACCCAGGCTCTCCCTCACCTCTCCCTCCTCACTGTGTGCCTCTCCCAGCTCATGTGCCAGTTCCTGCCTACCTCACTGCGTGCCTTGCAAACAGCTCTGTGGCCCTGTGGCCTTTTTATTGATTACCCTCCATCAGCCCATCATTCAAAAGGGCACAGTCTTTTATTCTTCTGAGCTACCACTGTATCCTAAATGAACACTTTAGGCTTAATGCTGCAGACGGATCATTAATCTCCTGGATCCTTCCCAGGGGAATGCCCTCACAGTTCAAAGAATCACTTGAGAAAGATGAGCTCATACCCTCCTTTTGTCATTTCTCTGATTCAACGTTGCTGACATGAAAATGGCCACTGCTTCCCCAAATAATTACAAGACAACACGTTACCACTGTAGGGTAATGTGTCACTCAGGTTCAGCCACATTCTTGTGTCATCGCTGGTTTTGTTACTTTTGCAGGCTTCATTTCCCAACAGGCACTTTACATGTTTTCCTTTAGCCAGAGTGGCCTGGCCCTGGCTATCGCTTCAATGTCTTGGCCGACCAGCCCTCTTGCTTTGCTAAGGAAGCCTTAGCAATACTCGCCTTTTGTTCCCTCAGAGGAGTCGATCTTGTTTGTCCTTTAGTCTCAGGGCCTTCCCAACCTCCACTCCCAGGTTCCTCCTTACTCAGGGCTCAGCTTAACGTGGTTTCCTCAGAAGTTGTGTTCTCCTTCACATCACCCCATCCCCACTCATTGCCTCCCATGGTGTCATACTCCTCCCTATAGTGTCAACATCCGCCCCCCACCAGCACTTACTGCAATTTGTAATTCTCGATGTCTGTGCTCATTTTTTAAATATCTGCCTCCACCACTAGATTATAAAATCTGTGAAGAAGGGGACAGCGTCTGTCAGGTTCACCACTATGTACACAGGGCCAGGCACACAGCATGGGCTCAGTTGTTGGACCAAAGAAAGGAAGAGGAGGAGAGAGAAGGAGAGGAAGGGAGTGAAGAAGGCCATGTGACAGTTGCATCTTCAGTTCTGTAGCTAAGCCGACATGCATGGGAATGCATGGAGAATCCTAGGGGACGAGCTGTGACTTAAATCTCCAGGGTGTCTTTTCCCTGGAAAACTATTCCTCCCGTATTTCTGATAGTTGGGAAACAAATCATGTCAATCCACAGTGTGTTCCTGGGGAAAGACTACGTGGAATCAATATAACAATCTCTACCCTTATTTCTCTGCTCTCTGATTTCTATCCTAATTTCACTTCACTCTTCCGGGTACCTGGGACCTGGCCGGGCGGTTTAAGCAGCCTGGTGTTGGCGGAAGTGCTTGTAATCTGTAGGAGTGAGGGAAGCACTTCTGCATCCCAGGGCTGCGCTGGCTGGCTGTGCTCCCTGGGGAGCTCAGACCTGCTTCCTTGTAATGCTGCTGAAGGGCCAGGCATGCCCCTCTGTCTCCCGGACAGAAGTCCCCCAAGACAGAAACCTGCAGAGACAGCAGCTCCGCCTGGCTTCCTGGTAGTCCCTGTCTCCACTCAGAGCAGGAGGGATCCAAAAGACAAAACAAAAGAAAACAAAAGCAAATACAGAAATCAGCCCCTCTTGGCACTTCAATCTTTCTGCACAGCCGGCTGCTCCTGGGCAGGCGTTCTGCCCAGGCTCCAGCTGGACATCTGTTCATGTCCGCTGCACCTTCGGACTGAGCCTTAGGGGTGCAGATTTCTAGCCTCCTGCGATTTCCTTTGGCTTGGATCTCAGCAGAACAGGGCGGATCTAGCAGATCTGCAGTTTGTGGGCAGGGTGCCTTCAGTGCACCTGAAGTGGAAGTGATGTAGGGAAGTCCTATCTCTTCTTTTCCCTAGGCACACAGACCACCCCAGTGGGGCTCTCTGCCCAGTGTCCTACCAGGGGCTGGAGGCTCTCTCAGAGCCTCTGCTGGGCATGTGGGTCAGTGCCCGCTGCAGCCTAGGGCTTTGGTGTGGAGCCATTGTCCCTGGTGCTGAAACAGAGATCGCTCTTTGCCTAGAATGTTGCGGTTCTGTCTTCCAAGGTGAACCAAATCACTGCTTCCCAGCGCCTGGTGCCACACGGATTCCCCTCCCCATCTCTGTTTTTCTGAGTGGGGATCCCCGTGTGATCTCAGGGGGCAGGGGCTCCGCTGCCACTATCTCTCCAGCTTCCAGGCTGCGCACCTGCCAGAGCTGACTCACCCTCTCCCCGTCTCCTCCTGTCTTTCTCTTGCCTCCCCAGCATTTTTCGTTAATATGAGATAATGCTCATAAAAAATTACCCAGACCATTTTTAACGGTCTTTCCTCTAGGTGTCACTTATGTCTACAGAAAAAGAAAGGAAAAGAAAACTTCAAGTTGAAGATAATAATGTAGATAGTTGATTATACCAGGTACACAATTACTACAGAGAGAGCACCTACACAATTTTCTATGTTTATTTTAAAGTTATTGCAGTTCACTCACATAATAAATTCAATATAATGTATGTTGTTTTATTTGACACACTGACAATTAAATTATATTTATAGTTAAAAACTTTAAATTATTATCTAATTATGTGTTTGGTATCCACAAGGTACCCAGTCATAGGATTGGCCCCACTTTCCAACAGAACCCAAATTAGAGCAAACCCTCACTTCCTCAGATCTTCCCCAAATCATCCCACAAAAGGCCTAATTCTATAATAGGTACTTTAAACACC
>NW_006383017.1:7251657-7252547 GCF_000327345.1 Myotis davidii | reverse complement strand
TGGGAGTGGGGTTGGCTGTGGGGGACACGAGTGGAAAGAGGTATCCTCTAGTGCAAGACCTCTGAACATTGCAAAAACTTGCTCTCTTCTCTACTTTGATCTGGGAGGCAAAGAGGGTGCTTTGGTTTGCAAAGCCCAACTTCTTAGCGGGAGTGGGAAGAGGGAAGGGACTGACCTCTGGTAGCAAGGTAGGAGAGGGTGTCCCAGAGGCCTTCCTGAGAGGGGTACCCTACATACCAGCCTTGGGAGGATGTGAACGAAGGTGTGCTCTTCTCCCACCTGCCCCTTGTTGATGGTTGAAGGGAAGGAAGCATATGCTGCTTGAGTTCCCCTCCCTCCACTCGCTGGTAGAATCGGGTGGCTGTCAAGGCTAAGACAGGGTGTGGCAGGTTAGAAACAATAAACAAATACAATAAAGTTGCAAGCATCAAAATCAATACACAAAATCCCACTGCCTTACTGTATACTAACAACAAAATTTCAGAAAAAGAAATGAGAAAAAAAAATTTTGTTTGCAATTGCAACCAAAAGAATAAAATATCTAGGAATAAACTTAGCAAAGAACATGAAAGACCTATATACTAAAAACTCTAAAGCATTATTAAAAGAGATAGAAAAAGATACAAGAAAATGAAAAAATATCCCATGTTCATGGATTGGAAGAATCAACATAGTTAAAATGGCCACATTACCCAAAGAAATATACAGCTATAATATAACCCCCATCAAAATCCCAGTCATTCTTTAAATAAATAGAACAAAAAAAAATCAGATTTGTATGGAACAACAAAAGACTCCTGAATAGCCAAAGCAATCCTGAGAAAAAAGAATGAAGCCTGAGGTATCACACTAGCTGACTTCAAATTATACTGCAGAGCTACAATAATTAA
>NW_006383017.1:7238974-7251176 GCF_000327345.1 Myotis davidii | reverse complement strand
TATACCAGGTACACAATTACTACAGAGAGAGCACCTACACAATTTTCTATGTTTATTTTAAAGTTATTGCAGTTCACTCACATAATAAATTCAATATAATGTATGTTGTTTTATTTGACACACTGACAATTAAATTATATTTATAGTTAAAAACTTTAAATTATTATCTAATTATGTGTTTGGTATCCACAAGGTACCCAGTCATAGGATTGGCCCCACTTTCCAACAGAACCCAAATTAGAGCAAACCCTCACTTCCTCAGATCTTCCCCAAATCATCCCACAAAAGGCCTAATTCTATAATAGGTACCTTTTAAACACCCTCTTACTCGCACACCCTGTAGCTCCCAGAGGTGTGCATTCTCTTTCAATGCAATCAGTAATAAGCCAGAATTATTCAATTACAGGTGTGTTCTTGGGGACTTTGACTCAATGGCATTGACAAGTTGAATGCGCATATGGGCACAGGAGCCATGGAGTCAGTCATCAAGGTTAGGGTACCTTTTTTTTCCCCCTTTTCCAATTTTTAAGTAATAGGATATTTATGTTTTATGTCTAGAGAAAGAACTGATTATTGTAATTAAAGATACTAACTAATATAATGTTGATTATACTAGATATAAGGATTTCAGAAATATAAAGGTCTAAGTATAGGATAATTGTATTTTAAAGCTATAGTCATAAATTTTAAATTATCGCCATCAAATGTTTGTATATCTATGCATGCTTAAATCCATATAAATAAAAACATATCAATATCAAAGGATATCAAAAGATATTTTACTACAATTTGTTACATAAGCAATGAGTCAAAGGAATATATTAGGATTTTTAGGCCTTTCACGTAAAACTTAGAGTTATTTTCTGCCCAAATCAATTGAGATTTCTTTTGTCACCAAATTATTGTTAATTTTCAGTGTTTTTGCATGCCCTTCAACTATTTTTTAAGACTATCTTGGATAATCCTGACCTAATTTTATTTGTTCATATTTTATAGTTTTATTAATATGTTTTTATTGATTTTCAGAGAAAGGAAGGGAGAGAGAGAGATAGAAAACATGGATGAGAGAGAAACATTGCTTCGCTGCCTCCTGCATGACCCATACTGGAAATCAGCCTGCAACTGGTGCATGTGCCCTAATCAGGAATGGAACAAGCAATCTCCTGATGCATGGGACATGCTCAACCAATTGAGTCACACCAGCCTGGCTTGTTCATATGTTAAAATGCCATCACAGACTTTAATTCACCCCGAAAAGTACTGACTACATTACCAGCAGGTGAAGACACCAAGTGCTTATGCTCAGGGCTGCGCATAAGCTCACCTGTGGACTTGCCCGGCGTAAGCACACGTTCTTGAAGGAGTAGGTGGTTGGAATCCCATGTTCATTTGAGCACCTACCTGCCCTCCTATGGTTCTTTCTTTTAAGAAATGAGATGAGGGATGCAACAGATCTCTTTGGTAACCCCCATCCTCACCCAACCCGGGGCTGCCTTGCACTCACCCCTTGAGTACAACTATTTAGCCGCCAAGGCACCTGGGATAAATCCAAGCATGGTCAGTAGTCAGATAGGGGGCTTTTATCCAAAGGTCAGTAGTATTCGGCAGGGCCCAGAGGGCCACAGCAGGAGTTTCCCAGCCCAGCGACCCCTGACTGCCCCAGGTGCTATGTAGAGTGTCCACAGCCAGGGGCTCCTCTCTACAAACATTGTCAAGAGTGGCATGCCACCTGCCTATGAGCATGCATTGAGGGGCAGTGGGAGGGTGGTTTATGCCAAGAGGACACTGGGTAGTGTGAAACCTGCAGTCCGTCACCGGGTCACGGGGAAAGGAGGTAAGATCTGTTGCAACTCTCTCCCTTCAGGAAGGTGCAGGAGGCAAGGTGGAGACCCCAGGTAGACCACAGGGTCCAACCATGTGCCATTTTAAGAAACATTCACCCTTGGAGAACAAAGAGAAAATGTGTGGGACCCAGAAAGGATACAGATTTGAAAGCTTATGGTAGTTCAGGTGCCAGACGTTCAAAGGTTTCTGAAAATTTTGTTAATTTTAGTTTTATTTATTTATTTTTCCATCACCTTCCTCTCCCCAAGATATAGTCATAGTTCTCCAGCAAGGAAACACTTCCATGCGCCCTGAGAATAATTACACCATAAATTAAACATGTTTCTAATTCAGTGCAAAATGTATTTGAATAGTTTGTTTGGAGGTATTTAAAGAGCCCTAGGGAACAAGACAGGGATTCCCACTCTCACCACTTTTATTCAATATAGTTCTGGAAGTCCTAGCCAGAGCAATAAGGCAGGAGAAAGGGATAGAAGGCATCCAAATTGGGAAGGAAGAAGTAAAAGTGTCACTTTTTTTCAGACGACATGATTCTGTACATAGAAAACCCTAAAGACTCCACCAAAAAACTATTAGAAACAATAAACAAATACAATAAAGTTGCAAGCATCAAAATCAATACACAAAATCCCACTGCCTTACTGTATACTAACAACAAAATTTCAGAAAAAGAAATGAGAAAAAAAAATTTTGTTTGCAATTGCAACCAAAAGAATAAAATATCTAGGAATAAACTTAGCAAAGAACATGAAAGACCTATATACTAAAAACTCTAAAGCATTATTAAAAGAGATAGAAAAAGATACAAGAAAATGAAAAAATATCCCATGTTCATGGATTGGAAGAATCAACATAGTTAAAATGGCCACATTACCCAAAGAAATATACAGCTATAATATAACCCCCATAAAAATCCCAGTCATTCTTTAAATAAATAGAACCAAAAAAAAAATCAGATTTGTATGGAACAACAAAAGACTCCTGAATAGCCAAAGCAATCCTGAGAAAAAAGAATGAAGCCTGAGGTATCACACTAGCTGACTTCAAATTATACTGCAGAGCTACAATAATTAAAACAGCATGGAGGGCTTCCAGTCAAGATGGTGGAATAGGTAAATGCAGTAGTCACTTCCTCCCACAACCACATAAAAATTACAAATAAACTACAGAATAACCATCATTCAGAACCATCTGAAATCTGGTTGAATGGAAGTCCTTCAATGAGGGGATTAAAGAAGAAGCCACATGGAAACTGGTAGGAGGGGCTGAGGCTCAGGAGAGCTGGTCCCACACTCACGTGTGGCAATTTTTAATCAGGAGGAATATCTTGGCTACAGAGGTGCCCCTGAGAAGTGAGGGGACCCAGGCCCTCACCCAACCCTTCAGTCCAGGGTTCCATTGCTTGGAAGAGAAGTGCCTGTATCTTCAGGCTGTAAAAACAAGTGAGGGTTGTGGCTGAGTGATACAGAGGCTTCTGGAGTCCAAGTCAGTTCCTCTTAAAGGACCAGTACATGGACTTACTCAGAGTCACTAACTCTGAGCTACAGTGTTGGGGAAGCAGCTTGAAAGGAACCAGGTACACTTAGGAGGAACTAAATTGTCCTGCATCAGGGCAAGAGCTGGGGGGTGGGGGGCAGGTTTCTCCCAGACAAAAATGCTGGCAGAGGCCATTGTTCATTTCCTGAGCCCTCCCTGCCACAGAGCTGGTAAGCAAGCACTATATCTGAGTCTCCATCAACCTGGCTCACCCTGTTTGCTCCACCTGGTGACTCCCTGAGACCCTGCCCCACCCAACTTGTGGGCTCCTCTGAGCCATTTCCAGTGGCTTGTGAGTCTCCATCAACCTGGCTCACCCTGTTTGCTCCACCTGGTGACTCCCTGAGACCCTGCCCCACCCAACTTGTGGGCTCCTCTGAGCCATTTCCAGTGGCTTGTCCATATAACTGGCCTCTCTTGCCTCATGCTTTGGACTTTTCTAAAATCTCTCAAACAAACAGCAGCTGGCCTCAGCATGTGTACCTCTCAATAACTGGCCCCATACTTGGCACTAGCAGCAGCTTAGCCACTCCTGGACACCTCCAAGCCCAACACAAGTAGCCGCCATCTACAAATCACTCTGTAGCTCATACCAGGGGTCCCAAGCCGGACACAGGCAGGGGCTGACTTTGCACCTCCTGAGTGCTCAGCTTTAGATCATGCCAAATTACAATCCTTCCACCTTCATGAATAACACACTCAAGGAGTATACTCAGTGAGCACCATAGCCCCAACTGAAGCAAGTCCTGCTCCATAATATTGGATCCTACACAGCAGTTTTTCTGCTGTAGTCTCAGCTGGTCCTCACAGCTGATTGTCTTGGAGGTTAATCACTCCTAGTAATGTCAACAACAATCAAGGCTCAACTACAAAAGGATAGTGCACACAGCCCACCCAAGGGCATACTTGGAGTGCCCACCTCAGGTGACTGGGGAGGCTGAGCCACTTGGCCCTATAGGACACCTACAACACAAAGCCACTCTAACAAGACTGGGATACATAGCAGTTCTAGCTAATACATAGAAATAAACACAGGGAAGCAGCCACAATGCTTCCAGATATGGAGTTCAAAACAATGGTTATAAGGATGCTCAAGGAACTTAGTGAGAACTTCAAGAACATAAAAAAGGACCAGTCATAAATGAAGGGTACACTAACTTAAATGAAGAATAATTTACAGGGAATCAATGGTACAGTAGAGAATGCTGAGAATCAAATCAGTGACTTGGAGTATGAGGAAGTAAAAAACACCCACTCAGAACAGCAAAATAAAAAAAGTAATCCAAAAGAGTGAGGATAGAGTAAGGAGCCTCTGGGACAACTTCAAGTGTACCAACATTCATATCATGGGAGTGCCAGAAGAAGAGAGAGAACAAAAAGTTGAAAACCTATTTTTTAAAATGACAGAAAACTTCCCTTATCTGGGGAAAGAAATAGACAAACAAGTCCAGAAAGTGCATAGAGTCCCGAACAGGATGAATCCAAAGAGGCCTACACCAAGACACACCATAATTAAAATGCAAAGATTAAAGGCAGAGAGAGAATCTTAAAAGCAGCAAGAGAAAAGCAATTAGTTATCTATAAGGGGGTGCCCATAGACTGTCAGCTAATTTCTCAACAGAAACTTTGCAGGCCAGAATGGAGTGGCAAGTAATATCATAAATGAGCAAGCAGAACAGAAACAGACTCATATACAGAGAAAATTTTGATGGTTTTCAGATGGGAGGATGGTTGGGGAATGGGTGAAAATATTTATAAGTACAAATTAGTAGTTATGGGTGTGTAAAGTACAGCACAGGGAATATATTCAATAATATTCTAATAACTATGTATGCAGTCAGATGGGTATGAGATTTTTTGGGATGATCACTTAAGTTTTATAATATCTAATCACTGAATACTTGAAACTAATATAATAATGTTTGTCAACTGTAATTGAAAAATAAAAAAAAATGATTTAAAAAAAACACAGATGGTATTGGCAGGCCAGAGGAATTGACCAAAATATTCAAAGTGATGAAAAGCAAGGACCTACAACCAAGATTTCTCTAGCTAAGAAGGCTATCATTTAGAATTGAAAATCAGATAAAGAGCTTCCCAGACAAGAAAAATCTGTAGGAGTTCATTACCACTATGCCAGTATTACATAAAATGTTAAAGGATCTTCAGTCAGATGGGTATGAGATTTTTTGGGATGATCACTTAAGTTTTATAATATCTAATCACTGAATACTTGAAACTAATATAATACTGTTTGTCAACTGTAATTGAAAAATAAAAAAAAATGATTTAAAAAAAACACAGCATGGTATTGGCAGAAAAACAGACACATAAAACAATGGAACATAATTGAGAGCCCAGATATAAAACATTTGCATATGGGCAGATAATGTTAAACAAAAGAGACAGAAACACGCAATGGAATAAAGAAAGCCTCTTCAATAATTGGTGCTGAAAAAATTGGAAAGACACCTACAAAAGAATGAAACTGGATTATAGTTTGTCCTCATGTACAAAAATTAACTCAAAATGGATCAAAGGCCTAAATATAAGATCTGAAACAATAAATTACATATAAGAAAGCAAAGGTATTGATTTGTGGACCTTTGTCATAGAGAGTTCTCACTTCAAAGGCAAAGGAAGTAAAGGCAAAAATGAATGGGACTATATCAAATTAAAAAGCTTCTGCAAAGCAAAAGAAACTGACAACAAAACAGAGTCAGCCAACCAAATGAGAGATGATATTTGCAAACAATAGCTCCAATAAGTTTTAATATCCAAAATATATAAAGAACTCATAAAACTAAGCACCTAATAAACAGCCTAATTAAAACGTGGGCAGAGAACTGGAACAGACACCTCTCCCAAGAAGATATACAAACAGCCAACAGCTCTATGAAAAGATGTTCAACCTCACTAGCAATTAGGGAAATGCTAATCAAAATTACAATGAGATACCACCTCACATCAGTTAGAATGGCCATTATCAACAAAACAAGTAATAACAAGTGTTGGAGAGGTTGTGGAGGAAAGGGAACCCTCATTCACTGCTGGTGGGGATGTTAGACTGGTATAGCCACTATGGAAAAGAGTCCGGCCCAGCCTGCGTGGCTCAGTGGTTGAGTGTCGACCTATGAACTGGGAGGTCAGGGTTTGATTCCTGGTCAGGGCACATGCCCGAGTGTTGGGCTTGATTCCCAGTATGGAGCGTGCAAGAGGCAGCCAAACAATGATTTTCTCTCATTATTGATGTTTCTAACTCTCTCTCCCTCTCCCTTCCTCTCTGAAATCAATAAAAATATATTTTAAAAAATAAAACAGGCTGGTGATAGCTCAAAAAATTAGGAATCACCAGCAATTCCTCTCCTGAAAAACTTGAAAGCATGTATTCGCAAAGATATATGCACCCCTATGTTCATGGCAGCATTATTCACGGTGGCAAAGACATGGAGACAACCAAGATGTCCTTCAATAGAGAACTGGATAAAGAAGATGTGATACATATACACAATGGAATACTTCTCAGCCGTAGAAAAGACAAAATACTGCCATTTGTGACAACATGGATGGATCTTGAGAATATTACGCTAAGTGAAATAAGTCAGGCAGAAAATGCTGCTGAGAACTATATGATTTCACTCATATGTGGGATATAAAACTGAGACTCGTGAATACAAACAGCAGTGTGGTGGCTGTGAGAGGGAAGGAGTTGGGGGTGTGAGGGTTGAAGGGGGCCTAACATATGGTGATGGAAAATGATGTGACTTTGGATGGTGAGGGCACTGTGCAATATCCAGATCTTATAACATAGAAATCCACACCTGAAATATCTATGATCGTATTAACCAATGTCACCCCTTTAAGTTTAATATTAAAAAATAAAAAGGAGCCCTAGCCAGTTTTACTCAGTGGATAGAGCATTGGCCTATGGACTGAAGGGTCCCAGGTTCAATTCCGGCCTGGGTTGCATGCTTGATCCCCAGTTGTGATAGCACATTTACTATCAGCATAAATATTTACACTTATTTATTTTTTTAGTTGACAAGCATGTATGAGGACAATTATGCTACTCACCTGAACTGATTTAATTTCTGGAAGTTGTCTATGTCTAAAGTGTGAATTTAACTCGATGATAGCATTTTTTACATTAAACAAAAAAATATTAGATCAAGGCTATCCTTGGAATCACTAAGAATATGGCTGAATAGTATGCAAAAAGCACAAGCATTTATAGTTAACCAACTGTTAACTGTGACTAAAAGGAACTTCTATTGAGCTGGGTATAAAAATAAACAGTCATTTTACACAAATGGCCCCAATTCTAATTTTAAATCCTAATTTAACTCTTTTGGTATATATGTAACAAATTGTGATGAAGGATATATATGGTTTTGTAGCTATAAAGTATATGTATAGGTAATAATTTAAGATTTAAACTATAGCTTTAAAATACAGTTGTCAGTATACTAAATAAAACAATAGATCATCTTAAATTTATTATGTGAATGAACTGTACAACTTTTATAAATAAACAAACAAAATGATATGCCTGTATCTCTCTGCAATGTTTGTAATCAACTATCTGCACCAAATACTATCTTAAATTTTTTTTCTCTAGACATAACAGACAACTAGATGACAGAAAGTTAAAAACTGCCCAGGTAATATTTTATGAGCACTTATACCATATTAATTAAAGCTTTGATAAGGCAAATACAAACATATATGTATTACTATCCAAAAACATTTGCATATTTTGTCAACTCATGAACATGTATGGTTAAGGGTCAAGGTTAGAGACATGGTGAGAATAAGGGTGAAGTTCAGGGAGAGTCACCATAAGAGTGATGATCAGAGTCACGATCAGAGTCAACATAAGAGTCAGAGTAAGGTAAGGTCAAGTTACAGTTAGAGAGAGGTAAATGGTAAAGGTGAAGGCTAGTTTGATGGTCAAGGTCAATGTCAGTTTGAGGGACATAGTGATAGTCAGGATAAAGATTAGGATCAGGTAAGATTCAGGGTCAAGCTAAGGATCAGTGTCAGTGTGAGAGTAGTGTCTGGGTTAGGGTCTGATTCAGGATCAGGGTCAAGATTTTCAAAGGTAAGGTTATAATCGGGGTCAGGTTAAAGTTAAGGGCAAGTTGAGAATCAAGTTCAGGTAAGGCACATGAGTGGGAAAGTCAATGCCAGTGTTAGTGTGACATCAGAATCAGTTTGGGGAGATGGTCATGGAGAATGTGAGAGTCATTATATGGATCAGGTTGAGGGTCAGTGTCAGAACAGCTCTTGGGACAAGGTCATTGTGAGGCTCAGGATTAGAGTGAGAGTAAGAGTAAGGTTCAGTATGCATTCAGAAAAGGATAAGGGTGGGGGTCATGGTGCTGGCAATTTAAGGGTAAGGAACAGGGTAAAGGTCAGTCAAGTTATGTGAAAGGATGAGGGTCAGTGACAGTATCATTGTTACAGTTAGGGTCAAAATCAGGGACATGGTGAGATATAGAGTTAATGTCATGGCTAGGGTAATGTAATGGTTAGGGTCAGGGTCATGGTGAGGGTCAGTTTCAGGTGAAGGATCAGTTTAAATATCAGGTTGATGGGGTGATAGTGTCAGGTAAGTATCAGGGTCTGAGTCAGTATCAGGGTTATTGTGTGGGTGAGAATCAGAGTCAGTAAGATGAGCATCAGGGTCAGAGTCATGGATAAGGTCATTGTGAGAGTCATAGTTATGTTCTATGTGAGGATCAGGGTCAGCCTTCGATTCAGAGTCAGGTTTAGGGTGAGAGTGAGTGTCACTGTCAGGTGAATGTGAAGTTGAAAGTCATGTTCAGGTTAAGGATCAAGTTGGGGTCAGGTCCAGGGTGGGGGTCTAAAGAGGGTCAAAGTAAAAGTCCTGTTCAAGTTAGGCATAGTGTAAAGGTAAACTTCAGGGTCTATGTCATGGTCAGAGGCAAGTAAAAGTCAGGGTGACTGTAAGGGTATGTGTGAGATTCAGAGTCAGGGTCAGTTTGAGGTTAATGGTCAGGCTCTGGATACAGTTTATGGACATGGTGAAGGTCAATGACATTGTCATAGTTAGAGTCAGTGTGATGGGCAGATTTAAGGTGAAATTCAGTCTAAGAACCAGGTGGAGGATTAATTTTAAAGTAAAGGATTAATTTTATCCTTTACTTTATGATAAAAAGGTTTGTGTTTGGGGTAAATGTAGAATTAGTTGATGGTCACCATGAATGCCCTGGCCTTTGTCATAGTCAGGGTCATGGTTAGGGTGAAGATCATGATCAGAATAAGGATGGGTGTCAAGACTGAGATGAGGTTCAGGTCATTGTGATAGGGTGATGGTCAGGATTAGGGTTGAGTCGTGTCCATGTTAGAATGATGGTCAGGGATAGGGTCTCAATCATATGTTTATTAGGGTAATGGTCAGGATCATGGTCAGGGTGGAATAGTCTACTTGACAGAGTTAGGGTGAGGTTTAAGGTGAGATTGTCTCGGACAGCTTAAGTGTGAGGGACAAATTCAAAATGAGAGTAGGAGTCAAGGTAAGCATCAGAGTTGTGGTTAGAGTGAGGATGAGGGTCAAATTCAGGATGAGCATTAGATTCAGTGTTTTAGTCATGGCCAGGGTGTGATGCAGAGTCTTGTGAAGGGTAAAGTTCAGGATCAATGTTAGGGTCAGAGAGCGGGTAAGATTCAGGGTCAGGTTCAAGGTCAGTGAGAAAATTAGAATGAGGGTCATGATAAGGGTATGGGTCAAAATGAAGGTCAAGGTGAAGATGAAGGTCAGTGTCAGAGTTAAGGTGAGTGTAAGGATCTGAGTCAAGTTAAGAGTTGAGGCAGGACATGGGTAAGGGTTAAGATCCAAATAAAGGGCAGGGTCAAGGTTAGATTAGTGTGGGGTTCAAAGTAAGGTTCAGGGGCAGAATGAAGGTAAGGGTCAGATAAAGGTCAGGGTCAGGGTCAGGATGAAGGTAGGGTCAGGGTGAGAATGAGGATCAGGGTGAGGAGCTTATTCAGTGTTGAGTTCAGTGTCAGGCTGAGCATTATGGTGAGAGTCAGTGCGAGGTTCAAGTTAAGAGTCAGAATTCAGTCAAGAAGAGAGTCATGTTGAGGATAAGGATCAGGATCTTGGTAAGGGTCCGGTTCAGGATTGAGTCTTTGTGAGCATCAGGAAGGATTAGTATCAGATTCAGACCTACCTGAAGAATCGTGTACTCTTGGATCATCTGTAATAGCAGGAGGAATCCACTTTTGTGTTCCTGCAGCTCTCCCAGTCTCAGCCTCTTAAAGGCACCTTTTATTCTCTAACTGTGCAAGGCACATCCAGCTCTAACCATTATGTGCATGCAGTGATTTCTCTCTGTGTGTCAGTTGCCTCGCCTGTAAAACAGGGCAGTTGGATTTTTAAATATATATATTTATTGATTTCAGAGAGGAAGGGAGGAGAAAGAGATAGAAACATCAATGATAAGAGAGAATCATTGATTGGCTGCCTCCTGCACGATCCCCACTGAGGGTTGTGCCCACAACCCAGGCATGTGCCCTGACTGGGAATTAAACCGTGACCTCCTGGTTCATAGGTTGATGCTCAACCACTGAGCAACACTGGCTAGACAGGGCAGTTGGATTTGATGTCTTTTCAAACTCTATGGGAACATTTCAAGTATTTATGCTTCCAACTGTTAGTTCCTGCTTCTCATGCAAGTTGCAGAATAGCGTTTCTCAGCTTTTAAAATTCATGTCCCAAGTGGCCAAAAATTCAGATATGATCTCACCTCACAATTCAGAATGCACCTCCTGTTCCGTTGGAACCCACTTCAACTCCTGCACAGCTTCTAGGGTCAAAGAAACTCCGCAGGGCTTTAATTTCTGTGGTTTGTATTCTGAGAATAAGAAAGACTTTTGACATTTTTCCAAATATAAAAATTGTAATGTCTGCTTTTTCCAACAACCCCCTACCACTCACTCCCTAGAAGAGCCCAGCCAGCTCTCGGGCTGTCACTTCAGCTCGCCTCACACCTCTCTTTGGAGTCTCTGCTCTCACATCATTTAAAGATATTGATTATCTACTCCACCACTGACCCTCATCTCTTTCTTTTTGTCCTGGTTGCCTGTGGTTGTTTTCAGTTTTCAGATGAGAAAGGCAGTTGCTGCTAAGGCTCTATTTATAATATGTCCTTGAAAGAGGAATGCTGATTTCTTGAGCTAAAGAAACTGGCAGGGAAGGAGAAGAGACACAAGGCAGAGGGTCATCCTCAGTGAGAGTGACCCAGGACCAGATGCATGAGTGGGCACACAGAAATGTGCACACACATGCACACACAGTACACACATGCACACACATGTAGGCATGCACATACATAGCATCCAACTCAAAACAAATAAAAAGAAAAGAAACCAGAGGTCCAGGGACAAGAACATGATAGAAACTTGACACACATTTGGTGAAAAAAGAAGACAAGAAGGGAGGGAATGATGGGGAAAGCACTGAACTTGGAGTGAGGGACCTTAATTTTAAGTCTGACTCTGCTTGATTTATTTGATTTAGAAGAAATTTGAGCTTGGGCAAGTTTCTTGGCCTCTCTGGATTTTGGTATCTTCTTCCCTTGAGCAGATGTAATATTTCCTCTCCAACTCATCTCATAAGATTGTTATAAAAATCAAGTGAAATGATGGCTATGGAAGAACTTTGTAAACTGAAAATACTATAAGCAATGAGGCCCAGCATCACTGTGAGAGCGAGCATTTTGTGGAGTGCTATTTACCAGCCACTATGACGTTTCCTTCCTACATCCAAGCACTTATTCTCACAACAGTCTGGCAG
>NW_006383017.1:7236048-7238918 GCF_000327345.1 Myotis davidii | reverse complement strand
TCTGTGTTTTTCATTACTCAGCCTAAACCTTGAGTCTGTGTTGGCTGTGCCGTAACAACCCACAGTGCCACTGATGGCAAATGTGGAGGGTATTCGTTTGCTGGGGAGTTTAAACAACAGACTTTTATTTTCTCACAGTTCTGGAGGCTAGAAGTTTGAGGTCCAGGTGCTCACGGGGTTGGTTTCTGGTGAGGACTCTCTTCCTGGCTTGCAGATGGCTGCCTTCTCGCTGTGATCTCACAAGACTCTTTCTCTGCACAGGTGTACTCCTGATGTCTCTTCTTCTTAAAGGACACAAGTCCTGTCGGATTAGGGCCCCACCCTTATGACCTCATTGAACCTCAGCCACTTCCTTAATGGCCCTATCTCCAAATATATCGCATTAGGATTAGGAATTCAACATACGAATTGAGGGGAGGTAGGGACACAACTCAGTTCCTAATAGACATGTAATAAACAAATACTCCAAAAATAAGGAGTTTGTCTGCTTTTTTTCCCCCAAAGAGGGTTTTCTAATATCCAATTAGCTTAACAGCAGCCACTGCAGCAAAATTCCTCAGCTCTGAAACCTGTCCAGATAACTGCTCTCCATTCATGCCAAGCTCGAAAGGAATGAGCATTCTCTCCCTCGTGCTTGAGAGCATTCTGAAGAAGGGAGAAGAAGGGGAAGGCCGGTCCCTTCTCCCCCTCTTGCCACGCATTCCTATTTATAGCTTCTGGTGCTGTAGGGTCTGAGGAGTCAAGAGTTCTCAAGTCACTTCCAAGGCTTTGCAGCATGCTCCCCTCTCCCCCACTCCTCACAGCCATTAGAAACTGTTATTCCTGGTTCCCATGGGGTGGGGGTGGGGAGAGAAGGGAAACAAAGAGAAAGTTTTCAGCATGCAAAACTGCAGGGTTTTAAAAAAAATCCTCAGAGGAAAATAAATTGTGGTGTTTTCGGCTGAGGTCTGCCCTCTCGGTCTGCTCCTGAAAACTTAGCCAAAAAGTTTCATATTGACCGTCATCCTTGAACCCTACTTCACAGAGGTGCTGATTAGTCCAAGGGCAGGGCGAGAAAGGCCAGAAAGGTTTGTGGCCTGGATGCCAGAAACCATGAAAGGGTTTTACAATTCATCTCTCTAGGCCCAGCGACACATGACAAATTGCCAGCATCAATCTGTCTAACGGTATCAGGCTTCAGAGCTTGGGAGCCATATGTTCACGACATTGCTTTGTGCAAATCGACGCTCTAAGTATGCATCGATCTGGCAAACTTTAAGAGCATTTATCACAATGTTCTTTTGTCTCCCAACATGCATATTAATAAAAATGATACTGAATAATACCAAGTTGCAGCCAGGCACAAGATTCCAAACTGTAGGTTTCGTTTGCAAAGTTAATAAAGGCTATTTGTAATCATAAGAAGAAAAGAAAACTAGCCCAGTAACCAAAAGTTCTATGGAAGATTGAATAAAGCTTGTATTACAGTTTTTATAGGCGGATGGTGGAGGAAAGATAAAAATATGGTTGAACTTGATTTATTTCTGGTAAAAGTTCTGGATTGTGTGTTCAGCCATGTGGGGCAAGAGCAAGCATTCTTCAGTTTGGGAAGTTTGACTGTGTGACTGTGAAATAAGTCACACCCCATATTTATTCACAGTGCTAATTTCACATTTTCTGGAAAAGAATATATATTTTTAAAATATATTTTTATTGATTTCAGAGAGGAAGGGAGAGGGAGAGAGAGAGAAACATCAATGATGAGAGAGAATCATTGACCGGCTGACTTCAGCACTCCCCCGACTGGGGATCGAGCCCGCAACCTGGGCATGTGCCCTGACCTGGGATAGGTTGGTGCTCAACCTGAGCCACAACTGAAGTTATGAGCTTCTAAAGACAGCAAAACCAAGAGTTAAATTTCAAGTCAATAACTACTAAGGTAGCCCTAGCCGGTTTGGCTCAATGGATAGAGCGTCATCCTGCGGACCAAAGGGTCCTGGGTTCGATTCTGGTCAAGAGAAGGTACCTTGGTTGCAGGCTCCTCCCTCGCCTGGACCCTGGTCAGGGTACATGCACGACAACAAACCTGGTCAGAGGGTGTGCAGGAGGCAACAATTGAGGTGTCTCTCTCACATCGATATTTCTATCTGTCTTTCCCTCTCTCTTCCACTCTCTCTAAAAAAAAATCAATGGAAAAATATCCTTGGGTGAGGATTAAAAAAAATACTAAGGTAGAAAAAAAACAGCTAGAGGGATATACGTCAAACTGGTGATGTGAGTTATTGCTGGGGTTGAGTTTATATAGGTCATCATAATTCCTTTTCAAAGCTTAACAGAGAAAATATAGCGAATGCATGCATCATTGGCAACCAAAATGAACACATGTTAACATTTAGTCAACTTTTCCTCAAATATTTTCTATCAAATACATGACAAAAGTTGAAGATAAATTTGAAATTGCCTTTATCCCTTGCAAGCCCCATTATCCTGTCTGCTCCCCCCACCCCCCATGCCCCAAGGGTGACTACTGCTGTGAATTTGGAATGTATCCTTCAGCCACAAATATATGTAGCCATCAATTATGTAAAGGTGTTGCTCTAAATGTCTTTAAACAGGTATATAAACATCTTAACATATAATTCTTCAACTTAAGTTTTTCATTCTCATTTCATGCTTCCTTGCAGGCTTTCCTCCTATGTTACTGGCTGGCATTTAAAAAATGTATTAGTTATTAACAATTTTCATAACTTTAATAAGTCAAAGTCATTGAGAGACACCTATAGTCCTGACACCTTACGGATTATTATCAGAGAAAGCCACCCTCTTGATGTCTCTGTGTGGATCCAGTCAGCCGTCTTTCCCCTCCACGGGGGGCATTTCCGTTGATAAAA
>NW_006383017.1:7235119-7235588 GCF_000327345.1 Myotis davidii | reverse complement strand
AAATGTTTTTGGCTGGCAATTTTGCCTCAGTACTCTAAAATTTCACATAATAGTCTGTAACTACAAAGAGGTTTCAGGAGAAGACTGATTTGATTTTTTTATTTATCAATAAGGTTCTTTTGACTTACTAAGTTCCAAGGCATCCCCTGGATTTATATTAGAGCAGCGTGTCACAGGAAGCAAGGACTGTCACTTATAGGATGCCACCATCTGCTGACTCCCACCATGTCCTTCCTCTGGCTGTAAAAATGTCCGTCATTCCTAGTCAGTTATGCTTATATATCATCTCAACACTTTTCCCAGGTTCAATAGAAGATGCTAGAATATTTGCTCATTTTTTCCTGAAAAGACTCTGTACTTATTTATGCATGGATGGCTTTCCAACACAATCACATAGAGGTGTGACTCATTCTTACACAAGAGTAAATACACGATGAAAAACTACTTTTGCAACTTGATCGGTGTCTCT
>NW_006383017.1:7215846-7234992 GCF_000327345.1 Myotis davidii | reverse complement strand
CCCAGAGAGGGAAAGGGGCTGGAGCTTGGATTAGAACCAGCTCTATTCTGCTTCAAAAGCCAGGTTTACAAGTAGCTTTTGTGCCCAGTGTGTCAATTGTGCTTCATTTACCATATGAACCTCACTCCCTGGGAGTGTGATGGGAGATAGACCGAGATGTAACAGTACATCTTTAAAGCTTTAAGTGCCATCCTCTTATAGCAATACTTAGTGACTTTTCATAATGCATTTTCATAAGCCTGACAACGTTATCTCATTTTGGTCCTCATTTAGAAGTAATGATGAATATTAATAAGTGCCCAAGGCACAGTATCTTTTCTCAGAGCCTTGTCACTTGAACGAGTGAGCTTCTAGAAAGTCTGGCTCAAAATGGAAATGTGGGCATAAATGCTATAGTGGGGAGATGTGGGTATTTGGAGCTCTGAAACTTAGGTACACCTTTCCAAACTACTGCTTATATTTAACTAGAGGCCTGGTGCACGAAAATTTGTGCACTTGGGTGGGGGGTCCCTCAGCCTGGCCTGTGCCCTCTCACAGTCAAGGACCCCTAAGGAGATGTCCACCTGACAGTTTAGGCCTGCTCCCTGGGGGACAGGGGATGTCCACCTGCTGGTGCAGGCTCACTCCCCGGGGGATCAGGCCTAAGCTGTCAGTCAGACATCCCTCTGGCAGCCTATGAGCCCTCCTGCCACTGCCACTGTACTTGCAGCCCAGTCCAGCTTGTGGCTGAGCAGAGCTCCCCCTGTGGGAGAGCACTGACCACCAGGGGGCAGCTCCTGCATTGAGGGTCTGCCCCCTGGTGGTCAGTGTGGGTTATAGTGACCAGTCGTTCAGCCATTAGAATATTATCCTTTTATTATATAGGATGAGAGTTTGAGAGACCCTGAATTTTCTGGGGGGAGCCATTCATCATTCAGGAACTTCCTATCATAGAAGAATTAAATGTCTCATTTGTGACCAGGGGCATCCTATCTGTTCTCTGCTACGTAATATTTAAGAAGATTTATCCCAGAGAATGCCAAAGGTTGCCGGCAAACCAGCAGCAGCCAGGAGAGAGGCAGGAACAGATTCTCCCTCAGCTCAGAAGGCACCAACCCTGCCCATACCTTGATCTTGGACTTCTGGCCTCCGAAACGGTGACAATGAATGTCTGCTGTCTACGCTCCCTGTAGTGCTGTGCTATGGCATCCCTAGCACATGAATGCAGGGCCACTGATCAGTCCTGCCTGAAGGTGACTCAGCCTAGCATTTTCAGTTTCCTGACCAATACTTTTTTTCTCTTAATTCAATTTGATTGAATTTCTAGCACTTGCTACGCAACATTCCTCACAGATACTCCATCAACCCACGGAGCACCAGATGAGAGGCCCAAAATGGTGATGGGAATGAAGCTATACCACCTAGGAGAGGGTGAGGGAGCTAGGACACTTAGCCAGCTGCACAGCAACTCTCAGGAGGGAAGCAGAGCAGGGGGAGGCTATTTTCACATGAGCTCCATGCGACCAGAGCATGTCTATGTGGTTCTTTGTTATGTTTCCCATACCTAGCATGTGGTAGCTGCTCTGTAAATATCTGAGAAACAAACAAAATGAAAATCTCAGAGTCCTTAGTTGCAAGCAATAGAGCGTGTTTAACAAAAATGTGGGGGTGTATTAAAAAGATATTGACTAAACCAGATAATTGCAGAGATGACTAGAGAACTTGACTAGGACATACAGCCAGGACCATCATCAAAATTGCAACAGGATCCCAAGAAATCAGAAACACCAATCGTAAAGAATATAGGCACCCCTATGTTCAAAGCAGCACAATTTACCATAACTAAGACTTGGAAACAACCTAAGTGCCCATCAGCAGATGAATGGATTAAAAAGCTGTGGTACATCTACACAATGGAATACTACACTGCTGTAAAAAAGAAAGAACTCCGCTGTGGTACATCTACAGCAATGGAATACCATTATGCTAAGCGAAATAAGCCAGTTGGAGAAAGATAAATACCACATGATCTCACTCATTTGTGGAATATAATAAACACATAAACTGATGAACAAAAGTAGATCCAGAGATGTAGAAGCATCGAACAGACCATCAAACTTCAGAGGGAGTGGGGGGAGGGTGGTGGTGGTGGTGGTGAGAGATCAACCACAGGACTTGTGTGCATGCATATAAGCATAACCCATGGACACATATAGTAAGCGGGTGAGGGCATGTGCTTGGGGGGGTGGGAGAGGCCCGGAAGAGGTCAATGGGGGGAAAAGGAGACATATGTAATACTTTCAACAATAAAGAATTTAAATTAAAAAAAATTTTATGCCAGGAAGACAGTGGTGAGGACTCCACGCCACTGCCCTGAACATGGCAATTATAGTGTGGGCTGCATTTGCCAATGTCACTGAGACAAAGAAATGTTTTACAAACACTTTGTAGCCCAAGCTTGGTTTATCCATCACGACATTCTGGCACAAAAATAAAACATTCGCGTCTTCAGGGATTACGCCACTTTGGGGGTAGCTTTGCCACCAATAGTCCCGACATGAGGATTCTATTGTGTCCCTGCGTTAATGTACGTGAAGTGGCTAGGACGGTGCTCCACACTCAGTGCCACATGCTCCTCAGCCCAGTCCTCCAGGCCAGCGCCCACTGGGCAGTGCTGGGGCGGTGAGCACAGCCCAGGCTTGGCACTGAGGGTTGGGCCTGGCTGTGAGCAGGAATCCATCTGACTCCCGAGCTTGGAGTCTTGGACTCCGCAACCTGTGTTGAAATGCCGCAGTCACACCTGAGGAGTAAGACCACGGACAGTCTGGGCAGTAGATTACCAAGGTTTGCAAAGTCTTTTTTCTGCTCTGTTTTTGTATATCCTTACTCAAATGTCTTAGGAACTTCAGGAGTTTTAAAAATCTCTTTCCTATATGATCAATACACAAACCATAAAGCCAAATAAGAGCACTTGCTTGGCACCTTGTTCAGAACCCGGATGCAGGTGCCCAGGTGGACACAGGAAGTGTGGTTGCCCGGGGGTGCGCCTCAGAGCAGCGGAGTCGGCTTGGACTTGTCTACATCAGCAGCGAGTCGGCCTCAGCCAGGGCTGCCCATCCCACTGGGAACATGAGGAATATGACTGCCCTTCTCCCCAGAAAAATATGCATAAAATTCTAGAGGCTTCATGGGCCTCTGGAGCCCAGGTATGAACTTCTGGTGACGAGCCTTCTCCTTGATTGGGGACTAAAACGTTTGGAAAGCCTGCGATCAGGCTTTAGTGCTGCAAAAGCACCATCATCAACCGGTGCCGCCTGCTCCCAGTGGCCAAGAGGAATCTGTGATGTGCGGGCCAGTGTGTACCAGGAGCTGGAAACTAGATTCTCTTCACCCAGCAAATACGAGCTGAGTGTCCACTCCCCATGTGGTGTAGTTTCAAGAAGCTGGTGCTGTAGATGTGAATGAGATAAACAAGGCCCTGGTTCTCCTGGAGTGGAAATTCCAGGGGCAAGGCTGATAATAAACAGAAAAAGCAATGACAAAACAAAATAGGACACGGTCACCAAGAGTGACTGGCGGCAGGCTATTTCAGTGAGGTGGGTAGGGCAAGCCTCCCTGAGGAGCCATCTGAGCTGAGACCTAAGTGGCAACATGGAGCCAAATGTGTGAAGAAATAAGAAACTGCATTCCAAGGTAGAGGAAACAGCACGTGCAAAGGCCTAAGGCAGGTAATGAACTTGGTCTCATTGAGGAATAGAGACAGGACCTGCCTAGCTGGCACGTGGGAAATGAATGCCAAATGTGAAGCCTCAGTAACTCTAATCATGCACTAAGTTTAGCTCCTGGACATCGCATTTGAATAAGCATTAAAACTACTTAGTAACTATTCAATAGGCTTTTAGGAATAGATTCTGTGCAGAATAGAAAACTCGGACACCAAAAATCCTTGAAAAAAATCAAGAAAGGACCAGCACTTTTTCATTTATTAGACTTGTGGGCTATAGATCAATTTTTTTAGGAATTGCTGAGCTAGAAGGCTTTTTGTAAAAAAAAATTCTCAAGAGAGGATATGTTTTTATTGATTTTAGAGATAGAGGAGGAAAGAGAGAAACATTGATGTGAGAGAGAAATATTGATCAGTTGCCTCCCCCATGTGCCCCAATGGGGGATTGAACACTCAACCTTCTGGTGTATGGGACAATGCTCCAAACAACTGAGTCACCCGGCCAGGGCCAGATGGCCTTTTGATGGCTCAAAACCACCTCTACCGGCTAGAGCAGTGGTTCTCAACCTGTGGGTCGCGACCCCTTTGGGGGTCGAATGACCTTTCCACAAAGGTCGCCTAAGATCATCGGAAAACACATACATAATTACATATTGTTTTTGTGATTAATCACTATGCTTTAATTATGTTCAATTTGTAACAATGAAAATACATCCTGCATATCAGATATTTACCTTACAATTCATAACAGTAGCAAAATTACAGTTATGAAGTAGCAACGAAAATAATTTTATGGTTGGGGGTCACCACAACATGAGGAACTGTATTAAAGGGTCGCAGCATTAGGAAGGTTGAGAATCACTGGGCTAGGGGCTCAAATCCACCAAGATTTTTGACACCCCTTCAGTCCCTGCTTTCACTTTAACCATCAGATCCTCAACATCTCTACAGTGTATTCCAACCACATGCCTACTTTGGGAGGAAAAGCAAAATCCCATGTTTCCAGAAGAGATATTACAAGTTCGGGGAAAAAATAAGACTAATTACAGTTTTGACTATAAGTCACAGTTCCAAAAAGACTTCCTAAAAATGCTTCAAAAGGGCAAGGTTTTCTAAAGGACAACTCCCCCTCAAAAAAAGAGAGAGAGAGAAATAGAAAAAAATTAACTTGAATAAACATCTGCAAATGTTTTTTCCTGCCTCAGAATTTCAGGAATGTCACTGTAATGGATTCATCTTAGTGCAGATAAAATCAGGGACAGTGAATATCGAGCGGGTGTCTATCACCCCAAACTGCAGCCCTTACGGTTCTTGTTACACAGTAATGCAGAAAGCTGGTCACACTTAACTTTGAATAGTGATGCGTTTTAACCCATACTGAAAGAACACAGAGGTCTTTCAGGGTATTATTTAGTTCACTGAGAAATTTAATGAATGAAACACGTTAGCTTAACATCAAAGGAAGAAAAATTGAAGGTTTTCTCCATCATCAAGGCTGTAATTCAGAATTAATGGAATAACTTAGAGACATACGGAGAGATAAAAGGGTTAGCTCCAAAGAACATTAGTACAGCTTTCCCTCCATTTTTTAAATTTAAATTTTATTTTTTTAATTGATTTTTGAGAGAGAGAGGGAGAGAGACACCCAGAGAGAAACATTGCCTTATTGTTCCACTTATTTACGCACTCACTGGTTGATTATTGCATGTGCCCTGGACCAGGGACCGAACCTGAAACCTTGTCCACTTATTTACGCACTCACTGGTTGATTCTTGCATGTGCCCTGACCAAGGACCAAACCTGAAACCTTGACAACACTAGCCAACTGAGCTCCCAGCCCGGGGTAGTGCAGCTTTTTACGTTGAGTGTTTGTCAAAGGACTTTCAAATATTTTATTTGGTTCTCATAACAGCCCTTATAGTTATCATGTTAATGAGGAGTCTCTGAGTTGTAAATGTAAGATATGCAAACATGTCTTAAGCATGTATAAGCATAAAAAGGAATGCGTTGGCTTATATAACATGTGCTACCTTCAGGCCTGGCTAGATTCAGAGGCTCCCTCTCTACCTCTCTCTCCTTCTCTCTTATTCTGTCTTTCTCCTACCTTCTCTGTATCTTGGCTTCATTTTTTATGACATGTTAGTGTCATCTTTTCCGATTGTAGATGGCTTGTAGATTTCAGGTCCAGATGAAGCGGAAATCAGGTTGTGTGGAGAGGTTCTAATGGCCCTGCTGGCTGGGCACCCATTCCTGGAGCCGCTCTCTGTGAACAATGGAACAGCTTAACCTCATGGCCAGGCTCAAGTCTGTGGCCAGCCAGTGGCCAGGCAGGGAACGTGATTGACAGCCCAAGCCCAGCCACGTGGAATTCGTGCAGGGGGTACTGTTACCGCAATGGAAAGAGAGGTGCTGAGTGACAAAAGCTGGAAGAGGCAGTGCCAATATTGCTAGTCCCATTAACGGCAGACTTCACCAAATTAAAAAATGTCAGTTAATGGTGGCCTCAAATTTCTTTAACAGAGGATCAAACATTCCCTTCCCTAAGATAGACGAGGTTTAAAGTCCAGAGTAACACAATGAAGTAAACTCCCATCACAGTGACAATCTCTGTTATAAGGTCCTCCTCTGAGAGTCGGTCTGATTCAGGGACACGCGTGCAGTGTATAAAGGAGGAAGGAGATAGGCAGCAAGGAGGGTTGAATCCTTGCCATTCCCCTCTAGACTGCAGGCTTTTTAAAGAAAGAAGCTGTGACTTCCCTCCTTATCCCCTGCAGAGCTTGGCAAGGAGAGAAACAGCAGCAAATGGGAGCCGAGTAGAGAGAAGTGTGTGAGCACCCATGCCTGGCTCTTTTCCTTGGTAAGTGGGTGGAGCTCAGCTATCACCCTCCGCGTGGTGTCCACTGACGGACAAGGCTGGCCTTCTGCATTGGCAGAAGCTGACGGTGTTTGACAGGGATTTGAGAGCAGCGCAGATAAACTGGAATCGCGGATTTACAGATTAGAGCTGAGTTTTAAATAGCATGTGCTTCCGCTCCTCTAATTTTATATATGGGAGAACGGATGCCAGAAAATGCATATCAAGCCCCATGTTTTCTGTGGGGGGAAGTGGTAGAGGTATGCAGGCTACTGTCCTTGGTTCTGAAGCACTCCTCCATCAGAGTTGCTTTTTCTAATATCAGATACTTGTACGCCTGCCCAGCCTGCCCTGGTGCTATGGGTTTTTCTGTATTTTGTTTTCAAGATGAATAGGGTTGAGGTGGGGTGGTATATGTTATTTACTACCTCTGAGGCAAGAGAACTGAGCCTTTTGTCATGATATATAGGTTATTCCACAAACTTTTGATAGTGCCTGCACTTTTCTGACAATTATTCAGTCTCTTCTTCCCAGGATTTGCTGATGCCATCCAAAGATGCCCTGAGTTCACAAATGAACTAGAGGCCCCAGAATTCCTGAACCCTCTGTTGGGTTACATCTCACTCACTACCACTTACTCTCTCATTAATGTCTTAAAAGTCCATTCCAAAAGTCTTCTTAGACACCTGTGTCAGTTACCTATGGCTGCCTAACAAACACATCACCCCAAAACTAAGGGACTTAAGACAAGAAGTGTGTATAATATCATAGTTCCTGTGGGTCAGTAATTCAGAAGCAACTTAAGGCTAGCTGAGATGTTCTCGCTGAGGGTCTCCCATGAGGTTCAGCCAAGATAAGAGTCTGAGCTTCAGTGAGCTGAAGGCTTGGTCTGGGGCTGGACAAGCTGCTTCCTCGGTGGTTCATTCTCTTGGCTGGTGATCTGATGGGTAGAAAGCCCCAGCTGCTCGCTGTGTGAGCCTCTCAACAGTTTCTGAGTGTTATCCAGTGGAGCAGCTGGCTTCCCTGAGAAAGGGCAGCACTCAAGAGACTGAGGTAGAAGTGACCATGTCTGCTGTGGCCTGGCCTCTAAAGTCATATACTGTCACTTCCACTAGCCCAACAAACTAACCCGATACAGGCCAGGGGTCATTGGGGGCCCGTCTGAACACAGCGTGAACACAGCAGGCAGGGGTCATTGGGGGCCCCCTGGAGGCTGGCCATCACTGCCTCTCTCATGCATTTTTATCATAGCACGTGTCCCACTGTACTGTGATTACCTTTCCCTCGCACACCCTTCTGTGGCTGACACAGTTGTCTGCCTACCAACAGCCATGATCCCCACTCTCCTTGGTAACAGAACTTGGCTTTGTTCAGGTATTAGATAGCGCTTCTTCCCAGGGATCAACAAACTATGGCCCATGGTCTGTTTTTTTGTACAACCCATGAGCTAAGTCTAGTTTTAACATTTTTTAAAGGTTGTAAAAATTAAAAGGATAATAATGTGTTAGGCGAATGTGATAACCACTACACTACGGAAATGGGCTTAAAAGGATAATAATGTGAAACACAGACCACAGAGTGCACATAAAGCCTGGAATATTAGCTGCATGTCCCTTTATAGACAAAGTCTGCTCATTCCTGGTCTGAGTCACTGATGACAATGCCATTCCCGACTTCCCCTGAGGGTTTAAGAACAGGCAGGTGTCCCGATTTTGGCATAAAGGATGTAAGAGAAAGACTACTGGACACCGAGGAGCTCCTGGAGAGGAGTTTCCTCCCTCATTAAACATTGGATATGGCAGAGGCTATCCCTTAGGCCTCTCACCCATCCCCCTATGGGGGTTGTCGGTGGGACTGGAACTGTGGCAGCTGCTTTGCATCCATGAGGGGAAAGCTCACTATACTCTGGAGAAGCGGCCCCAGATACCTGACATTAGACTGCTCAGCTAACCAACCCTAAAACAACCTACTTCTAGATTCTCGTTATATGAGAAAATGAAAACTATCTTTAAGCCATTATATGGAAATGTTGTTACTTGCAGCTGAAAACATTCTAAGTGATATATACCTTCTTGTAGACAGTGAACTTTAGAGGGTAAACATGTATGTTTATCACAGAATCCCTTATTCCTACAATAAGGCCTGGCATAGAATAAGATGTTAAGTATCAGTTGTCTGAATCGTGGTCTCTCTACCTGAGCACTATTGACATCCGGGGCGGATAATTCTCAGTGTGGGCTGTCCTGTGCTCCCGTGCATTGTAGATGCAGCAGCTTCTCTGGAGCCATGACTAGGTGCTACGAACACCTCTTCCCCAAGTCGTAACAAACAAAAATGTTCCCAGATGTTTCTAAATGTCCCTGAGACCGGCCAGTGAGCCAGGACAAGTAGAGTAGGGAAACTGAGGCAGAGGGCTGAACAAACTGGCCGAGCAACTTACAGCAGACACAGAAGTTACCTCCCTAGAGATAACATCTGGGCCTCAGGTGTATTTCAGCTCCAGGCCCAGAAAAGCAGCAAAACCAGGTAGGCAACCAGCTGCAATGACGATAGACCCCCTTCCTGACACTGACCAAGTGGAGACGAAGACCCTGAAAGAGTCTGAGGCAGAGGGCTGAACAAACTGGCCGAGCAACTTACAGCAGACACAGAAGTTACCTCCCTAGAGATAACATCTGGGCCTCAGGTGTATTTCAGCTCCAGGCCCAGAAAAGCAGCAAAACCAGGTAGGCAACCAGCTGCAATGACTAAAGACCCCCTTCCTGACACTGACCAAGTGGAGACCAAGACCCTGAAAGAGCCCACCTGGAAAACTGATGAACATTCTGCTGAAACCCTTCCCTGAGACCTCCCCTAAGAGTCCTGCCTGCAAGAAAGAGATAAAAGCCTCAAGACAAAGGACCCAGCTCGCCCTCTCTCTCTGGGGAGCATCCTGCAACATTCCTTTTCTCCTCTTTGCCACCCTTTCCTTCCCCCACAGGCCTGCATCTCCTAAACTCTAACGGTCCCACAAGACGTGCAACCAGGGGAGCAATGGGCAGCAGCCACTCATCCCAGGCTAGTTCCCTGAACCTGTCCCCAGGGCCCCCTTTTCTCTGACTTAGCAGTGAGATAAGGCAGCCCAGCCAAGGCTCTCACGTTGCTTCTTCTATGCTAGGCCCTTCCTTGTTCCACTGTCCTCAGCTTTAAGAAACATTCCCTCATAGTCACCTGGACCTGTGTTGTGAAATTTTTCCTACATGAAGTAAAAAACCCACGCCCTATGGGCTGGCTCAGGCAGACCCGCTCAGGGCTCAGGCCCCTGTCCAGTAACATCCCCTAGGCATGTGTGTGTGGGGGGGTCAATTCCTGGATGAGAACCACTGGTCTAAATGAATGATTCTTAGGATATTAATTTCTAGCATAAATTATTATGCAAAACTTCAGATTAAACACGTGTTCTAATCGGACTTTGCTGAAGGCATAGAGGCGTTGGAGACAGGGTTACAGTTGAGAGGGCATGTTGAGATCATGGAGACAATGGAAGGGTGGGAGGGGCACTGTAGATGTCTCAGCCGTGTCTCTGCTGGCAGGGCTCTGAGAACCACTGCGAGGTCCCCTTCTGGTCTGCTCTGGTGGTTAGAAGTTACTAGAGAATAATAGACCAAAGTTTCTTGGTCTTGGTCTTAGACAAGTGAGTCCTGGGGACCACAAAGGGCCAGGTGAGAAGAAAGAGATGTGATCTCACTAATGGTGCCCAGAGAGTTCAGGAAGGCGGTGGCACTTTGGGGCGAAGGTTTTGGTAAAGGATGGGTGAGGCAGAGGAAGATTAGAAGGCAGCACACAAAAATGGTTGAAAAAACGCAACCCAATAATGAGAAAACTATAGCTATGTATCAGTGTGGTTCCCTGCAATGTGTCTGTCTCTTTTGAAAAATACAACAGAAAAGTTTCCATCAAACGGTTTTCTGTCAATCCTGGACCCTGACAGCTTGTGGCATATGGAGTGTGGTTTATCTTGTAAGTCACTGGAGTTTTCTCACTCAGCTTCACCAAATGGTGGCTGTAATTATGGCAGTAAATGCCTCTCAAACAGCTTTTTTTCCGCCTTAAAAGAGTGAACATTTTAACAAGGAGCAGACCACCGAGGAACATGTGCTGCAGGGCTTCTCGGAAGAGGAGTTAGAGAATGCAGTTCACCCTTCCGGAGGCTGATTCCCAAGGAAGAGCCTGGGGCAAAGAGGTTGGAGTCCCAATTCAGACCCCCCAGATGCCCCCTCAGTCTGAGCCTTGGTGTTCTCAGCTGTGAATTAGGAGGACTGAACAAGAATGTCTACCTGGAGAAGCTTCCTGAACTGCACCCACAAATGCAAGGAGGCCCATTGTCTCATCACCTCCACAACTTCTCCCCGTGAAAGGTGAACAGTGTCCCTACTGCTTACGCAAGGCTCATGCTGTGCATTCACGAACCATCAGCAGCCTTTAGCTATTGGGTTACTATAAATCTAATTCTCAGTCTCTTCCTTAAAATCCTTCCTCATGCCCCATTGGCCCGCTCTTAACTGGGATGGCGAGGGCCTCCACAATCCAGCCCTGCTCGTGGTCCAACCTCAGATCTTGCTGCTTTCCATGTCACATCTAGGCTCTCACCCTCCCAAAGTACTTGCACTTTCCTGCAGGGGCCACGTTCTCTTCCTTCTAGGCCAGCGGTTCTCACGACCCCTTTGGGGGTGGAACGACCCTTTCGCAGGGGTCGCCTAAGACCATCGGAAAACACATATATAATTACATATTGTTTTTGTGATGAATCACTATGCTTTAATTATGTTCAATTTGTAACAATGAAATTGGGGGTCACCACAACATGAGGAACTGTATTAAAGGGTCGTGGCATTGGGAAAGTTGAGAACCACTGCTCTAGGCCTTGATGCAGGTGCCCTTGGCACAGAATGCTCTCCCTTGTCAACCTAAAATTATCTGGAGGCAGTAATCTAGCAAAAGTGTTTACATGGGAATTAGAATTGCAATTCTGGATACGCAGATTTGAGTAGCATTCAACAAAATCCAGCACTCATCCTATACAATAAAAGGCCAGAGGCCATAAGCATCACGATCAGAACAACAGCTCAACCAGTTGCCATGAGGTGCATTGAGCACCTCTCAGTCCCTTTCCCGTGGCCCACAGGCTCGGGTCGCAGCAAGGCAGGTGGCAGGTGGGTGGGGCAGCAAGCAGTAGCAGGCTACTGCACTCGATTTTGTGCACTGGGCCTCTAGTTTATGATACAAACTCTCAGCAAAGTGGGTATAGAGGGATTATACCTCAACATAATAAAGGTCATATGTGACAAACCTACAGCCAACATCATACTCAATGGGCAAAAATTAAAAGCATTTCCTTAAAATCAGGAAAAAGACAGGGATGTCTGCCTCCACCAGTCTTATTCAACATAGTACTGAAAGTCTTAGCCACAGCAATCAAACAAGAAGAAAACATAAAAGGCACCCGAATGGAAAGGAGGAAGTAAAACTGTCATTATTTGCATATGACATAATATTGTACATAGAGCACCCTAAGGACGCCACCAAAAAAATGTTTAGATTTACTAAATAAATTTGGCTAAGTAGCAGGATACAAAATGAACACCTGGAAATCAATGGCATTTTTATACACCAATAATGAATTCTCAGAAAGAGAAACTAAAAAACAATCCCATTTACTATTGCAATAACAACAACAAAAATAAGATACCTTAGAATAAACTTAACCAAGGAAATAAAAGACGTGTACAATAAAAATTCTAGAAGAAACCATAGGCAGTAAAATCTCAGACGTCTCATGTAGCAGTATTTTCACTAATACATTGCCTAGAGCAAGGGAAACAAAGGAAAAATGAACAAATGGGACTATATCAAAATCAAAAGCTGCACCACAAAGGAAACCATCAACAAAATGAAACGGGAACCTACTGTATGGGAGAACAGATTTGCCAATGATACATGTGGTAAAGGGTTAATTTCCAAAATATGCAAAGAACTCATACAACTCAACACCAGGAAGGCAAATAATCCAATAAAATAAATAGGCAAAGGACCTGAATAGACACTTCTCCAAAGAGGACATACAGATGGTCAAGAGACATGAAAAAATGCTCAATATTATTAATCATCAGAGAGATGCAAATTAAAACTACAATGAGGTACCATCCCACACATGCCAGGAGGGTTACCATCAATAAATCAACAAACAAGTGCTGGCGAGGATGTGCAGAATAAGGAACCCTAGTGCACTGCTGGTGGAAAATATGGAGGTTCCTCAAAAATTAAAAATGGAACTGCCATTTAACCCAGTGATCCCACTTCTGAGAATATATCCTAAGAAACCCAAAACACCAATCAGAAAGAATATACCCACCCCTGAGTTCATAGCAGCGTAATTCACAATAGCTAAGACCTGGAAATAGCCCAAATGCTCATTAGTAGATGAGTGGGTAAAAAAGCTGAGGTACATTTACACAATGGAATACTATGCAGCTGTGAAAAAGAAGGATCTCTTACGCTTTGAGGCAGCATGGATGGACCTGGAGACTATTATGCTAAGCAAAACAATCCAGTTAGAGAAAAGCAAATATGACATGAACTCACTTATTTGTGGAATCTAACAAACAAAATAAATTGACCAACAAAATATGTCCAGGGGTATGGATGCATGGAACAGAATAGCAGATCTCATTGGGAGGTGGGGGTGAGAGGGGACAGGAAGAGATTAACCAAAGAACATTATGCATAACCCATGGACACAAACAATAATATGAGTGAGGCCTGGGGTGGGATGAGGGTTGGATGGAGTGAGGCAGAAAGAAAGAAAATGGATGACATCGTAATATTGTCAACAATTTAAAAAAAATTTTTTTTGGTTTGGGCAGAACTTCATTTTATTTTAACAGAATTGATCAGTCATCCTGACAGTGTTTTGACTCCAAGCACCTTGGCTTTTGGGGATGGTGGTGAAATGGGAGACAGACTGATTTGATAAATTAAGTCCATACAGCGCCTTTACGAGTTTCATCAGTAATATTTAATAAATGCAGCACAAGACTGTGTAGAGTTGAGAGAATCAGCATCAAGACTCAATTTTTGCCACTTATGAGCCTTTTCTAGCCTGTTTCCCCATGAGTTCAAAGGAGGCTTCATGACACCCTCCTCAACCTACCTTTCCGAGCTGGCACAGAGCCTAAATGGGATCGTGGAAGGGCTTCTAACGTTTAAAGCGCACAAAACATTAAGACTCCACAGCAGCGGTTCTCAACCTGTGGGTCGTGACCCCTTTGGGGGTTGAACGATCCGTTCACAGGGGTCGCCTAAGACCATCGGAAAACACATTTATAATTACATATATTTTACAGTAGCAAAATTACAGTTATGAAGTAGCAATGAAAATAATTTTATGGTTGGGGGTCACCACAACATGGGGAACTATATTAAAGGGTCGCGACACTAAGAAGGTTGAAAACCACTGCTCTACAAGCTTCCTTGTTTACCAAAAGGTTTCATTAAATTTAAGACAGTAAAGGACCCAGAAGCCTCTTAGAATAAATGCCTGGAACCAGAATCTTCCAGGATTTACCAACCCTGGCTGATAAAGGAGAAATTAAACCCCCAACCCCAGGAGGGGCTCCAACGAACGTGGAGGCTCTTTCCCAGAATGTTGATTAGGAGTCAGGCGATTTGTTAGGAGGCTCAGGCAGTGCGTGCTTTATTGCTTCGTCAGTAAGGCGCTGGTGCTAACGGACTGGCATAACCTTCCTCCGAGGAACCAGCCCTGGCTTCTCTTCCAGAGACATAAACTCAGAATAATTTACACAGTACAAAACCCATTTCTTCCAGTCTGTAGAACAGTAACGAGAAATACCAGGCTGGGTAGAAAAATGAGGATTGGAATGGGACGCAGGGTTGCAAGGGCCTCTGAGGATGGTTGTATGTGTAGGGTCACAGAGTTTGCTGGCCTGCAGGTCAGAGGTTCACTCCCAAACTGTGCTGTTCTAAAGCAGGCCTCGCAGCTCACCGTGCCATGGAATACTCTTGCGCCCTGGCCTCTCTGTAGGAGCCACTGTGCTCCCCCCAGTGCCCTCGGCGAACAGGGGCAGCAGTGCCACGCAGTGCTCAGGTCCCTGAGTGCCCCCTCCATGCTAACTGCATACCAGCACCAGGATGAGGAGGAGCATCCTGCTAGTGAATTCTTCCCGGGTCTTTCAGGAACTTCTTGGGCTCTTAAGTACCTCCTGTCTTCCCTGAGACTTGAGATAAATTCACTAGACAAGGGTGGGTGGCAAACCTATTGTCCCTACCTCACCCTTCTCTCCTGCCTCACCACATATACATAAACAAATGCTTACTTTCCTTTAGCCAATAAAACAAAAGCCACCTTCTAGAACAATTTGTGAACCAAAGACCTACAAGAATCAACAGGCTGTAACCAAAAAGAGGAGTAATACCATGTAGGTATGTACTTAAGGAAATTCAAAGCAAACATCTACACAAAAACTTGTACATACACATTGAGGACAATCTATGTATATAAAAACCCTAATGTGCAAATAGACCAAACGGTGGAACAATTGAACAACCAGTCGCTATGACATGCGCTGACCACCAGAGGACACATGTGGAACATAGCAGCCGTCGGCCACAGTGGGATGGTGGAGCAGGTGAGCGGGGGTGCCAGACCAAGGTGGGGCACCGGTCACTGTCATTGGGGCGAGCCTCTGGTGGTTAGTGAAAATTCTTTGCTCCCACGCACTGCGGTCCTGCCTGGTGCTTGCACCTGCTGCGGTTGCCGCCCCGATCACCTCAATGAGTGTGAGCAGCAGCTGCCACCCTGATCGCCACTGAGGGCTTCTCCACCTCCCCCTGCTCCTGAGGGGCAATCAGAGCAGCCACCACCCCTCACACCTGCTGATGGCATTGGCCCCACTCATACTCACTGCTGGTGCCGAACCCAATCACTCTGCGCAGTCAGCAAGTGCAAGCATGGCTGGCGCCACCAGCATGTGGAAGCGGCAGTGGGAACAGGGCTGCTGGCAGTCAGAGGACCAGGGGCTGTGGTGGGAGGGGCCAGGTGGGGGCGCGGAGGATGGGCTGAGACCCACCCCTGTGCCCACCACAGCCTCGCAGCCCACAGTTCCTTTCAAGTGCACGAATTCATGCACTGGGCCCCTAGTATTAGTAATAATAGCCAAAAAAATGAAAGGAACCCAAATGTCCTTCAAGTGATGAATGGACAAATAAAATGAGGTATATCCACACGATGGAATATTATTAAGCTATAAAAAGAAAGAAGAGCAGATACATGCCACAGCATGAATGAACCTTCAACTTAGTGTGCTAAGTGAAAAAAGCCAGATACAAAGACCACACACTGTCTGACTCCATTTGTATGAAGTGTCCAGAATCCATGGAGACAGAAAGTAGACTGGTAGTTTGCCGGGGGAAGTGGGGGGTGGGGAGTGACTGCTAATGTGGTATCTTGAGGAGTGAAAAGAACGTTCTTGAATTAGATAGTGATTCCAGTTGTACAACTGTGAATATACTAGACTTAACCTTTAAAAGATTAATTGTATGGTAGGTGAATTAGATCTCCTTTAAAAAAATACTTAACTGAAAAATGGGGGTGGGGGAATCACCAGCTCTCCAATTCCTCGTAGCAAAACCGGACATAGTCTCCATCAGCCCATGAATCCGAGGACTGCAGTGATGCTGGAAGCATTTTTAATGGTGTAAAAAAAAAAAAAAAAAAAAAAAATCAATTTGCATTTGATCTGAAATTCAAGGTTTTCACTCTCCTTTTCTGTGTTTGAATAGGAGCTTTGAAAGATACAGGACATACATACAGCACTCATTTAGCGGAACGTCCAATAGATATAGAAAGCACGATGCAGTCATTTAGTAGTTCAATACTTACTTTGAGGGAAGCCAGACAGGGTCCGAGTCAGCTGGGACCAGGCATTATTCATAAAAACCATGCATATGGAGCCAGAATGCCTAGATTTCTAGTCCAGTATTATCATATGACTTTAAGCAAGTTATAAACTTGGCATGCCTTGATTTCCTCAATTGTAAAATGGGGATAATAACAGTACCTACCTAATAGCATAATTAGAGAAATTAAGTAAGTTAACATATAGTATAGTTGCATATGTTAAATTAAATAACAATCCGGGCAGAAATTTTAGGCCTGTGTTAGCATCAGTAAGTCCTGGCTGAGGCTACTTCTGAGGAAGGCTAGAGGAAGGCCTGCCCTTCGCTGCACCTTTCTGCGGAAGGCTGTTGGGGAAACTCCAAGAGGCCTGAAGTTGAGGTGAACAGGTGACCCCCTTCTCCCATATTTCCTCTACTTTGCCTGAGCCTGCCTGCATTAGGCAGGCCCCCAAATCAAGCAGAGGCAGGTGGCCCCTGGACAGTGGTGTGCCCTGGGCCTCCTGGAGCTGCTTTAATAGGTTCCAAAAGAGGGTTGGAGAGGGTGGCTCCAAGGCCTGGTTGCCCCTGATCCAGCCCAAGCTAGGTGCTCTGCCACCAGTTGTCCCCACATCATGAAAAGCAAAGGGAGAATTGCAAAGAACATTCTGAACTCTTACAATATTCTATTTTATTGATTTTTAGAGAGAGATAGAAGGGGGGGAAAAGAGAGAGAGAGAGAGAGAGAGAGAAAGAGAGAGAGAGAGAGAGAGAGAGACTTGTTGTTCCATTCATTTACTAGTATGTATCCATTGGTTGCCTCTTATATATGTCCTGACCAGAGATCAAACCCGAAAACTTGTCTCATTGAGACAATGCTACAACCAACTGAGCTACCCAGTCAGGACCTATGTTTACTAATTTTTTTTTCTTTATTTTTTTAAATCCTCACCCGATGATATGTTTCTATTGATTTTAGAGAAAGCAGAGGGAGAAAGAGAGAGAAACATCGATATGTTGCCTCCTACTCCCACCCCAACCGAGGATGGAACTCCCAACCTAGGTATGTGCTGACCAGGAATCAAACCCACACCCTTTTGGTGTACAGGATGACACTCCAACCAACTGAGCTACCCGGCCAGGGCTTACTATCTTTATTTATTAACAAAGCAATCAGATCATGGCACTATTGTTAGTATTTTGGGGAGTATGACAGAATAGTACACTCGATGAGGCAACTGAAAATATCCTTCCCACCCCTATCCCATCATCCTGTTTCATGTTGCCCTTTCTCCGTGCACTTGCCTCTCCCTGAAGTTATCTTCCTCCTGCTCTTGTTTGCTGTAATGTAGAGTTGTTGGCATTGCAGATCAAGGGCTCCGGGAGGGCATGGCTCTTATCTGTCTTCCTGTCACTGAGCTATCCCAGCACCTGGAGCAGTGTCTGGCACAAAGCAGGCATCCAGTGAACATTTCTGGAATGAATGGAATGGGGCTCACCCCAGCGCTCAGCCCCACATCTGTGCTCTAGACAGGTCTCTACCAATGATCACCTCTCAGAACCTCTCCAGCCCATCTCTTTGAGCCTCTGTACATCAGGGGGCAGGTCAGAAGCCCTCCTACACACACACCACAGCCTCATGACATCATAGCTGATTGGACCTGCGGTGGACTCCTTCCCTAAACTAAGATATTCATCATTTCTTTCTTGGAAGTGTAGGTTTGACACTCAGAGACTGTAGTTAATAAGAACTGATGCTTAAAATAGGCTATGGTGGTCTGGTCTCAAGTCTGAGCAAAGCAGAAAGAGCCAGTATGCAGCTAAAGAGTGTAAAAGTAATTGCAAAGAGGAAGTGAGGAGATGAGAGAGGAGGGAGGGGGAGAGAGGGAGACAGAGTTGGCCAAGCTTTCAGTCCTTCACCTAGTCCCTCAAGACCTGGCTGTGCCTCCAGCCTTGCTCATTTCTGCCAGTTCACATTCGTTTGCTGAAGTTTCTATTTCTTGCACACAAATAATTCCTGTCTACAAAACCCTGGCACACGGGAGGCATCCACAAAACCTTTGTTGACTTGAATTCATTCTTCATTCATTAATTTATTCACTTATTCAGCACATATTTGTTGAGCTGGGCACTGAGCGAGAAAGTAGAGGTGAACAGGTATGTGCGAAGTAGACACCATCCCTGCCCTTGTGGCATTCTGGCAGGGAGATAGTCATTAATCAAATAAAGACAAGAACAGGTAGAGTGCACTTACCTTTGCATCCCACACTGCCTGCTATCGTCCAAGAATGGTGGTGGGTTATGCACAGACCTCTAACTCATCATCAGCATTAAGGTGGCCACAGTCTGCTCAGAATGGGGAGCCTTCATATTGTTCTTTACTGATACGTATTTTATCTGATTTTCCCCTCAGACTGATTCCATGAGATTGGAGATCTTAGAAGATGCCCATTGTACAGGCAAGTTGTTAATGCTGAGCCCCACAAGAGTTAAGTGACTTATCTAAAGTCATTGAGGCTGGTGAGAGGCAGAGCCCGAACTTAGCTGTTATCTCCTATCTCCAAAACCTACAGTTTTTTCATTTTCCTCCTCCTACAAAATGTTGCCTCTTCAAAATGCAATTTAAAATCACAATGAGATATCACCTCACACCTAACAG
>NW_006383017.1:7212113-7212582 GCF_000327345.1 Myotis davidii | reverse complement strand
TCTCTTACTCTCCCCATTTCAGTGCCTGGGACCAAGCGTATCATGAAGACAAGTACCATACAACACTTTCTCCCCTCAGTGGTGGCAGATTATCAGGGTTTGCAAAAAAAAAAATCTATTTGCATTTGATCTGAAATTCAAGGTTTTCACTCTCCTTTTCTATGTTTGAATAGGAGCTTTGAAAGATACAGGACATACATACAGCACTCATTTAGCGGAACGTCCAATAGATATAGAAAGCACGATGCAGTCATTTAGTGGTTTAATACTTACTTGAAGGAAGCCAGACAGGGTCCGAGTCAGCTGGACCAGGCATTATTCATCATCCTGTTTCATGTTGCCATTTCTCCATGCACTTGCCTCTACCTGAAGTTATCTTCCTCCTGCTCTTGTTTGCTGTAATGTAGAGTTGTTGGCATTGCAGATCAAGGGCTCCGGGAGGGCATGGCTCTTATCTGTTTCCTGTCAC
>NW_006383017.1:7209427-7211616 GCF_000327345.1 Myotis davidii | reverse complement strand
GTAGAGTGCACTTACCTTTGCATCCCACACTGCCTGCTACCGTCCAAGAATGGTGGTGGGTTATGCACAGACCTCTAACTCATCATCAGCATTAAGGTGGCCACAGTCTGCTCAGAATGGGGAGCCTTCATATTGTTCTTTACTGATACGTATTTTATCTGATTTTCCCCTCAGACTGCTTCCATGAGATTGGTCTTAGAAGATACCCATTGTACAGGCAAGTTGTTAATGCTGAGCCCCACAAGAGTTAAGTGACTTACCTAAAGTCATTGAGGCTGGTGAGAGGCAGAGCCCGAACTTAGCTGTTATCTCCTATCTCCAAAACCTACAGTTTTTTCATTTTCCTCCTCCTACAAAATGTTGCCTCTTCAAAATGCAATTTAAAATCACAATGAGATATCACCTCACACCTATCAGATTGGCTATCATCAATAAATCAACAAACAACAAATGCTGGCGAGGATGTGGAGAAATGGGAACCGCAGTGCAGACTGATGCAGCCACTGTGGAAAGCAGTATGGAGGTATGTAAAAAAATTAAAAAATGAACTGCCTTATGACCCAGCAATTCCACTTCTGGGGATTTATCTGAAGAAACCCAAAACACTAATTTGAAATAATGTATGCACCCCTTTGTTCATTACAGGGCTATTTACAGTAGCCAAGATTCAGAATCAGCCCAAGTGCCCATCAGTAGATGAATGGATAGAAAAGCCGTGGTACATTTACACAATGGAATACTACTCAGCTATAAAATAGAAGGAAATCTTACCTTTTACCAAAGCATGAATGGACCTGGGAAGTATACTGCTAAGTGAAATAAGCCAGTCAGAGAGAGACAAATATCATGATTTCACTTATATGTGGAATCTAATGAATAAAATAGAATAGAAACAGACTCATAGCTGCCAGAGGAGAAGGGGGGAGGGGGACTGGGTGAAAAAGATGAAGGGATTAAGCAAAAACAAACAAAAGAAAACCCCAAACCAAAACAAACAAAAATACCTCAAAGACAACAATATGGTCATTACCAGAGGGAGATGGAGTTGGGTGGAGACAGGAGAACGTAAAGCAGGGTGAACACACAACACAATATACAGATGTATTATAGAATTGTCAGCCTAAATCTGTATAATTTTATTAGCCAACGTCACCCCAATAAATTTAATTTTTAAAAATGTTGCCTCTTCTGTGAGACTGCAAGTGTGCAAAAACTATGCACACTATACAACCCTGCAGAACCGCAGCCAGAAGGCGTCCAGGCAGGACTTGGCTGAGCTATTTTTAGGATAAACTCTGCCAACATAATGCAAGCAGCAAAGGGAAGAGACGTTCCGCGCAGCCTCAGCAGGACTCTGCAGTCTGGAGCTTTGATCGAGGCCCAGGGTCTCCCCAGGAGTGCGGTGGGGGTTGGGGGGGTGAAGTTTGCCCGGCTGCCACCCCTTCCTCAAATCTCCTAGGAAGCCAGGCTCTGGGACCCGGGTTGCACACTCAGGCACCGCAGTGAAACAATAAACAACCTGGTCACAGAGCTTCCAAGAGGCTCAGAGCAGGCTCATCACAATTGCATGACAATGCTCCACAAAATTGTGCATTCCTGGGGGATCTCATTTGCTTCCCTGCTTATCTCACATTACGGAGAGAAAGCATAAAAATAACCTCCTCAGAGCTATAAAAACGAATGTCGATAAAACCCCAGAGCTCAAGTCGTAGCCCTGTCTTCAGACAATCTTTCCTCGGAGGAAGATGGTATCATGAACTAGGTGGGCTTTCATTTGACTTTACAAGGCCAAGCCCAACATAGAAGAATGAGAGCTGCTGCTGGGAGCGCCCCAAGACCTCCCACCCACCACCGTGCCTGAACTCTCACCAAAAGATGCATTCAGCCCCCAGTGCCACCTTTTTAAAAATTTAAATCATTTTTTATTTTCAATTACAGTTGACGTACAATACTACATTAGTTTCAGGTGTACAACCCAGTGATTGGACATTATTTAACTTACTAAATCAGTGGTTCTCAACCTTGGCTGCACATTAGAATCACCTGGGAATCTTTTTAAAATTCTGATTTCTGGGCCTCATCCTCCGGAAATTCTGTTTCTTTGTTATGGGGTGGGGCCACAACATTAGTAACACAGAAACAGAATTTCCGGAGGATGAGGCCCAGAAATCAGGATTTTAAAAAGATCC
>NW_006383017.1:7208442-7209019 GCF_000327345.1 Myotis davidii | reverse complement strand
TTTTAAGATTCTCTCTTTTTTTTTAACCTTTGGCATTTTAATTATGATGTGTCTTTGTGTGGGCCTCTTTGGGTTCATCTTATTTGGGACTCTTTGCACTTCCTGGACTTGGATGTCTATTTCTTTCACCAGATTAGGGAAGTTTCCTGGGAAGTCATTATTTTCTCAAATATGTTTTCAATTTCTTGCTCTCTCTCTCCTCCTTCTGGCACCCCATGATATGAACATTGGTACACTTGAAGTTGTGCCAAAATCTACTTAAATTGTCTTCAATTTTTTGGATTCTTTTTTCTTTTTGCTGTTCTGATTGGTTGTTTTTTGCTTCCTTATGTGGATAAAAAGGGGTCACATACTAAACCCGGCAAACTCAGGAAAGGCCTGCATGGCAGCCTTACAAAGACAAAGACCTAAAGTAACCACATAAGATGATCTAAAATAGAAACTTTTTAACTAAAAGCCGTTCATGGCAGGTAGTCCTCTCCTAAGGCAGTATTTTTCCTTAACAAAAAGTCAATCTTTATTTTAATTAAGCCTGTCTATTGTCTTTTTGCATCTAAGATAACATACCTTTGGCATG
>NW_006383017.1:7190804-7208422 GCF_000327345.1 Myotis davidii | reverse complement strand
TTATTGTTATATTAATTGTTGACTGTTAACTATCCTGTATTTATCTGTGTAAAAGAAGTATGTGTGTATCATTTTACCTTTCATCCTATCCCAGTGATTTACCCACTTTGCTTTCTCCTGGCTCCCTAATCTATCACCAGTGGATTTCATGTAACCACTTACATAGTCTCTTTTGATTGTAATGTATAAAATAAGGTGCATAGCTGCATTCTTTGGAGCATGATCTCAATCTGTTGAGGTTTTGGTTCCCAGCAATTATCAGTTTGACTCGAATAAAATAAAAAAATTCTCTACAGGCTTGGTTGTTCCTTATGTTGATACTTATATTCCAAATCACTGATTTGATTCCCAGCTTCACCTACTCTATTGCTGGTTCCCTGTAAATTATTCTTCATTTCAGTTAGTGTATCCTTCATTTCTAACTGACTGGTTCTTTTTTATGCTTCTCATGTCCTTTTTTAAAACATTGTTTCTTTTTAAAAATTATTTTACTTATTGATTTTAGAGAGAGAGGAAAGGAGAAAGAGAAATATTGATTTGTTATTCCACCCATCTATGAATTCATTGGTAGAGTCTTGTATATGCCCTGACCAGGGATCAAACCTGTAATTTTGGTGTTTGGGGATGATGCTCTAACCAACTGAGATACCCAGCTAGGGCTTCATGTCCTTTTTTTTTGCTGTTGAAGCTCTAAGTTCAACTATTTTTCCCCTGTGTTCATTGAGCATCCTTATAATTTGTGTTTTGAACTCTGCATTTAGTAGACTGCTTGTCTCTGTTTTGTTTAGTTCCTTTTCTGGAGTTTTATTCTGTACTTTCATTTGGGACATGTTTATTTCTCTCCTCATTTTGGTAGCCTCCCTGTGTTTGTTTCTATGAATTAGGTAGAGCTGCTACATCTTCCGGGCTTGGTAGAGTGGCCTAGTGTAGTAGGTGTCCTGTAGGGTCCAGTGGCACAGCCTCCTCAATCACTAAGGCTGGATGCTCCAGTTGTGCCCCCCACCCTCAATGTGGGCTGGGTACACTCTCCTGTTGTAGTTGAGCCTTGATTGCTGTTGGCAATCAAGCTACTGCAAGAACTGGTGCAACTACCTTGGAGGATCAATTGTGCAGTGGCACATCTGACAAGGCAGGACTTACTTCAGCAGGGATCAGATGCCTGCTGAGTTCATGCCTTGAGTGTGTCACTGGCAGGTGGTTGGGTGGTATTTTGATGAGGTCTGAAGCTGTCCACTAGGTGTGCTGGCTCTGGGGCCTCCAGGAAAGTACAGGCCAAGGACATCCACCACCTGTTTTCTGCCATGGCCACCTGGTTTGGGCTACAAAGCAATCTGTAGCTGGCTGCCACTTGTGCTGGGCTTGAAGGTGCCCAGGAGAGGCCAAGCTGTCAGCTACAGCCAGCTGCTGCTAGTGCTGGGCCTGGGGCCACTTAGTGAGAGGAACAGGGCATGCTGAGTCCAGATGTTGCTTGTTTGAGAGATTTTAGGAAAGCCTGATGCCTGAGCCAAGACAGGACACTCTTATGAAAAAGACACAGAAACAGCTTGGGTGAGCCCACAAGTTTGGTGGGGTAAGGTCTCAGGGAAATCACCATGATAGGCAAACAGTGTTAGCCAGGTTGATGGTGACTGAGAAATGGCACCCACCTGTTGGCTCTAGATGGGGGAGGAACAATGGCCTCTGCCAGCACTGTTGTCTGAGAAAACACTGCTCCTCCCTCTCCCCCCGCCCCCCATTATCTTACTCTGATACCAGACACTTCAGTTCATCCCTGTATGTCCCTGGAGCCTTTTGAGCTGCTGTCCCAGCTCTGGAGCTCAGAGCTGGTGAGTTTGAGTAAGTCTGCATGGGCCCTTAAAGAGTAATACCTGGGTTTTCAGCAGCCCTCCATCTCACTCAGCCTCAATCGCCACTGGTTTTTACAGCCAGAAGTTTTGGGGACTTCTCTTCCCAGAACTGGAACCTTGTGTGGGGTTGACCTTGCTCCTCTGGTTGGACCTCTGCAGCTAAAGTATCCTTCCCTATTTTTGTCTGCCACACGTGGGTGTGAGACCAGCTCGTTGAGCATCTCCACCCCTCCTTTCAGTCTCAATGTGGCTCTTCTTTAAATTCCTAGTTATAGGACTTCTATTCAGCTAGATTTCAGATGGTTCTGAATGATGGCTGTTCTATAGTTTAGTTATAATTTTGATATTGTTATGGGAGGGTACCAGAACCATGTTTATCTACACCACCATCTTGACCAGAAGTCCTTGATGCCACTTCTGGGCTCAGCCTGGGCTTGTCCCTGAGAGCACCCTGTGAAATGTAAGTTACAATCTGTAACTGTTTATCAGTGTGTGGTTTGTGGAATACCTGCATCCAAGTAAACTTTATCAGTATAAATGTTACAATGACTGGATAAATCAATACTTCAGGGCATAGGCCCCAGGAACCTTCATTTTAAACACACACACACACACACACACACACACACACACACACACTTCTGCTAATTCTAAGTACAATTAAGCTTAAAATCTACTACTCTGTACTGTATGTTCCCCTGCCAGTGTGCCAGAATATGCCACAAAAAAGTCATTGGCTCTAACATCGGCCCTTCTAGGTCAATGGTTCTCCACCTTGATACTGTCAACATTTAGTTCAGGTAATTTTTTGGGGGGGATGGGGGTTGTCCTGTGCATAAGATGTTTAGCACCATCCCACAAGATACCAGTAATAACTGCCTTTTAGTTGTGACGACCAAAAATGGCTCCAAACAATGAAAAATGTCCCCTGGGAACAAATTACCCCCCTGCTGCCATGGAGAAGCACTACTCTAGGCAAGCAGTTTCCAACCCTGGCTGCCCATTAGAACCATTCAGGAATATTTGTAAAACTTGGATTATTGGACCTTATCCCAAAAAAGTCTTATTTGTTTAAGAATAGAAGCCAGGCACCTATATTTGCCAGAGTTGAGAACCACTTCTCTAGGTCGACACTTGGAGGCAAAGGTCTATGTTTGTGACGTCACAGAAAGTAAAACCCTCAAATCACACAGATGGAATTATTTGAAGACCTATGTGCCATCAGGACCAGGTGTGTAGATAGGACAATATGAGCCACCTCTTCTGCTGCTAGCAAATGGACAAGTTCAGCCAAATACATTATAAATTCCTCCCTCCTAACCCCACATATAAATGAACTTGGTCAAAGTAGAGTCAAAAATAGAATTTGTCTTGATGCCAGAAAGACAGATAGCCCCTTCTCTACTAGATGGTACAGAAAAGAGATGTGACAGCTGAAAAAGCTGCAGTCATTTCCCCCCCCATCAAGGAAGTCAGCCGAAGGATGGAAAGGGCAGCTGAAGGAGGGCAGCATCAAGGGAGTCACAGGGAAACAGAGTTGGAGCACTGGTCCCCTTGCGCCTGCATTGTATCCTGTCACCGGCCTCTCGGTTACATGACAAAATAAATCATCTTTATTTTTTAAATAAGCCAGTTCGAGCTGGGTTTTCTGTTACAACCAAAGCATCCCAACTGGAGCGCCATTCCAAAACAACACCCTCTTGCAACAGGATATTGCTGAGGGCCTTGCTACTCAGAGTGTGGTCCTTGCTAGCAACGCAGAATCTCAGGCTCCTCTCCAGATCTACTAAATCAGAGGCTGCATGGTAACAAGATGCCTGAGTGACTCTGTGAACATTAAAGTTTTAGAGGCAGCGGCTTCGATAACTTAGCTCTCAAGCACTCAGCCAGCTGATCAGGAGACAATGATAAGCAAAAACAGAGTGAGTACTTGGCTTCTCTGACTTGGTTAAATGCCCCGTTTTATACTTGGCAACACCTCATCTTCATCAATTCATTCATTCTTTTACTCATTCAACAAATATGTAATTAGTATGACATTTATAAATTTAACAAAAATAATGAAAGGCAAGCAAAAAAGAGACAGGGAGCAGGGTCTGCCTTTGAGAAGCTTCCTGTCGATTTGAAAAAACAAATAGCACTTAATCACAAACAAATGTCAAGGTGTCAATTATATAAGTGACACCCTGGAGAGGTATATGGGGCCAGCGGGGAGATTTTATCTGATCAGGGTCAGGCAAGGCTGCCCCGATGAGATCTGAAGGGCAAGTAGCGAATGCTAGGACAGGTGGAGAGAATACCCAAGGCAGAAGGAAAGGACACCACATACACCCTTCCCATTGGGGGAGAAATAGGGTGAACTCAGGGAGCTGCGAGAGGACAGGTAGTCGTGGATGCAGAGAGCTGGTTGGGGATGGGGAGGTTCCTGATGAGTTTGAAGGAGTGGCCAAGGGCCAGGCTTTATAACACTTTAAAATCCATGTTAGGGAAGTGTCCCCCTTTTAACCCCCAAACTATCAGAAAGCTACTGATTCATTTTATTTTAAATTTTATTTTATTGTGGTAAGAACCTAGCATCAGATCTACTCTCTCCGCAAGTGTTGGAGTGTAAAATGTACTACTGTTGACTCTAGAGTCTAGATTGACAACGTTGTACAGCAGATCTACAGAGCTTATTCAACTTGATAGAAACTTTATGCCTGTTGATTAGTAACTCCCCATTTCCCTTCCGCAGCTCCTAGAAACCACCATTCCACTCTATGATTCTATGAATTTGACTATTTAGATACCTGTCCACATCTCAGTTTCTCAGGGAGCATGAATTAAGGTAGAACAGTAAAGAGATAGATGAACCCCAGTTGGCCTGGGACAGTCTGGTTTGTGTGTATTCTTCAGCATCACTATTAATGTGTCCTGGCCTAGCAGGCAAATTACATATTCATTTTATAAGAACATTAGAGGCACCAGTGTGGTCCCTCAGCCTGGCCTGTGGGGATTGGGCCGAAACCGGCTCTCTGACATCCCCCAAGGGGTCCTGGATTGCGAGAGGGCAAAGGCCAGGCCAAGGGACCCCACCGGTGAACACTTGGGGCAGAGAGGGACTGCAGGAGGGCTCCAGGGCTCCAGGGCAGGTCCAACCCGTCTAGCCCAGTCCCCATCGGCCAGACCCCAGCAGCAAGCTAACCTACTGGTCAGAGCATCTGGCCCCTGGTGGTCAGTGCATGTCATAGCGACTGGTTGAATGGATGCTTGGACACTTAGCATATTAGGCTTTTATCATATAGGAGGATAGGTTTTGCAGTTGAGCCATTCAAGATTTGAATGGAATTTAGTCCCTTGGTGTTGTTAGCAAATTACTTAACATCTCTGTACCTTGGTTTGTTTAGCTGGAAAATGGCAATAATAATATTTTCCTCAAGGAGTTATTATTGAATAAATGAAAACAATATGGGTAAGAGAACAGTGAATGGTAGTTGTTACCACCCTCATCCTCCCATTGGAGATGCTATTACTCAGGACTCTTTCAGTTTAAGTGTGAGACATACACCTCAAAGTCACATAAGCAGAAAAGACACTTAAACATAAAGCTGAGATGGCAGGGCTTTTGCTGACGTTAGGTGTTGTGGGGCTTAGGTGCTAAGTGATGTCAACAGGATCTTGTGTTCTTCCTCCATCTTTTAGTTCTCCTTTCCTCATGTTGGCAGCGTTCACCAAAGGCTTGCAAGATGATGAAAAAGGTAGCCTCTGAGAGCTCCTGAATTAGTGTTTAGAGTTCCTGGTTTTAGAAGGAGAAAAAGCCTTTATTTCCCAAGGTCTATACCAGTCCTTGGAAAAGGGCTCTGTGTGGCCCCCAGTGGAGTCCTATATTCACCTAACCCCACATCCAGGGGCATAGAGCATGCTGATTGGTCAACCTGGGTCATGTGCCACCACATGGCAAAAGAAATAGATACCCTTGATTAATTCTTCCATCACGCAGAATTGGGGAGAAAATGTTCCCTAGAAGGAATGAGAGACAAAAACCTGACAGAGATCTACCACACGTATCCTTAACAAAGGATTGTTAAATTGCACTCATCCCTAATGCTCCTATGTTGAGAGAATGGTCTCTGATATAGATACATAGAATTGGTTTCAATTCATGAAGGGCCAAAAGGAAAAAATCATGTATTTTTAAAAAGTAGTTTTCTTTTCAAAACGGTGGAAACACACACAATATGTGGCCCATAGTAGATAATGTATCTTGATAACACGGTTGCTCTTGCTGCTGTTTCTCCATTTGCCAACTGCACCCACTCTCCCATGCTCTCTGCCCTGCTCTGTCTTGAGACCAACCTCTCGGGAGTGCCTAACCCAGCTCCCACTGGGTTCAGAGCAGGGGCACGGAAGTGAGACTAGGTCGTGTCTCCACATGCTAAGTCTGAAGATCTCTCAGGCTCTGGAATCATGCCCCAACCCCTTTGGCCTTTTGTGAGAATGGTAACAGCTTCCCACTGTGCAAGTCTTTGGGTACTTACTTCATCATGCCCTGCTGGTTCCTTAACCCTGACTGCTCCTCTCCACAGTGGCTAACTCAGTTCGACTCTCCTTGCTTAAACTCTTGAATATGCCAACTGTTTATGGCCAACATTCAGACCCATAGTTTGCCTACATTAGTCTTCTCTTTTCTCCCTATTATACAAATAATATATATCATGAAAATAGAAAAAAGAGATGAAAAATTATACCTAATCTTACCCCTAGATGTGATGAATACTTACATTTTGGGCTATAGCTTTCCATGTTTTATTCTTTACATGTAAATATATACAGAGTGGGGCAAAAGTAGGTTTCCAGTTATGAGTATGTGAAACACAGAGTTTATTCTTACATTACTATTTATTAATTATTGTATTCTTTTCCATACAAACAACTGGAAACCTACTTTTGCCCCAATCATACAGTATTATTTAAAGAACAAACATGGAATAATGATGAGATTTTTAAATGGAAAGTTCTCTTCTGTCAAACCTCAGAGGGAAGGCAGGGGAGAGGGTAAGAGAGCAACCAAAGGACTTGTATGCATGCATATGAGCATAGCCCATGGGCACAGGCAGTGGGGGGTGGGTGGTGAGGGCATGTGCTGGGGACAGGAGTGGGCAGGGACAGGTCAGTGGGGGAAAAGGAGACATATGTAATACTTTCAACAATAAAGAACTTAAATTTTAAAAAAGTTCTCAAAGGAAAAAATGTATAAAAATAGTCTAACTTCCTGGTCAAAAAGGTAATAGGAAGCTAATGTTTTCAGATTCAACTTCAATCATATGAAATTACCTCTATGTTTGTAGAAAATTATTATTAGAATTATTATAACTTTGCCTTTTTAAAAACAATTATTTTCCGTGTTCTCTCATAAAGAAGTGACTTACCGTTCTGATTTTACTTAGGTCAGAAAAAATAAATGTGGGGAATATTTTTTTACTTGACTGACTTTCTGTGAACTTCTACTACTATCATAGCAGAGAAGAAAAAAAAGGAATTGAAGTGAGATGGAACATTTTCTAGTTTCTATTTCCATCTAGAGGTGTTATATTTAGCTGTAAATGAGAATATAACATTTTCCCTAGGTTTTTCACTTCGAAAGAATAAAAAAAAAATCAAGTGACGATGAGTATTTTAGAAAACACCAACATTATATGCTGCACACTAAATGGAATGCTGAATCAGCGATGCCTGTTAACAAGGAAAAAGGATTTGGGACTCTGTATCCTGCCAAGAATTGTCTTATAACTACCCCCGCCCCCCCACCGCCCTCTTCCTGGCCCCCAAGCATGGCTGGAACCACTCACAATTGTTCAAAAATCAGTAGTTCCACAAAGTCAATGAACATGAAGGCCACTTCAGACCCTGATGTGGACTGAATGCTTGTGTCCCCCCAATTTACATGGTGAAGTTTCCTGCCCCCCCCCAGTCTGATGCGGGGAGGTAATTAATTGATGAGGTGGAGCATTAATTAATGGGATTAGTGCCCTAATTAAAAAGAGGCCTCAGGATTCTCTCCCACTCTCTTTCAGTCACGTGAGAAGTTGGCTGTCTGCAACCCAGAAGGGGGTCCTCACCAGACCTGACCATGTGGCACCCGATGGTGGTTTGTGCAGCAGCCCCAAGGGACTAAGGCAGTGTCCTTTAAAATGAGTGTGACCACATTACAGGCCCAAGTTATTCAGAGCGATCTAAGATAACAAAGATTTGCTGGGAAAGATTCACTCATGCAAAGCTGTGGAGCATTCAGACTCCCACTCCATCATTTCTGTGATCTGTCATCTTTACTCTCTCCTTTGAGGTGATATTCCTTGCTCCTCTCTCATAGTTTCTAACACTGCCTAAGGAAGACATGGAAAACATAGATTCCCCCACCCCCTTTCTGTCTCCAGCTCCATTAGTTCAGTTTTCTAAACCATTGATTTTACAATCATTCCTAAGAGATCCTTCTGGATTGCATCATCTCTCTGACTCATTCACCTCTGAACTCATGACCCCAGAAAAGCCTTGGCCTGGGTGTAAACCCCACTTCTTGGACTGGGCCTTGCCTTGTTGCAAAGAGAATTGCTAGGTCAGCCAGACATCTTACTCTTCCACCTTACACAGTCCTTGTCAGTGTTGTCTGGAGCCGTGTTCTCCACATTGTTCTGGTTCCCAGAACTTGATGAATAGTAGAGCTTTGGAAGGCATGCTTAAGGAGTTGGAAAGACATTGAAGCATCGACAGTGATTGCAACACAGTGTCCACTTCACCTTAACAATGTCAGGTAATGTCTATGAGAGTGTGCCCATACTTCTGGGCAAGATGGCAGCATAGGTAAATGCAGTACTTGCCTCCTTCCTACAATCACATCAACATTACAACTAAACTACAGAACAACTGTCATTCAGAACTGCCTGAAATCTGGCTGAATGGAAGTCCTACAACTAGGGAATTAAGCCACATTGAAACTGGTAGGAGGGGTAGAGACATGAGACAGCCTGGTCCCATACCCAAGTGTGAAGAATAAAAATTGGGAGGAATATCTCAGCTGCCGGAGTCCTCTGGGAGGAGTAAAAGATCCCAGCCCCACACCAGGTCCCCCAACCCAGAGTTCCAGAGCCAGGAAGAGAAGTCCCCATAACTTCTAGCTGTAAAAACGAGCAGGGAACACAGAAAACCATAGGACATTGAAAATGAAATAGAGGAAGATACAAACAAGTGGAAGAACATACCGTGTTCATGGATTGGAAGAATTAACATCATTAAAATGTCCATCTACCCAAGCAATCTGAAAATTCAACACAATCACTCTTAAAATACCAATGGCTTATTTTACTGACCTAGAAAAAATATTCCAAAAATTTATATAGAACCAAAACTGACCCCCGAACAGCCACAGCAATCTTGAAAAAGAAGAACAAAGTCAAAGGGATCACAATACTGTATATCAAACTATACTACAAAGCCATTTTAACCAGAATGGCTTGGTATTGGCACAAGAACAGGCATATAGACCAATGGAACAGAACAGAGACCCAAGAAATTGACTAATGCCATTATGGTCAATTAATATATGACAAAGGAGGCAAGAGCATACATTGGTGTAAAGACAGTCTCTTCAACAAATGGTGTTGGTAAAATTGGACAGGCACATGCAGAAAACAGAAACTAAGACTCAACTCCAAGAGACAGAGTAGAGCTGTGTAAACCTTCAGGGCCTCACGGAGGATGTGCCCTGCCGAGGGGAGTGTGGCTCTTGTCCTTTTTGAGCCCACATTCTCCGGAGAGAGCCTGTGAGCTCCTTTCCATGTGACAGTTTGACAGCATGCCATGTCATGAAATTTAGATTAAGTTGGAAAAACAGTCCTTGTCATACTTTATCCTTTTTAAGGAAATGGATTTCCTTAATAAAAGCACCGTTTTATTTCCCCCATGAATTTGGATAAGGAACACATTACTGAATGACGTTCTACCAGACAGAGGCTGAGAGGGAATGGTTTACGATTCTAAAAATTGTAATGACCCAGAAGTGAAATATTTTGGGTCCTTATATTATAGAATAAATGCTTACATTCCAATATCAAGTGCCAAGACCTCTGAGATGTGGCTGTTGGAAATCAAGCAAAGATGAGGGACCCAGGGGTCTGTTAATGGTTAATGAATAATTCCCTAATTCATTTGGTTATTATTAACCAGCTCAAAATGCCTCACCTCTGGGTCCTTGTAACCATATTAAGCTATGCAAAAGTTGTCTTCAAGTGCTGGCTAAGATGTGGAGAAAAGGGAACCCTAGTACACTGTTGGTGGGAATGCAGACTGGTGCAGACACTATGGAAAACAGTATGGAGTTTCTTTAAAAAAATTAAAACTAGGAACTGTCCATTTAACCTAGTGATTCCACTTCTAGAAATATATCCCAAGAAACCTGAAACACCAATCAGAAGAACATGGGCACCCCTTTGTTCAGAGCAGCACTGTTTACAATAGCGAAGTCCTGGAAACAGCTCAAGTGCTCATCAGTACATGAGTGGATAAAAAAGCTGTGGTACATTTGCACAGTGAAATACTATGGGCTATAAGAAAGAAGGATCTCTTACCCGTTGAGACAGAATGGAGGGGGCTGAGAGTATTATGCTGAGTGAAATAAGCCAGTCAGAGAAAGACAAGTATCACAGGATCTCAGAAGTATGGGGGCATGGGACAGACTAACACATCTCAGAGTGGGAGGCAGTGTGGGATGGGAAGAGATTAACCAAAAGACTTATATACTTATTAGAGGCCTGGTGCGTGACATTTGTGCACTTGGGGGGAAGGGAGGTCCCTCAGCCTGGCCTGCACCTTCTTGCAGTCTGGGGCCCCTCGGGGGATGTCTGACTGCTGGCTTAATGGACATCCCGCCACCGCTGCTGCATTCACTAGCCGTGAGCCTGGCTTCTAGCTGAGCAGCGTTCCTCCAGTGGGAGCACACTGACCAGCAGGGGGCAGCTCCTGCATTGAACATCTGCCCCCTGGTGGTCAGTGCGCATCATAGCAACTAGTCGTTCTGTTCAGCTGATTTGCGTATTAGGGTTTTATTATATAAGACTAGGGGCCCAGAGCACAAATTCGTGCACCTTGAAAGGAACTGTGGATTGTGAGGGTGCGGTGGGCACAGGGATGGGTCTCGGCCCATCCTTCACTCCCCAGCCCAGCCCCTCCCACTGTGACCCCCGGTCCCCTCTCTACTGGCAGCCCCACTCCCACCACCCCTGCCACTCCCACACACTGATGGTGCCAGCCTCACTTGCACCTGCTGATGGCGTGGAGCAACTGGGGCCAGTGCCATCAGCAGGTGTGAGCAGCAGCTACTGCCGGCCCTGATCGCCCCTCAGGAGCAGGGAGAGGTGGAGAATCCCTAAGGGGCAATCACATCCAGCAGCCATTGCTCGCACCCGCTGACAGTGCTGAGTGATTGGGGCCGGCGCTGGGCAACAGAAGAAATATTCAAAGTGATGAAAACCAACCAAGATTATGCTATCCAACAAAGCTGTCATTTAGAATTGAAAGACATATAAATAGCTTCCCAGACAAGAGAAACCTAAAGGAGTTCATCACCATCAAATCAGTATTACATGAAATGTTAAAGGGTCTTCTTTAAGAAGATAAAAAATATAAACAATAGAATGGAGATATATATATATCTCAACAGTTGAATCTAAAAACAAGCAGAACAGAAACAGACTCATAGATAAAGAGAATGTTTTAATGGTTGCCAGTCGTGAGGGGGGTTAAGGAGATGAGTGAAAAAGGTGAAGGGATTAAGAAGTACAAATTGCCCTAACCAGTTTGGCTCAGTGGATAGAGTGTCGGCCTGTGGACTGAAAAGTCCCAGGTTTGATTCTGGTCAAGGGCATGTACCTTGGTTTCAGGCACATCCCCAGTAGGAGGTGGGCAGGAGGCAGCTGATCGATGTTTCTCTCTCACGGATGGTTTTAACTCTCTATCTCTCTCCCTTCCTCTCTGTAAAAAATCAATAAAATATATTAAAATATATATATAAACTAAAATTGCTTCTTGCGTGAATTTTGGGACAGCCTAACCAAGGTTATAACTGTATAGTTCTTACAAGGCACATTCTACCTGCTTGTGAAGCTGCAATACGCATCCCCAGTGGGGGGTGTGCAGGAGGCAGCTGATAGATGTTTCTCTCTCATCGATGTTTCTAACTCTCTATCCCTTTCCCTTCCTCTCTGTAAAAAAATCAATAACATATTAAAAAAAAAAGAAATACAAATTGGTTGTTACAGATTAGTCATGGGGATGTGAAGTACAGCATAGGGGATATAGACAATAATCTATATATATAAAAGGCTAAGTGTCCATCGGTCCGACCGGTAGCTATGACACACACTGAGCACCAGAGGGCAGATGCTCAACTCAGGAGCTGCCATGATACACACTGGCTATTTAAAAATAAACGGCACCACAAACCTGTCGCCAACAAACCAACACTCGGCTTCCTCCAAGTGGGACACAGGCCCTGCCACCACCCCAGAGCAACACTTACCAAATCACAGCCAATGCTGCTGAGACCCCATGGTGCAAAATGCGGCCCACAGCCCAGCTGAGAAACAGTCACTGTGGGTGCCAGATATTGACGGCATGTAGCAATGCCCAGCTTCCTCTCCGTAGCGACTAGCTCCTTGGAGTTTCTTTAGCCCAGGAACATGACTTGCTTTGTATCCAGGCGCAAACATTTTACACTGTAACCAAATGTCTGTGAAGCATTTTCCTGTGCCTTATCTCATTTGATCCTCACAGAAGTCCTGGGGTAGGTAGATAGGAGACTCGGTAGAATCCTATTTTCTTTTCATTAGACAGAAAACGGAGATTTAGAAAGTTTAGAAACTTGACCCGACTGAAAAGAAGTAAGAAATGGTGGACCTTGAAAATGACTTCAGGTTTTCTCACTGTACAGAATATAGTCAAACACTGCTGCAGTTAAATATTTTACCCTTTGTTCTCCCCGTGTGATCTACAATAATACTCTGCTTCATGTTGATATTTACTGCTGTGTTGCTGACAATTACCTGAAAGAGACGTTGGGGTGCTTCACTGGGCTGGCAAAAGTTTAGCTACATCAGAAAGCAGGGCTAATTAAGCAAGTTTATTCTGTATCTGTACAAGGCTAAGTTGACTAGCACATGCATGATACATATAAAGCTCTTGCTGGCGCCAATTGCATGGGTGTGTTTCAGGAGTTTCTTTAGCCCAGGAACATGACTTGCTTTGTATCCAGGCGCAAACATTTTACACTGTAACCAAATGTCTGTGAAGCATTTTCCTGTGCCTTATCTCATTTGATCCTCACAGAAGTCCTGGGGTAGGTAGGTAGGAGACTCGGTAGAATCCTATTTTCTTTTCATTAGACAGAAAACGGAGATTTAGAAAGTTTAGAAACTTGACCCGACTGAAAAGAAGTAAGAAATGGTGGACCTTGAAAATGACTTCAGGTTTTCTCACTGTACAGAATATAGTCAAACACTGCTGCAGTTAAATATTTTACCCTTTGTTCTCCCCGTGTGATCTACAATAATACTCTGCTTCATGTTGATATTTACTGCTGTGTTGCTGACAATTACCTGAAAGAGAAGTTGGGGTGCTTCACTGGGCTGGAAAAAGTTTAGCTACATCAGAAAGCAGGTCTAATTAAGCAAGTTTATTCTGTATCTGTAAAAGGCTAAGTTGACTAGCACATGCATGATACATATAAAGCTCTTGCTGGCGCCAATTGCATGGGTGTGTTTCAATCTGTCATTGTCGATCATGATTTTGGTTGACACTTCTATTATAGAGAAAGGGTGAACAGTGATATTAAAATATTTCTTCTAATTAATTTCCTTTCAATGTGCACGAATCCATGCACCAGGACACTAGTATTCTAATAACTATGTATAGTGTGAGACGGGTGTGAGATTTTTTGGAATGATCACTTAATAAATGATGTAATGTCTAATCACTGGGTTATACACCTGAAATTAATGTAATAATGTATGTCAACTGCAATTGAAAAATAAAATTTATTTTAAAATGAAAAGAGAGAGAGAGAGAGCCCAAAGCTTACTCTGTTCTCTTGGCCTCAGTTCAGCCTCCTTTACTTCAGTGTTCCCAGAAACCCACATTCTCCATACATCCAGTAGACCGCCGTGGCCTGTGCTGACATCATAGTGTCCTTCTTAGCATTTACCAGTGTCTCATATTGTACTTCACACATACCACCTCCATCCATCCTTCAGCTGAGCTTTGCTAAGATACTAGGCATTCTCAGTTGAAGCAGAATAAATTTTGCACATTAAGCAAAATGTAGGACCCACGTGGAAAGTACCTGTCAGGAAGCTGCTTAATGGGCATGGGGTTTTATTTTTGGGTGATGAGAAATGCTGCACCTGGATAGAGATGGTGGTTGTGCAACATTCTGAATGTACTAAATGCTGCTGAATTGTTTACTTTAAGTGGTTAATGTTATGTTGCAAAATAATTAATTTTATGTTATGTGAACTTTACCTCGACTTTTTAAAAAATATATTTTTATTGATTCCAGAGAGGAAGGGAGAGGGAGAGAGAGATAGAAACATCAATGATGAGAGAGAATCATTGATCAGCTGCCTCCTGCATGGCCCCTACTGGGGATGGAGCCCTCAACCCAGCCATGTGCCCTGAATGGGGATTGAACCGTGACCTCGTGGTTCATAGGTTGATGCTCAACCACTGAGTCACACCGGCTGGGCTTACCTCAACTTTTAAAAAAATAAATATGTGTTGAATGAATACTTACTTAGACCTTGTTTCAGAACTCTTCAGCCAGCCTAGCACTTCAACAACTTCAGTCCAAAGTTTCCGAGTCTGCATGAAGATGAGAGCACATTCAACCATCATTTGGAAAAACATTTCAAATATTTGCCTCCATCAAAATGTCACAGGACATTGTTATCAGCATAAGGCCAACCCTAGAACTAAGTTTTTGTTTGTTTTTCTTATGCTATTTTACAATAAAATTTGAGATTATTTGGATGCATATTCAATTATAAAAAATTATAGAGAGATCCTGTGTCACCCAACCATCACAATGGTCACATCTTGAAAAACTATAGAATAATATCATAGCCAACAAATTGACATTGATATCATTTATCTCATTCAGATTTCAGTGGTTTTATGTGTACGAATTTGTGTGTGTGATTGTGTGCCTGTTTCTATATTGAAGTGTAACAATAATTCCTTTTAGTACATAGTCTGTTGACTAGTGAGAAATTCCAGAAGGATGGTGGCACCACCAGAGTAACACAGTAAATGGCCCAAGTGCAGCTTAAAAGAAAGAGATGTTTCTAAAGTTGTAAGCAGCCTGGAACCTGTCAGTTACCATTCCTTTTAGGTTCACTTGACCCTTTCAGCATGGTGTTCTCAGGTTGGCTGTCACACATTTTGTTTAATACAACACGCTGAAGGATACGATACAGTAAGACTTTCTTCTGTCATTTGAGAAAATGGGAAACTTGAGGTTTGATAGCATTGAAAGGTACCTGTAAGATTGTGTTTACTTACAAAGAACACGTGCTACTTCGGCCTCCTAGTAAATTTAGCCTCAGGTGAAGAACACACCTACCTGAGTATTGTTGAAGAAAAGACAACGGCCCCAAAACGGAGTCACGGGTGCTAAGCCCATGTCTTACTAGCTAACCCAACAGCAGTTTTAGCTTCTCCCGGGAATGTCACCTTCAGCCAGGAGAGCTGGAATTACCTGGTCAGCACTGGTGAGGTCATCAACCTGACCGGCCCCTGCCTGAAACAACCCACCCTGGCCGGAAACTTCCCTTTTCCACCCTCTTCACTGTATACACGTCCTGGGAGCGCGTTCTTACTGCTGGATGCAATGCTGCGTGATCCAGGGATTGTGGAATAAAGCCCCGTTGAATTCTGTTCGTTTGTTTAACAGCTTCTAGAACCAGCTATACCTGAAGCTCTAAACTTTTGTTTCACGAACCATTAAGATAATAACCGACCTTTTTATGTGTGTTTAAATACACATTAACTGATTTTACTTTATTACTATTCTATTTCTGTCACTAGCAACTCAGTGAGAAGGATGAGTGGCAAATAACATTTATTAGGTTGACTCACTCCTTAAGTTAATTTAGTATTTGTCCTCTCATCGTTCAACAATCCCCTTATCGTGTCATCTGTCTGCATTACCGCCCGCAATAATTTGCCTGACCCACAGCTTTGGTGCTTGGTGTAAGAGAAGTAGAGTAAATGAGGGGCACTGGGAGTACATTAGTGCTTCTGACCCGACACTGTCGTCTTTTAGCCAGATTATGCATGTGTGGCACGGCAGCTGGCCATCTGGCCTGCTTATGTAAGTTCTGTACTGAAATGGCCCAGGCCTCATTGTTTATTTATGTGATGCAGGCGGCCGCTCCTAACTCAATCTTCAGTCCCTGTTTTGTAGGCTAGGAGCTCTAATGACGGCAAGAGAAATGTGTGCTGCTTCGGATGGTTCGATTAAAAGAAAATTGTTCCCAAAGTAATTCTTATCTCCTGGTGGGGGGAGCTAAGTCAGTATAAATGATGGAAAAGGAATTTACAAATGTGTCTTGTTTTCTCCTTATTGGAGGCATTGTTTCATCACAACTGTCAAGTCAAGCATACTCCTATTTTGAAAAGCTTTTTACGGCTTTGAATTAAGCACAAATGGAGAAATAAGAGGCTGCATCATTACAGGAGCTAATGGAGCTCTGCTTTGCAAGGCAAAGGCAGGGTTTTGCTGTTACTTTTTTATTCACAAGTGGCACCGGCAAGGGGGTGAGGCGTGGCAAAGACGCTAGAAAAGGAGAGAAAAGCAACAGCAAAATGCAGTTAAGAGAAACAACCAACAAGATCACCAGAGGCCTAGCAGGAGACTAAGAATCTTGAAAAGGAAAGCTGAGCCCTTTCTAATTGTGTTCCCTGGAGGCAGAGAAAAAGAGAAAGGGACAGGGAAGGGGTGGGGCCTCAGATTCTAACTTGTTTCAACTGAATAAGCACAATCAGTCCATCCATCAATGTTGATATAATCTTTGCTGTTAAAAAATGTCATTAAGCTGGCTGTTTCTCTTTTCTCTCCATCACAGGTGATTTCAATGGACTGGGCTCCTGCTTAGTCATGGCTCCTATTCATCACCCAGTGGATGTGTTTGAGAGGCCAGCAGAGGGAGCCCAAGATTATGGGTGGGTTCCAAGTTTAGCCAAGGCAACCATCTTCCCCATTCATGACTTCCCAATCCAACTTGTGACCACGAAGCTCTTTCTCTTCCCACCTCCCTTTATCTCCCTCTTTTCCCCTAGCATCTCCCCAAAACAGCCATGATCCCCAACCCCAAATAGTCTGTGTGGTCCCACCTTTTACCAAAGAGTTCACAGGATGACATTCTGATGGTAGATCCCCTGATGGATGGAAAAGAAAGGCCTCAGTGTGGGTCTAACATTAAAAATCATGTTGAATGGAAGAGTGTTAAATGTCAAGTCAAAAAGCCTATGATCTGCCCTGGCCCGTGTGGCTCAGTTGGTTGAGCGTCCTCCTGTGCACCAAGAGGTTGCAACTTCGATTCCTGGTCAGGGCACATGCCCCGGTTGTGGGCTCAATTCCCAGTAGGAGGCAGCCAATCTATGTTTCTCTTCTCTCTCACATTGATATTTCCCTCTCTTTCTCTCCTTTCCTCTCTCTCTCTAAAATCCATTTAAAAAAACATCTTT
>NW_006383017.1:7180979-7189979 GCF_000327345.1 Myotis davidii | reverse complement strand
CCCTCAGATTTTTTTTTCTTCTCTCATCACACTGGAAGATGATCTACTTATTAACATACTGGTTTGACACCTTAAAAATCACAAATTGTCAATTTCCTCATATTTGTTTCTAAGAAATGTTATTCATTGTAAATAAATAGTGGGTAAAGGAGATGTTTTCCAAAAATCTTAAGAATCTAGCATTTCTTACCCCAAATTTATCCCTCACTCTGGATTTCTGCCCCCAATATTTGAGTTATTCTCCTCTCCATACCCAAAAGAGGTTATTTTTAAATTGCAGTTTTATCCAAAAAGCATTTTTCACAAAATGCCTTGGAAGGTCCTGCACTTTCTCTGTCAGCTCGAGAACTGTCCCTCAGCCACACCCCCTCAGTCTGGGAATTTATTTTAGTCTCTGCAAAAGTCACATGTTTTCTTTTGATGAAGTCATCAGAATATTTTGCTTCCAAGCCCCTGATCCTATTTTCTTGAGGAAGTTTTGGTCTTGCTGTGATCTTCCAGAGGCAGAAATGTGGGTACTGGTTGGAAGGTCAGAAGTGGAACCCTGGCCCTAGATGGTTTGGCTCAGTGGATAGAGCATTTGGCCTGCAGATTGAAGGCTCCTGTGTTCGATTTCGGCCAAGATCACATGCCTGGGTTGTGGGCTCAATTCCCAGTAGGAGGCAGCCAATCTATGTTTCTCTTCTCTCTCACATTGATATTTCCCTCTCTTTCTCTCCTTTCCTCTCTCTCTCTAAAATCCATTTAAAAAAACATCTTTTAAAACAAAGCCTATGATCTACTGTTAAGTGGAAATTACAGATTACAAAACGCAATGATAGCATCTCAGTTGTGTAAAGATTTTTTTTATTATAGAAAAAAATAGAAGTTTATCAAAGTAAGAGTGGTTGATTTTGAGGTGTGATGTGTATAGAGGGGTATTTCAGGAATTTTTTTTCTTGCTTCATTATGTATTTATAACTTTCATATGTATAGTGTATGCAGTCAATGTATATAGCTTTGATAATCACAGGGAAAAATACAAGATTACACATGCTTGTGTATGTTTCATGTGTTCTTATACAATACTCCCTGCTTTATAACCCCATAGGAATGTTCACGTGACCGTACTAAGGAGCAGCACAGAAGGAAAGAAAGAAAACGAGCTCTTATTAAGCCCAATGTGCTAGGGACTGCATTAGAAGCTAAGGATTGAGAAGACAGATCAGTTACACTCCATGACCTCGGGAAGCCTATCGAGCATAGTCATCTGCACCATCTCATTTCCTTGTCACACGGGCTCTGTGAAGTAGATGGCACGGTCACACCGTGCTTAGTGATGGGATACGGTCTGCATCGTTAGACAGTTTTGTTCTGTGTGAACAGCTTAGGGTCCACTTCCAGAAACCTAAATGGGGTAGCCCACTACTCTGATCGTACGGGCACTCCCGTGGCACAGATGGTAGAGCAGAAGGCCGTTTACATCAGCATCACCACAGACACGTGAGCAATGCCTCGCACTGTGGCTGCTATGTCACTGGGTGGTAGGAATGTTTCAGCTGCATTACAATCTTATGGGACCACTATCATATATGTGGTTCCTCGTTGACCACAATGTCATTATGTGGTGCTGACTACAGTAGCTTCAGTTTGACAGGCAGGTTCCTGTGACCCAGGGCCACTTAACTATTGCATGGCTGACTGGATCTTCACCTCCAAAGGCTCTCCTCCTTCCCAAATTGGAGTCATCATAAAGGCATAATTTCCTAGCTTATAACTATTACCTGAATTATTTACTTCTTTTTTATTTCAACCTATTTTTAACAAAAATTATTTTAAAAGATGTTTTATGCTACTAATGTAAATGCAAAACAGAATATGTCCCATAAATAAAAGATAGCCATAAATAAGCATAATAAAAACAAATAAAAAATGTATACTGGCCCTTCTGGGAGGCTCTGAAGCTCTTTCTCTCTCTTTTAAAAATATATTTCATTGATTTCAGAGAGGAAGGGAGAGGGAGAGAGAGAAACATCAATGATGAGAGAGAATCCTGCAACTCAGGCATGCGCCCTTGACCATACTCGAACCCGGGACCCTTCAGTCGGCAGACCTACAGTCCATCCACCGAGCCAAACCAGCCAGGGCTGAAGCTCTCTTTGCCATAAAGAGGGGAGTAGCAAGTCTGAGAGAGATGGTCAAGACACACTGCCCCCTCGCTGAGGCTTTCTCCTGGACTTCACCAGAAGCTCAGAACAAGTACTGAAAGGGAGTAGCTTTGTACGCAGCTTGTTGCAGACCTTCACTGATACCAACATGGCCTTGAGAAATACGGCATTTGAGGCAAAGCCAATAAAAAGATCCCAGCCAGAGAGGAACAGAGAAACCTAGCAGTTAGAAAGACAAGCCTGAGTTCAAAGACTATGTAAATCAAATTTCACTACCATGAATCTCAAGATCATGAGAGTATCTATTTTTTATAACAAATAAATATTCTGAAACATCAGCATTAACTGGAGCATGAAACTAACAGAAATTTTTGTAAGAATAAAAATGTATGTCGCATGTTTGAGAGGGCATTCCATGAGAAGAGAGTGCATTGCAATAGAAAGAACATACATTTAGGAACTGAATAGACGTGTATTCAGATCCACCCAGCAATCTATTACACATATACCTGAGCTTCTCTGAGCATTTTGTTTCCATCTATAAGACTAGGAGAGGGGTGGGTGGTTTTCTCTCATGCAAAGGTCATTTGCATAATTTCTCAGGTGAAAGGATAATTTTCCCAAAAAGGTAAAATCGTGGTTCTTATATAATGATGAGTACCTATTGAGTATCTTATTTAACTTGTTACTAGTGAAATGTTACGACTCATTCAAAGGAGAATTCGAAGAAGAGAGACAGAGATAGAGGGGAGGGCTGAAAGAAATTTACAAATGGACAAAAACTGTCTTCTTCCACGCAGGAGAGCGACATTCACTGACCATCCACAGGACAGGCTTTCTGTGAACATCTGTAGACAAACTTACTTACATCACTCTAGTTTTCTCAGCAACTTCTGAACTACTGTGGTCAACACAGAAATGTATAGTAAAACAGTTTTCAAGTTAACTTTTATTTCAAGACTTGTGAATCGCTTAGTGAGAGACAAAGATGCACATTGCTATAGAACCACATGCCCCCCAGAGATGTGTGCTCCACCGAAAAATACCCAGTCATCCCTTTTGTTTTTTCCAAAGTCTGACTGTTCCTCGTATTGATAGCAAGAACTGATCGGCAGAAGTTAACGCTATTTTTGAAAATAACGGATTTATAATACAAAGTAAATCAACTAGAAAAAATTGTTCTCCTTTAAAATATCACCAGTGCTGATGATGCTGTAGTGATCAGCTTCCTCATGGAAAAGATGGGACAGGAAGGTCTCTTCCATCTAAAAGCGTAGGATTCGATCATCTAGCCCAGTAGTTGGCAAACTGTGGCTCGAGAGCCACATGCGGCTCTTTGGCCCCTTGAGTGTGGCTCTTCCTAAGCCTTAGGCGTACCCTAATTAAGTGAATAACAATGTACCTACCTATATAGTTTAAGTTTAAAAAATTTGGCTCTCAAAAGAAATTTCAGTCGTTGTACTGTTGATATTTGGCTCTGTTGACTAATGAGTTTGCCGACCACTGAGGCAATTACAACGCTTTATTTCTATTTTACTAAAATCTAAGTTTCAAAAGGTTATAGGTAAATTAAAAATTAGCCTGTAATAAAAAAATAAGTAATTTCTGAAATGAAAGCCTAAGTTAAGAGAAAAAAAAATGAGACGATAATAGAAAAAAAATTAAACCAATTTGCAGTAAAATTTGAATTATATAATCCCAGGATTTTTCCTTATTTAAGAAATACTGACAAAGAATGACACTATCAAAGATGAAAGATGACAAAAGCTCTAACTCAATGTCCTGATCAATACAGAAATTTATGGTAAAGCAATTTCCAAGACTTTCAAAGTGGCCTACATAATGATTTTTAACTCATTCCTTTGCAAGTTCTCAAACAAAGAATGTCACTTTATACAGTAAAGCAGGCAATTCGAACTGCATTTTCTAAGCAATTAAGGTAGCTTGTGTTTGGAAGTTGATTTAATTTCATTAATTTAATTTCCTTTTGTGCTCAGATTTCGAATGGAGCTCTCTAATTCTCTCAGCATGTCTGCATGCCCCTACGCTGGCTGGTTCGTGTTGTCCCTGGAGGGCCTTTCTCAGTGACAGACCAACAACTCAGTGATTCTCTCAACCATGTAAGCTGTCCAAGTCCTCCAATAAATTTAGCAAACAAAGCAAAGGAATCCAAATAACATTTCCTTCTATTCACAGAAACTTCAGCTTTTATGTGCAGTAATTAATGGCACTGTTTAACCAGGAATGACATTAGAAATGGGGAGTTGTTATTTACCACAGCCATGTAATAAGGTGTCAAAGGTTATCACAACAGGACATCTGTGTCTAAGTGGGAAGAGATACAGAGACAAAGTCAAGCTAGCTATCCCTGTTTTGTTTTCCCACGGGAGGGAAGTCTGCTAACATAGACTCTGAGCACCTAAAGCAGCAATGGGCACAATGGGCATTTTCAGGTTCTAGCCCTGCTTTCCTTTCTAATGTGGGCGACAGAAGCAAACACGGGAATATAACAATTCTAATTGAGCACCTGCAATGTGTAATACTGTTCTGGCATCTTCTCTTGGTCATGCTGCCTGATGCATTTTCTTTCCCTTCGTATAGAAAGAGGGTAGCTCGCTTCTAGAGGGATCTGGTCACAGGAGTGGTGAGCCCGCGCTGATGGTTGTGTGGGCAGTGTGAATGTCCTCAGGGCCTCACTTTGGCCCCTCCTCTACCTGTCCCATCTCCTGACCTTGCTTTCTCAGATTCCTCTAGCACAGCGGTTCTCAACCTGTGGGTCACGACCCCTTTGGCGGTTGAACGACCCTTTCACAGGGGTCGCCTAAGACCATCCTGCATATCAGATATTTACATGACAATTCATAACAGTAGCAACATTACAGTTACGAAGTAGCAATGAAAATAATTTTATGGTTGGGTCACAACATGAGGCACTGTATTTAAAGGGCCAGAAGGTTGAGAACCGCTGCTCTAGCACATGCTCGCTGTGACTAACACTGGCATTTTGTGGTAGGCAGTTAGACAGACATGAGCAGAGCAAGGACGATGGGGCAGGAACAGAAGGTCACCAGGCAGGAAAGCCCAGGGGCCTAGCAATGGACAATCAACTGTAGGGTGGGACCTCGCCCAAGGTGGCTTTTCCTCCCCTAGCATGTGCTGGCCATGCGGTTTGCACCCCCTAACCTCTCCTCCCCAGAGACAGCATCTAGGCCTCAGTTGTATTTCAGCTCCGGGCCCAAGTAAGGAACAAAACCAGTCACGGCTGACCTGACCTCAGGACGTATGGCCCCTGCCCTGATGCAGGCCAATCAACCAGTGCAGACTACAAGCCTGAACGGACACACCTGGAAAGCTGCTGACTATTCTAGAAAGATCTTTCCTGGGACCTCTCCTAAAATCTTCACCCTTAAAACCCTCAGGAAGGAGGACCCCGTGTGCTCTTCCACCTGGGAGCAGGCCAGTGCCTTTCCCTTTCCCCTCCCCCTCTGCCTCTCTCCTCCTCCAGCCCCAGGCACATTCCCATTAGCTTCCTCACTTCCAAATTCCAAAGGCCCTTCCTTTGCCTCCATAACTTGTTTCCTAAGCCCATTTCTTCTAGGAATTACTACTACTTCTAGCTCTGTGATTTACGATATAAATGTGCTCTTACAGTTTGGGTCTTTGCTCTGCATTCTCTCCCGGCCAGAACCCAAGTACCGGCCAGAACCCAAGTACCCAGGTTTGGTCTGACCCCACCGGTCAGGCACCTGGTGCTGTTCCATCGCCTACAATTTCAAACCTTCGTCTTTGTATTTGTTGAAAAAGGCCCGGCTGTGGAGATCCACTCGCCCCCTCTCTCTGGGTTTACAGGTGAAAGACATTGAAGCTTAGAGCGGGTTAGGTCGTACGTTACTAAATAGTCAATACATTTGAACCCAGGTTTTTCAGTTCCTACACCAGTGTTCTTTCTTCTCATGCATTGTCCCCTCACTGAAAGTCAATTTGTATTCCTTTTAAAACTGATTTTACATGCTCATTGTAACAATAATGCAAGCTATGCATTATGTCTTTATTGATTTTGGAGGAAGAGGAAGGGAGAGGGAGATAAAAACATCAATGAGAGAGAAACTATGGGCTGCCTCCTACATGCTCCCCACAGGGTACTGAGCCCTCATGTGCCCTGACAGGGAATCAAACAGGCCACTTCTTGGTGCATGGGATGACGCCCAACCCACTGAGCCACACTGGCCAGGGCCGAAGCACTGCATCTTTCAAGTGAGAGGGGAAAACAGTCCGACAACACTGCAACCTGACAGTGATATGCAATGGACGATGTCTTAAACATTTCTATGTGAAGCATAAATCACTGGTAAATGTGACACGAGGCAGTACATGATGGACACATGACATCCACGGCGTTCTCTGACATCTTCCCACCCTCCTCCCTGTGGACTCTCAAGAAAGTGGACTTGACCTCACCCGCTGATTCGGGTCTAACCAGGATTTCGAGGAGCCACAGTTGCCAACTTGCACAAAGGTGTTCCTGCCTGTGGCACATCTCGGATCCAGGGAAACTAACTGTGGCATCAAAGCAGTGGGAGGAGCCTGGCAGCGAGTTCTCGGCACGCGCTCCAGAGAAAGGAAACCCAGTGGCACCTGAGCCCTTGACGTGGCCAGCAAACCTTCTCGATGTAACAGTCACATTTCCCCATAACACTGGCTTACAGCCCACAAGCCCCTGAGGGCCACGCTGAGGCCGGTGTGACCTAGAACGTGGCCACAGACAGCTTTGCCCAGTGCCTCAGCCTCCTGAAGCCCAAACATCGAGCGCTCACTGCGCATCTTCCATGAAACCTACCCTCACCAGACTGGCTTAGGGCTGAGCAGAACTCCCTACAACTTCTCCCTCTGTCATAAATTGCCTTCATCTGGTTACTTCCCTTGACTATTTTCTCTGGTTTAGGCTTTTCCAGGCTTTGGCAAAACCCAAAACGCCCTCCCACCCTTCCATCCCATGATCATCTCATTATTGCGAACAAACAACGTCAACTTTTGCTGTTTGTGAGGGAGAGGAGAGAAAAGATAGATAGATAGATGACTGATAGATAGATAGATGATAGATAGATAAGCATTAGAAGGCGAAAGGTCCCATCACAGCTCTGAGAGAGTGCTTAGGAAAAATAAGGGTGACTTATTCCACCTTTTGAAGCTGGATATTATAGAGCCAGGCAGACGCGCTTACACTGCTTTCCTGTCCCGGATTGAATGATAAACAACTAAGGATCCGTAAACTCGCTGTTGCCCTTGGCAAGGCGGCCTGTTTCCTCATCCAGAACCCAGCGGCCTCCGACTCCCAGGCCGACATGGAAGAGTGACTCTCACCGCTCCCCTCCCCGCTGCCGGAAGGGGCTCCGTGGCTCCGTGGCTCCGTGGCTCCGTGGCGCTTCTGCAGGGGGGCCTTCTGCAGGGGGGTCTGCCTGTGTGCGTGGAGGGTGCCTGCACTCCTGTGACAGCTTCCAGAGAGCAGGTTCTTAGCTCACGCCAGCGGCTATTGCCAGTGGCTCACTGAGGGGTGCACTGAACTGTGTTCTCCCTCCCACTAAAGAAAACAAACTAATCACAAAACTGCCACACTGCTTAGCTCCTGTGCTGCCAGGTGGCCAGGAGATGGGTAAGAAGATCCAAGCAGGCATGTTGGGTGAAATTTTCAGGAAAGCAGATCAGAGGGGGAGGAACACACATTTTCCCTTCCCGCCTGAAATGCAGGCACTGCTGGAGTGGGAGCAGTGAGCCTGGGACCTTAAGGAGAAGGTAGCAGCAGACAGGGTCCCTGGCGGCCCCTGGGAGTCACTGTGTGTGCACAGGGCTGCCTGCCTCTAGACTTCTCGTTACATGAGAAAAATAAAACCCTTACTTGGTTTGAGCATTGCTTTTGGTTTTCTGTCATTTGCTGTAGCCGATATAGAGCAGCATTCCCAGCCCTTTGAGCAGTGCCCGGCACGCAGCAGACATTCAGCACTGATGGAGAGATGGGGAGAGCCATGGAAGGCATCAGAATCAGGTCCCGAGAGGTACATGCTGGTATTCGCAGACACCAATCATATTTTTATCTCTGGGGATTATAAATCAATTGACAAAGACACAGGAAAAAAATAGAAAGGTCTATTTTGTAAATGTGCTTTGAGTCATTCATTTAATATTTATTGAACTCCGAACATGTACCAGACACCATGCCAGGTGGCGGAGGGAAAGCAACACACACCCAGCCAAGGTTCCTGTGCTCACGGCGCCTCTATTCGTGAGTGAAGAAAAGCAATGAGCAAGGTCTCCATGTGTTAGAAGGCTGGTAGCAATTGGAAGAAGGTGATCTGAGGAGTCATCTGAGCACAGACTTGAGAGGGTGATGTGCAAATATCACAGGGAAGGGTGTTCTAGGCAGAGGGAACAGCAAATGCGTGGGCCTGAGCCTGGCCCGGGTGTCTCAGTTGGTTGGAGCACCATTCTGTTCACCAAAAGGTGGCAGGTTTGTTTCCAGGTCAGGATACATACCTAGGTTATGGGTTCGATCCCTGGTTGGGACACATATAGGAGGCAACCAATCTATGTCTCTCTCTCTCTCTCAAAATAAATTTTTAAAAAATGCATGGACATGTAGTGAACTCTCTCATGGTCTTGCCCATATGCCTCAGTTGACAACCTGAAATCAAATTCTCAGCATCTGCATCCTTTTGCCTCCCTTCCCAGTGTCCTAGGGGCACATCCTTCACTTTCCAAATAAATGATTTACACTCAACTGCTTGTCTCCAAGTCTGCTCCTGAGGGACAAACCGAGAAAGGCCCACATTGGGCATGTAAAGAGGCCAGCATTTCTGTA
>NW_006383017.1:7178359-7180885 GCF_000327345.1 Myotis davidii | reverse complement strand
GGGGAAGGATGGTAAGAGAGGAAGTCAGAGAGTAACTAGGTCTCGGGGCACAAGGCCTGCAGGAGACTCAGATTGGACACCAAGTGAGATGGGAAGCGAGTGCAGGTTTACAGTCACACATTCTGACCTACAATGAATGCTCACTCTCGCTGTTGTGTTAAGAACAGGTTGAAAAGGGTGGTGATGTTGGAAGCGGGAAGACTTCTAAGGAAATTACAACTCATACAGGTAACGGGTGATGAGAGTTTACACCAGAGTGGTAGGTAGCCTATGGCTGCTGAAGCCACAGAGAACTCTGCCTACACACGAAGCCACCATGATCGCCCTGTCCCTCCTCGTCTCAGATGAGCTCATTCTCTGGGGAGAGCAGCGAATCATGGTGCATTCTTTTATAAAGTTATTAAATGTCAGTCACATTCAGTATGTACTGTTCCAACAACATGCAGAAGGTCATTGAAGCTACAGTTTTGAACAGAGATGACCAAGTAAACAGTTTTGCAGGGCAAAGCAACTACACCATGCGCCCTCAGGAAGGCATGCTCGTGTGTGCCAACAGCACGCACTGAAATGTTCACAGGGCCCCAAACTGGACCTCCACATGCCCCTCGGCGGTGGGATGGGTAATGTTAGTATGTGCCTACCATGGGATGCACGGCAGTGAGATTGACTAAGCCATAAGCAGTAACTCATATAGACTCACAGACAAAGTGCAGGAAAAGAAGCCAGACACAAAACATAATCCTACGTACAGGACCTTCAAGAACCGCAAACCTCATCTGTGCTGTTCTAAGACAGGAGACTTCTTGCTTGGGTGGGGGACGCTAACTGGATTTGAGCAGGAGGGGAGTGCCCAGGCGCTGGGTACGTCCTATTTCTCGGGAGAAGTGCTGAGTACCTGCGTATAGGTGCTTTAGGAAAATGAAAATTCGCTGAGCTGTACACCTTTGAGTTGTGCAATGTTCTGCAATATAGGATGTATCAAAAAAGTTTAAAATTCTGAAGCTCTAGAACATTCATACACACACATAAGTGTGCATATGTAAATGCAAAACTGCCCTTTGTTATTAGGGCAAAAAAAAATGACAGCTGGATTTATCACAAAATTTTGTCTATTAAAACTTTATGCCAAGCATAACAATAAACAGGTGATTTATTCTTTGCTTCCTGCGTGGAGTTGCAATCAGAAAAACATTGAGTAAGAAACAATTATTTTATCTTCATTTTCTTTCAAGGTTAATTGCCGTTAAACCTGCCCTCACCTGAAACACAGGCCCACCCTACGCACAGAAGTGCACTCCTCCAACAGTGAGGCCTCCTGTGGGTGCAAACCCGGCAGGAACAGGGCAGGGGAAACCGCCGCTCTGTGATGGTCAGTTGGGGGTGGCCACAAAAGGAGGCACGGGAGAGGCTGAAAAAACAAGGTTAGTGTAGTCACGGGTCCTAGGAGCACGAGGGCCCGTGAGGAGCACCAGGCCCTGCCAGGAGGCTGAAGACAGGAAGGAGGGGCACACTTAGAGCCTTTGAAAGATGGGGAAGGGTAAACAGTTTGAATAATTTTTCAGGCTTCAAACTATACTTGTTGCCAGGTACCTGGCCGTGGGGCGATTAAGGCAGAGGAATATTGCCTCCTGAGCTGCAAAAGCCTGTTGGGTGAAGAAGTGTGGCTCTGGATCAGTTCACACCCAAGGCACACTGACCCCTTTCTTATCTCAAAGAATTCATTACCCTAAGACAAGCATGTCAAACTCGCGGCCAGTGGGCCATGAGTTTGACATGCTTGCGAAACGAGCAATAGCTCTCCAACCAGAAAGGTGTGGGGGTTTTTTATTAACTTTTTAAAAATTCTCACCAGATGATATGTTTTTATTGATTCTAGAGAGAGGAAGGGAGAGGGAGAGAAAAAGAGAGAAACATTGATTTGCTGCCTGCTATATCCACACTGACCAGGGATCGAACCCACAACCTAGGCATGTGCCCTGACCGGGAACTGAAAACACAACCCTTCTGGGTATAGGGCAATGCTCCAGCCAACTGCACCTCACTGGCCAGGACCAGAAAGGTGCTTTTTGTTTTTGTTGTTTTTGTTATTTTAATATAAGATGTCAAACCATCATAGCCTACAGAAAGTAAGATTATATAAACAATAGACTCCAGAATCTAATCACTTCTAACACGTCCACTGACAATGCCCTGGTCCAAGTCATCATCAGCTCTCACCTGGATTAAGCCAGCCCTCGCAGCCCCTGGAGGATGGCCGCCCCTTTCAGTATGTGGGAACTGGGCAGGGCACAACAGCACCAACTGCGGTGACTTCAACAACGTTCACCTCTCACCCACTCGCCTGGCTGTGCATGTTCAAGTGCTTTGCCTTGCAGCACAGACTTCCCACTCATTCAACAAACATATCATGAGCACCCACCCATGCCATGCACTTTCCCTGCACTGTGGGCACAGTGGTGAGCAAGGCAGGTGAGGGGACTCACGGATATGCCCCGCCTAATCTAGAGGGGCCAGTGACAAGCCTGG
>NW_006383017.1:7169165-7178327 GCF_000327345.1 Myotis davidii | reverse complement strand
TTCCCTATCCAAGTGTGACTCAAAATTATCTTAAATTCTTTCTTCTTGCTTTAAAATATTCAATCACTCTCCAAATGAATAGGAAAATACATAGAGAGAGAGTACAGATTCTGGTACCAATTCCAGTGTTGGGGGACATTTGGCAATGACTGGAGACAAGTTTCATCCTTACAACAGGAGGGGAGGTGGCATTGGCATCTCGTGGGTAAGAGGCCAGTGATGCTGCTGAGAATCCGACAATGCACAGGACAGCCCCCACCAACAAAGGGTTAAACTGGCCCCCCAGTGTCAAGAATGTTGAGGTTGAAAAACCCTCTGGCCAGTGCTAAGTACCTCCTCTCCTTCCCCCAACGCCCTCCGTCACACAATGGAGCTCTCATCCCTTCGATAAGCTCCTAAATTACGTAGTCATGCCGTTAGAAGCTTAGACAGCTAGCGTTCAGTCTGGATCTCCGTTTCTGTAGGAGGCAATCTGCCAAGATTGCCCCCCCAATAGAGCGCACCATCTGATATTCACTCCTTCGTGTAGTCCCCTGCTCTTGAATCTACTAGTAAATGGCCCCATGACACAGTTGAACTGGTATAACGTACAAATGTGAAATTCTGCCTGATTCAGGCCTAACCTTTAGGAAGGCCTGGTGGTTCTGCTTCTCTGGCAAGGTGCCATGTAAGAATCCAGACACCTGGCTAAGGAACCAGGTGGAGAAGCTTACACAGAGGGGCCATGGGGGCTCTGCAATGGCAGGGAGGGACAGAGACATCAGACAAGTGGGCCTGTTGAGCCCCCAGATGTCACTGAGCAGACCTTCCCAACTGAGCCCAATCAGCTCACAAATTATAAGAGATTTTTTTGAAAGGTTGTTGTTTGAGCCACTAAGTTTTGAGGTAGTTTGTTATGTGACAAGGTTCTCAACTTTGGCTGCACATTAGAATCACCTGGGAATCTTTTTTTTTAAATATTTTATTGATTTTTTACAGAGAGGAAGGGAGAGGGATAGAGAGTTAGAAACATCGATGAGAGAGAAACATCGATCAGCTGCCTCCTGCACACTCCCTACTGGGGATGTGCCTGAAACCAAGGTACATGCCCTTGACCAAAATCGAACTTGGGACCTTTGAGTCTGCAGGCTGACGCTCTATCCACTGAGCCAAACCGGTTCGGGCAGGAATGTTTTTAAAATCCTGATTTCTAGGCCTTATCCTCCGGAAATTCTGTTTCTTTATTACTAATGTTGTGGCCCCACCCCATAACAAAGAAACAGAATTTCCAGAGGATGAGCCCCAGAAATCAGGGTTTTAAAAAGATTCCCAGGTGATTCTAATGTGCAGCCAAGGTTGCAAACCACTGCAATAGACAATTAAAACTGTTTCTTATGTTTGATATGAGAAGATGGGACAAGATCATGTTATCTCAAATCCTTGAGCTAAACAAAATCTTATCTGGAAGCACAATATGTGTATGTCTGTTAAAAATGCTGTTTTGGGTTTGTTTTCGTGGGATTTTTCTGTGGATGCAGGTAAAACAAACAGTTGAAATAATTAGACAATAATGGGCTCCCTTCCTCACATGGCAAGGAGTCTGGAGCCAGATGGTCGCTGGAATTGGTTCCGTGGCCTCATGGCATCAATTCAGTTGCTGTGATTCCAGGCATTCACATCATGCCCCACGGCCACAGGCTTACTGCTGCACAGGAGTGGCGCACATGATGATGCTGTGATGGAAGGAGGAAGGAAGAAGGGGAAGGTCAGTACCAGCCTCATGTGTCCCGTTTTAATAAGGAAGTCAACGCTTCACAAAACTTTAGCATCAAGGACTTCTCATTTTCATGGGCCAACACTGGGTCATGTGCCAACCCATAGCTGCCAGCAAGACTGAGGGATAGAATTGTCCATGAATGAGCATACTCAATAGCTTGAAGGTGGGCCCATTGCCACTACACTCAACATTAAGGTGCAGGAAGGAAGAATTGGGGGGTGAGTATGGAGCAATAAATCACCTGCTTCTGAAACAATGTGAAAAGCACAAAAAAATGGAGTTAATCAGACTGAATTAAGGGAGGAGGGGCATGATTCCTGTTCACTCAACCTCCCCTTTCTTCGCTGTGGCCCCTACCAAAATGAGACGCCAAGGGGGCGTCCGAGAAGACAGCAGGACTTCAGACAGTCAAGTCTAAAAATCACTTTTCTGTCCCCTGACAGACTTTCCTGCTCTTACAATCTAGATTCTGTACAGTCAATTGATGTAGTTTCTTGAGGTATTAAATTCCATACTTTTCTTTTTCTGTGGGATGAGCATCTTAAATCTTATCTGTTTCAAATGGTAAGAGTTCCCCTTGCAAGTATCATGAAATTTCATTCATTCATTCTCTTATCAAGGTCCGTTAGGAAACCCAGGCATCTCTCCTCTATGTAATAATCAATTAACATGCTAAAAATATTTTCAAGATCATTGTTGCAAAGATCCTCACAAATGCTCTGTGAGTTAGGTATCATTACTCTAATTTTACAGATCAGGGAATAAGACTCAAAAGATAGGTGAATATGCCAAGGTCACATAGTGCTGGAAATGCCACCCAAATCATCTGACCCCAAAAACTACCAGAGTGTCTTCCAGGAGCTGGGAATAGATTGGTGAGCGAGTCATTGGTTCTTACCATCATGGGTTCTCGATGGAAATCTATTTGAGGAATTGTAAGGAGACCAGTGTGGTTGGACTGGAGGGAGGGAGAGGAACTAGTCAAGAGGAGGCTTCAGAGATGTAATTTGGTCATTTGTCCACAACTGCCTACTTCTCACACCTCATCTTCCCCTTTCCCATGATCTTCTGCACGGGACTCACTCTGGTTTCACTTTTGTCTTTTTTGAGTCAAGAGCTAGAAGAGTTAAATCCAATTATGCTAACTCTGGAACCCAGCAGTTTTATAAAAGTTGGTTTGCTGGTGAAATGGTAAAGGAGAGTCTATGGACGAATCTTCCTAACGCTGTTTTCCTTCTCATTTGGAAGTCAGTTGACCAGATGAATCATTGTCTTTGCAGTTAAGAATTGCCAAGTCAAGAAAATATGATGCTTTACTTTGTGGGACACCCACTCATTCTGTTACACATCTATCCTGAAATGGGGGGAGGGGGAGTGTTTAAAAGCCGTGGCAGTGATCTGTGCTCCAAAATTTGAAGGGAGAGCCCTGATGTTCTTAGTTCCACAGCTGCAGAATTTATGGGATAAGCCTTGGTTTCTGTTAAAACCAATGAATGAACAGACTTTATAACTGACAAATCCCCTAGGCCCAATGTAAGCAAATAGATTAATGATGTCTTCCAGCAATTAGCAATCCCACAGGATTATTGTCCTCTGTTAACATGAGGAGGGAGGTTTCTTTGTTTGTTTATTTTAAATAAAGTGAAGAGTGGAATCTGAATGTTAGATGTAATCCTTTTGAACCAGAGCATCAGAAAGTTTCAATGGACAAAGAATACTTCAGTGTGCAGGTGAGACTAGAGTCTAACAACCCCAAGCACTATTTATAAGGCCTCGTCACAGGACCCTGGGAAGTACACTGGAGGCACCCACACTGCCCTTTGCTTTAAGAGCCAAGGTGACACTGAAAGGAAGTGGCAAACCAAGGAATGAAGGGTTGACAGGGCAAGCACCACCCTTGAAAGACCTCATACCTTAAACTGCCATTATCCCTTTGCTGAAATGCAGGGTCACTAAAACCCCCAAATGCCAACAATATGGAACAATATGTCAGCAAATGGAACAAGAGTGAACCATACAATAAGATAGCAATGATAACGACAGCAACAGATGATAGCTTCTGCCACTTACTGAGCATATTATGAGCCAGGAGCTTGACACTTTATCTAATTTCACTCTCACATCATCCCTGTGAGGAAGGTACTAGTATAATAACAGGTGCTTTTAGAATACTAGATGTGTTATTTATAATCCCCATCACACAGAAAACAAAACTCAGAGTCTAAATCATAGGTAACATGCCCATGGTCACTGGGATACTGAATTTCAGGCCTTCAAATTCTAGAAAAAGTGAGCATTATGCCCCATTCAGAGCATTTGTGTGAATCTGATCATATTTCTGATTTTAAAGACTCTTTGAAAGCAGAGTTAGATGTTTTAAAATTCACTGAGCCTGTTTTTCATTGGAGACAAGTCTTTTAGTTATGATTTGATTTGGTTGTATTTCTAAATTCACAGATTCACAGTAAATAAACATGTCAAGCTCATTCAAAGACAATCGAAATTATGTATTAACTAATTATGTATTAAGAGGCCCGGTGCACGGATTTGCGCACAGGTGGGGTCCCTCAGCCTGGCCTGCACCATCTTGCAATCTGAGACCCCTTGGGGAATGTCTGACTGCCAGTTTCAGCCCGATCCCCACATCAGCCAAAACTGACAGTCATCCAGGGAGGAGTCTCAGCCAGGGCTGGGCGCAGCTCCGCTGCCACTCCCCCCTGCCCCACTGTGCCTGGCTGCCTGGTAGCACTACCACAGAGGTGGGACAGGCTCCTGCCACCACAACTGTGCTCACCAGCTGTGAGCCCAGCTTCTGGCTGAGCATCGCTCCCACTGTGGGAGCACACTGACCATCAGGGGGCAGCTCCTGCATTGAGCATCTGTCCCCTTGTGGTCAGTGTGCATCATAACGACTGGTTGACCGGTCATTCCAGTTGTTCAGTCGTAACTGTCACTTAGGCTTATATATATAGGGATTTGGTTGCCTAGCTGTCCATATTCTATGCCATTTGGAACAGTCAATTTGCACATTGCTTGTTTGTTTGATTTTTAAATGCCATGACAGAGTTTACCCTTTTTAACAAAACAAAAATAAATCACATATAAATCTCCTTTTAGATGGGTAAAAGGGAGGGAGGGAGGATGATGGATAGGAGGAAGAACAACCTCTCGTAGCATCCTAACTGCCATCCAGTGAGGAGAGAGCAGGAGAGGAAGTCACCCTTCAGGTTTCTGAGATGCCTGACAAATGCGTCCTTCTGTTAGGAGAGTTCTTGGCCACAGGTAAAGAGAGGCTTCCTCCCCGTCCCAGCTTCTGATCAAACAGCTCATTTTGTAAGGTGCCAAGCAACAGGCTCAGTACTTGGAGACAGACTCTGGTTAGAGCAGTTTACAACAATGTCCCTTGTATTTTCTTCTCAAAATGACATTAAGTATTGTATTCAAACAGAAGTCTTATACACCTTCTCAGATTATCCTACTGCCCTTGCTCTCTCCTGGCTGGTGCGTCCTTCGCACAGGGTTATTCTTTCACTTCCGGAGAGGGGATCGCTTCTGAGAAGATGCCAAAGGGTTGGCTTCTACAAAAGGTGAGAGCAGAATTCTCTCTCATGAGGGTCCCCATGAGGGTAAACCTTGGCCAGTGGGAAATGGGGCTGGGCGGGAAGAGGAACAGATAACTTCCCCTTCTCTTTCCTCACCCATGGACTGTTTCCAGGCACGTGGCCTCCTGAACCCCTTGCAGAAAAGTACTGTGTGCAAAGCCAACAAGCCTGGCACGTGGTTCACATGGCTCTTCGTGACTGGCTCATAATGCAAAGCATCCCACTGCTTCTTTCTTTCCTGACCTGGCTTCCCCTCACCACAACCTCCGAAATCAACGTTTTAGTGCCTTACACATGGCTGCACAGCTAGAGACCAAACCCTAGGACTGGGTGTAGCTATTCCACTAAGTTCGGGCAAATGGGATGTGAGCAGATGTGGTATATACAAATACCAAGGTCTTTTCCTTAAAAAACAATTTAGTTTACACCTCCATCTCACCCTCCTGACTCCCTTCTTTTTCTCTATCTCCATCACCCCACTCCCCACTGGCTGAGAAGTAGTAGCAATTCAAACAATTTGGGAGTCTACAAATCATTGATGGCTGAACTGCCATGCCAGTACTGGACCATTCATCATGGGTTCCTAAGTGAGAGGAAAATAAACTTATATATTTAAAATGAAAATGTATTAGGTGCCTCAATCTTTGCCCCTTTCTAAAGAATTCAAGCCAAGACCAGTAATAATCAGGTATCATCTGCGTTTTGTTGGGGAGCTTCTTCTGGTGAACGTTCTTCCCTTGAGTGATACTAAGTGCCCTGGCTTAAGGGAAGGTGCTCCTCTAACTTAAAAGAGCAGGTACTGCTGAAAACCAGTGCTCTCTGGTCAGGTTACAGGGTTGACTCCACCCAGCTTTTCCCCTTCTTTTATATCTGAGACAACCGACAGATGACATCCAAATGCAAGCATCGATTTCTGGAGCCCAGAGGAGGTGGCTTTCTTTATTTTCAAATAAAACTATGAGAAAGGTAGGACGCATGTTCAAATTCTCATGTTAGAGAGGACACAGGCTTAAACAGCTCTCAGGCATCCATTCACCTCCCCTATTAAAGTGACTAAATGAACTCTTAGGAATGGACTAGCCTTGGCCTTTTGGGCTCAACTCAATATGAAAGAAAAACCACCACTAGGCCAATGGCCAAGGCCATGGCCTGCTGAGCAGGATCAACCAAAACTCCTCTGGCCAAATACTGAAACCTAAGGACGATGTGTCTGGGAGTAGAGGTTAGAGGGATTATAGAGATAATGCAAGACAGAAAAAAATCCAAATATACCCATCTGATTAGCAATTCTGCTGCTAGACTTTTACCTTAGGGAAATTACTGAAGAGTCAGGTTTGCTAGAAAGTGATATTATGGGAGGATTATTCATATTAATGTAATGATACAAACCTCCCAAATAACAGAAGTCCTACTGTTAGTAACATGTTTTGCAAATTCTGGTATATTCACACAATATAACACTAAGTAGTCACTCAAAAATGATGATAAAGATTTGTAGCCATCAACATGAAAATGAAGTCCATACAATATATGTGTTTTTTAAATTTATTTTTTTAATATCACTGCCTTCTCTCCTATATAGTTTCTTTTTTTAAAAAAAAATATATTTTATTGATTTTTTACAGAGAGGAAGGGAGAGGTATAGAGAGTTAGAAATGTCGATGAGAGCGAAACATCAATCAGCTGCCTCCTGCACACCCTCTACTGTGGATGTGCCCGCAACCAAGGTACATGCCCTTGACCGGAATCAAACCTGGGACCCTTCAGTCCCCAGGCCAACGCTCTATCCACTGAGCCAAACCGGTTAGGGCTATGTGTTTTTTTTAAAGCATGTTAAGTACAATAAGACGGTGTCTCTATTCTAGAACACTGGTTTTCCAAATATGGTCCCTGGGCCAGCAGCATCAGCATCACTTGGGGAAATGCAAATTCCTGGCCCTAATCCAGATCTATTGAATCCGAAACTCTCGTAGTAGATTCCACTAACCCAGTGGTTCTCAACGTTGGCTGCACATTAGAATCACCTGGGAATCTTTTTAAAATCCTGATTTCTGGGCAGAAATCTGTTGTAATTAGCCTTCCAGGTGATTTGAATGCATGCAAATGATTGAGAACCACTCGTCTAGAACAAGCAGGAGGTTGCTCTACATATTTATAAGGCATGAGTAAGAGCAATGTTTCCCCTTTGTTGTTCTAATACAGTCCCGGGTTATTAGTTTACAGTGGCCAGTAACAGAAAAAGCAGCTCCCATGGTCTTAAGCAATTAGTGACTATTACTTCTCAGAAACGTGGACAGCACAGGTTCCGGGACCTCCAGTGAAGGCTCCACCACCATATCATGTGATTCTTTCATTTTCAGCCTGGAGTTAGATGGCTGCTGCTGTTCCATGCATCACATGCAGATGTGCCACATCAGAGGCGAAAGAACCATTTCCTCTGGACTCTCATTCCTAAGGAAGCCTTTCCCAGGAGCCCTCCTCTCCCCACAGTCCTTCCCTCATTTCTCATTGGCTGAACCTGGGTCACAAGGTCATCCCTCAGCTAATTGCTTGTGACAGGAACAGGAAAACCATGATTAGCTTAAATTTTAAAAGTTCTGATGGTTTTATACTTGGACAGTGGCCCCCCCCCGAGCTGGAGATAGGCTCACCATCCTTGAAGGAGGGGTACGGAATAAAACTGAGGTCCTGCTGGTAAAGAAGCAAGGAAATGGCATATGAATAGGCAGTAAACTGCTACACTGAGTCTAGGCTAATAGCCATGTTTTTACACTTTTCTATAAAACTGAATTATTCATAACTGTCACCAGTAACTTGTTAGGTGTTGGAAATGGGGCCTACTGTGGCTTGTTTGTTTTCTTTCAGGGGTGTTCCTTATTTTGGAAATGGGTCCGGAGTCTCAAGAGGAAGAAAAATGTATCTCATTCAGGTTTTTCTTTTTCTTTCTTTTCTTTTAAAACAATTAATAAAACTGACAATATCAAGCACTGATAAAACTGTGGAGCAACTGTAGATCTCATACATTGCTGGTAGGAGGATAAATTGGTGCAAACATTTTGAAACACCTTTTGGTAGTATCTACTGAAGCTAAGCATGCCCTTACCCTATGATCAGCTCAAACTGGAAGCCACCCATGTATCTAACAACAGAAGAATGAATAAAGAAGGTGTGGCGTATGCATACAAAAGCATACTACACAGCAATGAAGATAAACAAGCTACTGATACCTCCTACTACATGGATGCGCCTCACAGATAAAAGATTAAATGAAAAAAGTCAGACACAAAATATAGTTCCATTTATGTGAAGATCAAAGACAGCCAAAATTAGTCTACAGTGACAGAAGTCAAAATAGTTTTTCTCCACACCAATAAAGAAAAGTACTGGGAGAAACTAAGATGGCGGCATAGGGGAACACCGAGATTGCTGCCTCCTACAACAACTTCAGAAACACAATAAAAGGACAGGACGGTCAACATCCAGAACTACAGGAGGGCTGGTGGAGTGGAAATTCTACAACTAGAAGAAAAGAGAAAAGCACATTGAGGGTCAGGAGCTGCGGAAATAAAGTGCAGAGGTACGGAAGTTCGCGTGCACGAAAGGGGGCTGGTACCTGAGGACGCGGCTGGGGAGGGAGTCACAAGCTCCCGATTGCTCTGAACTCCGGTTCCAGGAAGTCTCTGGGGACCCAGGACTCATATGGGGAGAAACTGGACTGTCTGGCAGCAGGCAGAACTCGGAACTCCAGGGCGGCTTTCCCTCAGAGGTGCTTGCAGCAATTAAATTATCACGACACTGAGACAC
>NW_006383017.1:7149167-7168024 GCF_000327345.1 Myotis davidii | reverse complement strand
TCTCCCTCTCCCCGTCCCTTCCTCTCTCCCTGCCCCTTCCTCTCTCCTTGTCCCTTTCTCCACATATATATAATATCTTAATCAATAAAAAATATATTAAAAAGAAAAGAAAAGTACTTGCAAGAGAAAAGAAAAACAGATGTATAGAATAGAGCCTTAAAATAGACTCAAGCATATATGAAAATTTAGCACTTGATAAATGGCATCTCAATAGGCATAACCAATGGACACGGACAACGGGGGGAAGCGGGGGTGAGGGCATGAGAGGGGGGTTAGGGGGTAACGTGGGGATAAGGACACATATGTAATATCTTAATCAATAAAAAATATATTAAAAAGAAAAGAAAAGTACTTGCAAGAGAAAAGAAAAACAGATGTATAGAATAGAGCCTTAAAATAGACTCAAGCATATATGAAAATTTAGCACTTGATAAAGGTGGCATCTCAAATCACTAGGGCAAAAGAAAGATTTTTTAATAAAAGATGTTGAGATAGATGGCTGAGATGAGTAGCCAATTGTAAAAGACAAAATTAAATGCATACTTCATACATTCAGACAGCATATTTCATACAGTGAGAATAAGCTCCAATGGATTAGGCAGCCAAATGGAATAATGAAACCATACAGGTACTAGAAGAAAACATGGTTGAATCCTTCATTAACCTAGTGTAAGGAAGGGCTTTCTAACAATGACTCAACATCCAGAGGCAATAAAAGCAATATCAGTAAATACAAATATATTTGACTATATATAAACATTTAAAAATGTTCATGACCAAAAAAATACTATAAACAAATTCAAAAGACAAAGCCCAGTACCACTAAAACACAAAGACCATTTAAAAATTGGCTTTAAAAAAATCTAACAAGAGCCCTGGCCAGCATAGCTCAGTGGTTGAGCATTGGCCTATGAACCAGGAGGTCACAGTTCCATTCCCGGTCAGAGCACATGCCTGGATTGTGGGCTGGATCCCAGGTGTGGGGTGTGCAGGAGGCAGCCAGTCAATGATTCATCATTGATGTTTCTCTCTCTCTCTCCCTTCATCTCTAAAATCAATAAAAATATATATTTTTAAAAAATCTAACCACAGGGCCCAGTTTCTGTTTAGGGGAATGCCCTTTGGAAGCTGCCCCACCCTGACGGTGCCCACCCGGAGATGGGCAGCGCTGCTGGGGGAGTCGCTGCACGTGGGATTCTGCTGCACCCCCGTGGTCCCCGAATTCTCCACCAGGGTATTCGAAGAGAAAATGCCGGTCGTTAAGATGCTGCGGTGAGTTGTGGGCCAGATGCTGCAGAGCCCAGCCTGTGGCTGTGGGACAGCTGCCCTGCCCAGCCGGGTCCTGGGCACCTCCCCGCGGCACATTCAAGGAGATGCCAACTTCCACTCTGCCTCTTTCTCTGAAATGGACTGGCCACGGGTCTTAACTACAGGGGCTCTTGGCCAGCTCAGAGTGGGCTTGCTAACTTGTTAAGGAAACAATTTGGGAAGGACAATGTAATTTTGTCTGACATAAGGAAACCCTCCAATCACGCATTCCATAGCGGCTCATTTATTTATTCTGACATTCTGAATTACAAGAAACTTTGAGAGACCGTGGTAAACCACTGCATCACCTGGTTGATTCATTATAGCACTTCACTCAGTGCGGTGGGAGAAGCAAACCTGTCCTTGGCGAAAGCCGTAAGCATCACTGGATTGCATAATGTTCTGGACGTTGCCTTGGAACACAATTTGCGATTGTTTGTGTCCAGCATGATCGGAGCTTCTAGACCTACCTCTCCCCAGAATCTCTGCACTCAGAGACCCAGGACGACCTAGGCAAACCGCAGCTCAGCAAACCGAGGCTGGCGAGCCACATGCGGCTCTTTGGCCCCTTGAGTGTGGCTCTTCCACAAAATACTACGTTGGGGCACACACGTACAGTGCAATTGAAGCTTTGTGGCCCATGCGCAGAAGTTGGTATTTTGTGGGAGAGCCACACTCAAGGGGCCAAAGAGCCGCATGTGGCTCGTGAGCCGCGGTTTGCCGAGCCGCAGTTTGCTGACCACTGACCTAGGAGAATATTATCATTACCGGTATGGCTTAGCTTTCCCATGCCTGAGCTATCCTAGCATCATTTTGGCTAATTCCCAACCTGGAGGAGGAACCGACTATGCAGTCCAGATTTCCCACGATGCCATAAAGAATGGCAAACTTGAGTGCTACCTGAAACGTAGGGAGAGGCTCCCCATGATGTACATTGATGACTGCCTCAGGGCCACCCCGGAAGTCATGAAGGCCCCGGCAGAGTCCTCTACGCGGATCTACAGCATCAATGCCACGAGCTTCTGCCCCAGGAGCTGGCCCAGGAGGTCCTCAAGCACATACCGGAATTCCAGATCCCCTACAATGTGGACTCTGTTCGACAGGCCACAGCGGAGAGTTGGCCAATGAACTTAGATGACAGCAATGCTCGGAAGGACTGGGGATGGAAGCGTGACTTTTACCTTCCAGAGCTGGTGACGACAATGTTGAGCTCCCACAGTCCCGGTAGTAGAGTTGCCCAAGCTAACTGAAGGAGGCGTATCCTGGACGTCCATTAGGGAAGAATGGGCGTCCCCAAGGTCATAGACACGAAGGACCTAGAGTATCCAGAGTTGAGGCCTAATTAAACTAAATGTTAGCAGCGCATATTGAACTGCTAGACGGAGAATTGCGTTGGCTTTCACATTTTCAAAATGCTGTTGGTCTGGTGGTAGAACTTCTAAATCTTTGCTGTTTGCCTAAACTTGTCCAAACACCCATGTCACAGAATGAAGACTTAAGTCATAATAATTTCCATTTCCTCAAATAAGATGAAGTGACTATTTCTGGGAAGATGGAAGTATTAGTATGTGACATTTTGTGTTTAAATTCAATTTAAATACATATATAAAAAACCTAATAAAAGAAGCGGCAAGACACATGAACAGACCACACACACACAAAAGAACTTACGAAAAAAATGTTCAAACTCCTCCAAATTAGGTAATTAGATAATTGTAAATTAAAATACTCTTTCTTACCTGTCAATTTGTGAACATCAAAAATGATGACGCCCTACCTGGTTTGGCTCAGTGGATAGAGCGTCAGCCTGCGGACTGAAGGGTCCCGGGTTTGATTCCAGTCAAGGGCACATGCCCAGATTGCAGGCTCAATCCCCAGTAGGGGGCGTGCAGGAGCAACCGGTCAATGATTCTCATCATTGGTGTTTCTATCTCTCTCCCTCTCTCTTCTTCTCTGAAATCAATAAAAATATATATTTTTAAAAAATGGTGACAACTCATTCTGTTAGCAAGACTGTGGGAAATGGCCTCTCTCGGACATTGCCGGTAGACGTGCACCCTGGTGGGCAGGCCCTGGGGAGGGGACTGTGGAAATAGCTAATAAAACTGCATATGCACTTACCTTCTGACCCAGCAATCCCCTTTCTAGGAACTTATACTGAAGATAGGCTCCAGCAATATGAAAATATAGACACGTTATTCTTTATAACATTGTTTGTAGTTGCAAAATGTTGGAAAATTACTTATATATCCAAATATAGGAGAATGGTTGAGTAACTAGGGCACATCACACAGTGAAGTGCTATGTTGCTGTGTTGTTGTTTTTATAAAGAATAAGGAAAGTCTTAAATGATAAAATGTGATTTTCAGAGTAGGTTTTCAGTGAAAAGATCAAAGTGCAAAGGAACATCTGCATGTGCCACCTTTCATATAAGGAAGAAACATAGGCCCAGCTGGTGTGGCTCAGTGGTTAAGCATTCACCTATGAACCAGGAGAGCATGGTTCAATTCCTGGTCAGGGCACATACCTGGCTTATGGGCTCAACCCCCAGTGTGGGGTGCAGAAGGCAGCCAATCAATGATTCTTTCTCATCATTTATGTTTCTATTTCTCTCCCTCTCTCTTCCTTTCCAAAGTCAATAAAAATATATTTATTTTAAGAAGGAAGAAACACAGGATAGGAAAAATGGAAACTAATGAGAATGGCACCCCGAAGGAGAAGATGGGAATGGGCTGGAAAGATGGGGCAATGGGTTTGGGGTGGAAGAGAGGTGGGGAGAGTGATCTTAAGCAGGATGCTGGAGTTTAGAACCATGTTTATGTTTGCATTCTCAAAACATAAACGCATAATTGAAATCAGCCAGGACAAAGGGGACAAAGAATAGAAATAGTAACAAATGAACCTGTGTTACACCTGAGTAACAGAATGACTGCAGGTGAGCGGTGCAACAACTTTTGAAGTAACTCAGGAAAACTGTTTTTGCTCTACGTTATAACACTGAAGAACTGTTTTAAACATGCGTATGGATTAGCAATTCTATCATATATGTCTTCAAGGACTGAGCAAGTTAGTGAATATATTATAGATGAGATATGGGTTTCTCACTGACAGAGAAAAGAGATATAAATAAGAAAAGGAGAAAGAATAGAATAAATCCTGTGGTGTTGGATTGACATTAGAGGTATCAGTAGGAAACCATGATGTGCATTACACTTATACACACACACACACACACACACAGCCATACATACAGACAGATGTAGATGTGTGTTAGTATACACATATCTATTTCCTAGTGTTCTGCTCAGAGGATCCAGAGCGATGAAAACAATGACAAAAGGACAGTGCAGGGAAGACAGTCAATATTCTATAATAATAAAAGCATAATATGCTAATTAGACCAGATGTCCTTCCAGACGTCCTTCTGGATGACCTTCTGGACGAAGCCAGGGCTGCTCAGGCCGTGGTTGCGAGGGCTGAGCCCCTTGCACGAATTTCGTGCATCAAGCCTCTAGTACTGTAATAACGATGCACATATCAGGTGGCTACTAGAGCTATCTGGGGGAACACTTTTTAAGTTATACAAATTGTCTAATCACTATGCTGTACACCTGGAACTAATACAATATTGTGAGTCAACTGTAATTTCAAAAAAGAGAAAAGAAAGAAAACAGTGTTGGGCCAGTGGCAATGAGAGTATGTAACTCCCCAGTAAAGAACCAAGACTTCTTGAAGAAATGGTTGATTCCAAGGCTGAAGCTGGAAAGCACAGGATGAGCTTGAACTTCGTATGGTTCCAGAAAGTAAGAAACTGCTCACAAAGTGAAGGACACAGGAGCCAGCACGAAGGCATTCCAATGGCCAAGCAGGGGCAGTTTGAGCAGTAAAAGAACTACTGGTAGTCATGCATTGTAACACATAGAATAGAGTAAATCTCCATGAGTATACAGGCTGATATTAATAGTTCAATAAAGAAATAAGTGCGGAAAGGACCCCTCTTCTTTATAGCAGAATTCCAATTCATAATGTAGAAGGGACGATAAAAATAGAAAACCACCTTTGTCATACAGTAACAATAGATGCTAAAATAAGCAGGAAAATACACGATGAGTAACAAGGTATTGGCATGGTCTCAAAATATCTCCCAACAAGATATTTATTAATTAGAATGGAGAAAATAATAGCTTCACAATTGAGGAAATCTGGCAGACAGCCCTTTATCATGTGCTCAAGGCTAATATCACGAATTACCACGTGTCTGCAGACAGGTAGCACAAAGAAGGACATAAGATCATTCTGTGGCATTCTTGTCAAAAATGCATGACCTTGTCAAAAATCATGAGGGAGCGTCACACAACCTAAATTGAGCAACATGATACACAACAATGGACCGGTCTCTTAAAATGTCATGGGGGCCAGGAAAGACAGAGGAACTGTCCCAGGTTGAGGAAGACTAAAGAGATATGACAACAGGATACAGTGTGTGAACCTGGCTTGGATACTGAGCCAGAAAAAGAACATTGGTGAATGACTGAGATAAGGTCTGTAGACTAGTTAACAGTATTGTATCAATGTTCATATCCGGGTTTTGACAATTGTTCTGTGATGAGAAGATATGTTAACACTTAGGAAAAGTGGGTGAAGTTGGTAAGCAGGGATTCTTTTTTCAACTTTTTCAGCTTTTTGGTAAGGCTGATATTATTTAAAAATGAAAAGTTACAAAAAACAGAAAAGAATACTGGTTCCCCTTGGGTACCAGTTGGGAGGGGTGTGAAGAAACCTGGGAAATAGTCTCTATCTTGATCTAGCTTGGGGTACATGGCTACATACACATTTCCTAAATTTCACCGAGCATTGTTTTTAAGATGATAAACTTTGCTGTAGGTATGCTATTCCTCAATTTTTAAAAATTATTTATTTCAATATGTTTTTATTGATTTTTAGAGAGAGAGGAAGGGTCAGGGAGGGAGAGAAAGAAACATCAATGAGAGAAAAACATCAATTAACTGCCTCCTGCATACCCGCTACTGGGGATCCAGCCCACAACCTGGGCATGTGCCCCGAGTGGGAACCGAACCACAGTCCTCTCAGAGCATGGGACAACGCTCAACCAATGGAGCCACACCGGCCAGGGCGCCTCGATTTTTAAAAAGTGTTTAAAAAAAGAACCAGATGAACTTTGACCAAGAAAAACTAATGAACGAGCTCGGCGATTTGCATTGGCTAGCCTCCTAATAAGAGCCCAGAAACGTGCTATTTATTATCATGGTGCTATCAGGAATATTGCAGTTTCCCAGCCCAAGTCAGCTTTTCAAGGGCGCCTATAACGGGCAGACACTGTGTGAAGTGATTTTTCCTTTGATATTTCATGACAGAACAGTGGAGGAGATTTTAGTACCCACCTACCGCCCCCCCTTTTTGTTTAAATTGAGGACACCAAGTCTCAGAGACGTGCGGAGACACTGACAACGCAGGCAGGGAGTGGCAAAGCCAGCATTTCAGTTTGACGTATCTGCTTCTAGGTCCCAGACGTCTCCTGATACCCCACACTGCCTCCAACAGGAGAATTTTGACTTGTATTTTTTTAAAAAATGAATTCCAAATCACTTTATGGTTATAGTTGTTCAACCTGTCCTACGGTCATGATTTCATAATTTTTATCTGCACGATATCCCCCCAAATTAACTAATTAAAGAAAAGTTCAGGCACTTAGCTCTTTATAAAGAAATGTGATTTCAAACATTTGGAAAAAGTCTTTAAGTTTAGCTTCCTACCAGCTTGATTTATTTTTCTTCCTTTGCTAACTATTAAACTTCACTTCATTAACTTTCCTTTGAATTTGAGTTGAATGCCTATCACTAATCATAATGAAATAATAGAGCAAGTTCAGACAGACTCACTGACAAGTCAATGGGCGATGACAAAGTAATTCCTTCGCAGAGTGCTGCTTTGTATGTCTTTGCCACGCATATTAAAGCCTGGGCTACTGCACCTCCAACATCTCTTATTCTAATTAGTCCAGGAATCCTGAAATCACCTCAATCTATCCACCTCATTTAGTAGGGTCCATTGTGGGCAATACAGTCTGGTGTTTAAGATTACTGACCTTACAATCTGATACACCGGGGTCAGTCAAGTCCTGGTTTTACCATTCTTTCAGTGGCATGACCTTGAGAGAGTTATTTAAGTTCCCTGAAGTCTAGTTTTGTTATCATTAAAATGAGGTGACTGTTGCTGCTACTGTTGCTACTCCCACTAGTACTGCTAATTCTACCACTCATATTGCTATTGCTACCACTAGTATTGCTACTGCTACTACCACTAGTACTGCTACTACCACATGTACTGCTGCCGCTGCTACTACCATTGGTACTGCTACTACCACTAGTACTGTTACTGCTACCACTAATATTGCTACTGCTACTACCACTAGTGCTGCTACTACTACCACTGCTACTAATTCTAGTCCTACCACTAGTACTGCTACTACTATTACCACTACTATTGCCACTAATACTTCCACTAGTACTGCTATCACTAGTACTGCTACCACTAGCACTGCTGCCACTACTGTAACCCATCCCACCTTTCTTTTGTCATTGTTTCTCTAAATGCCTTCTCTGACTAGTACGTAGCTTGTAGATAAACAGCATGCCTGTATAACAATCCTAAGAACTAACTCAGAAGATGCAGACTTCGACCTTCAGTCATCCCAATTTCAGGAGATTTGCTGACCTTTAACCGTAGAACCAGGATAATGAAGACCAGTATGACGCACACCATACCATCACTTGACCAATTTAGAAGTCCTTATTGGAATGGACTGAGCTGGTCTGCACATAGATAGCTTTTCAATCCCCTCCCCTAGATTTCTTTGTTCTGGTTTCCTTCTGCCTCTTATAAAACCTCTGCCTGCACTGAGAGGGGAGATGGGCTTTGCAACAAGAATCTCCCATCTTATCAGGTAACCGGCACTTGAATAAACCTCTCTCCTTTTTCACCAGCATCTGTCTCAGGAGTTTGGCTTTCATGATAGCAGGCAGGCGAAGCTTGGTTTTGGTTGCACTACCACTAGAACTGCTACCACTAGTACTGCTACAACTAGTACTAGTACTGCTACTACTAGTAATAATCTATTTATATAAAACCCTTAATATACAAATCAACCAAATGGCAGAATGACCGGTCACTATGATGCACACTGACCACCAGAGAGCAGACGCTCAATGCAGGAGCTGCCCCAGCCTGCAGGCCCCGACCAGCGTTGGTGGTTGGAGGTGGGACCAGTGAGCGGGCGGCACCAGGCCAACCAAGGCGGGGGCAAACAGGGGCCCTGATCACTCCCCTGTTCTCCCCACAGATCAGCCCTAATCGCCGGCCAGGTCTAGGGACCCTACCTATGTATGAATTTTGTGCACCGGGCTTCTAGTATTGCTATCAACTATTATCCTTGGGTTGTAGAAGGGTAAACGAGGTAAAGGATGTAAAACAATTTGCATATTCTTTAGCATGTAATTATAGTTCATTATTATTGTTTCCTGGCACTAATCCAAGCTGACTAATATTCTGCTCATTGTTCCAGTGTTCACCAGGTATTTGTAGTGAGAACCTACTGTGCACTGAGCACTCTAAAGGATACAAAATTAATCCTTTCAGTATGACCATGTGAAATGACTTTACTCTGGAATTCACTCTAAACACTCTTGATGTGCACCTCAACATGCCGGCCCTTGTATCCGGTTTGAGGGAAACAGTGCAAATAAAACAAAGCCCTGAACTCCTGAAGCTTATATTCTATTGAAGGAAACAGACAATAAGCAAGTAAACAAAGACACAAGGAGACTGCAGTGACTGTGGAAGGTAAAGCAGGTTTATGTGTCAGAGAGCATCTGTGGGAGCCACCGGCTGATTTGGCAAAGTCTCCTGCTCCTCGCCCTTTCTGCCCGACCTTTCTAATTGTTTACCTGCCCCAGAGCCAGAGCAGCCACTTTGGACAAAATGTGGATGTGAGAGGTGCAGGATGGAAGGGGCCTCCATCCAGGCACCATGCTGCCCAGCTTCTCTGGTCTAACCACTGTTACCTTGTGTTTTGTCAGTCAGAGCCAGCTTAACAGTGCCCAAACCAATTATGTGTTCTCATCAGAGGATTTCTCTGCTTCCAACCTTATCAAATATGGAAGTCCGGGGGAAAAACTCATAAAAGTAGAGAGAATGCCAGAGACTACTAACTAGTAGTAACCATTTAGACTTATTTTGTATATTTTTCAGTACTTATTGAATAGTAACTTGTGAAGCTTCATTCCCACTCCTAAACATCATCGTAACTTTATGGAATATCTGCCTCAAGCCTCATTCAAAAGATGAACAAGCACAGTCCCAGTAGTCAAGCAACTTCTTAAATAAGTGGTTGAGCCAAGATTTAACCCAAGTGTGAGTGACCCTGAGCCCACTCTTCCCCCAGTGTCTCCAGGGTCAGCAGGAGCGCTGAGAAAGTGAACTTAAAAGAGCAGAGACCCATGGCACATGATAGAAAAAGTATTACATAAATGGCTTAGGACTAAAAGGAGACAAGCCCTGGCCAGTTTCTCAGTAGTTAGAGCATCAGCCTGTGGACTGGAGGGTCGTAGGTTTGATTTTCAAGGGCCCGTACCTCTGTTGTGAGTTTGATCCCCAGCCAATGGATGTCTCTCTCTTGCGTCAGTGTTTCTCTCTCTATCTCTGTCCTTCCTCCTCTCTCCCTCCTCCCCTCCACTCTATCTGAAAAATCAATGGAAAAATATCCTTGGGTGAAGATTAAAAAATAATAAAAAATAGAAGGAGACAAGAGCAAGAAGAATGATGAAAATAAAGAATTGGAGGAAAACTCACCCCATGATCCTTTTGGTGGTGGCTAGTTCTTTTTGTGGCTGGAGGCAACCATATTTGGAAATTTGTGTAGAGGGCACTTCCCAGAGCAGGATTTCCTACCCCGGGAGGAAGGCACTCATGCTTTGCTGCATGGCTCTGGCCATATCCTGTCCACTGCCTGTTACGTTTTCAAATAAAGTTTTATTGGCACAAAGCCATTCCCATTCATTTATGTGTTGGCTATGTCTGCTTGTGCACTGTGATGGGTGGCAGAGATGAGTACTTGTGACAGAAACCTTAAAGCCGTATTACTTACTATCTGCCCTTTACAGAAAAGTTTGCCATGCTCTGCTCTGTGGTGTGGCTACAGCTCAAAAAGGCTCCTGGTTACACGCACCAGCTCACCTGTGCCGTCAATGCTGAAAACCCATTTCCAGGAGTTTTTCTGCCTCTGAACATCTACATCCAAGGGAAATGCTGAACGTCGGTGTCCTGAGGGAAACTTTCATCAAATGCTCAGCAACACCAAGCCGCTCGCACTCCCCCCTGTGCGCGATCAGGAGGCAGCACCCAGACCTTGTTAGCACACGCTCGTGAACACGCCTGCCCCCTCGCTTGCTTTACTACTTTACTGAGTCACAATAAACTAAAGTGAAAGAAAACGGGAGGCCTCCTGTGAGGAAGATGGCTTTTAGAACACAACTGTTGCAAAGTGTGCGAAGGGCATCTTGGCTATGCTTTTGAAACGGCCACGATTCCATTACTCGGGGAGTCTGTCCTCACACTCTCCGAGGGGAAACCCAGGGTCTTAACCATCTGGTAATGCACTTGCATCAAATCTTGCAGATTTGTCAAATGCCAAAAACGAGCCACGGTTTTATCTCTTTTTCTCTTTGGGGCCAGCTCTATTTTTCATCCACAGCACAAGCAACATTAAACAGAGATGACGGCTGAGAGGGGGAACGACCCTTCCCAGGAACTGAGCTCTGAGTGCGGGCCACGCTGTTTGAGGAAGAACCAGGTGAGATGGCAGGAGCAAAAGGAGCAGCAATACTTAATGTTTTTCTGGGCTCCTAATGGGAAGCCACTAGCAGCGGTTCTCAACCTGTGGGTCGCGACCCCTTTGGGGATTGAATGACCCTTTCACAGGGATCGCCAAAGACCATCGGAAAACACATATATAATTACATATTGTTTTGTGATTAATCACTATGCTTTAATTATGTTCCACTTGTAACAATGAAATTGGGAGTTACCACAACATGAGGAACTGCATTAAAGGGTCTGCATTAGGAAGGTTGAGAACCAGTGCACTATGGGGTAAAGTTTGGTTCTGTGTTGGCTCCCAGTGGCCACACACACTCTTTGATGCCTGACTCAGTGTCGTCCTTTTCCGGTGTAGTTTCAGCCACTTGTCATTTCTGTTTCCTCTTGGCTTCAGCCGCCCGGTGGGAAGCTTTCCTGGGGGATGTGCAGTCAATCTCCTGTGGATTAGTCACTGGGCGGATTAGGCAGGGCCTGTTTCTAATCTCAGCGGGGCCTCGGAGGCCACCCAGCATAATCTCAGCAAACCCTGCTCTGTCATATTTGCTTGGGACATGAAAGCCACTCTGAATTCACCCATTCTGGTCTCTGCCTAAGAAAAACAGTGCTGTTGGCGATTAAGAAGAAAGACGTTACGAATAAGACAACCTTACATCAGAACATCAGTTTTGCCTCTTACTGGCTGTGTGGCCTACAGTCAGTTACCTAACTACTCTGAACCTCAGTTGTCTCATTGTTTTAATGAGTTGGGTGGCCATACCCAACACCCAGGCTTGCTGTAAGGTTTAAACAAATGCACCTATTGAAGGACTTAGCTCAGATCCTTAGAATAAATGTTCATAAATGAGAGTAAAGTTTCCACCTAGAAACTGTGTAGAAAATAATATCAAAAAAGCAATTGAAATATCATCAAGAAACAGTAACAGGTCACAGAAAAATAAGTAGGTCTCTTACCCATATGAAAGGATGTTTGAGCTCACTTATAATAAGAATAATGCAAGTCAACACTATGTAAGGATATCATTTTTCACCTATCAAGTTGGCAAAAATCCAGTCCAAAAATTTTACAACATGTTCTGTAATAAATAGCGGAAGCCAGCTCTTTCATGAATTGCTGCCAAGAAAGCAAAATGGTATGATCCTTTGGGGAGCTCGTTGGCAAATCCTATCAAAATTAAAAATGCATTTACTTTTTTACTCAGCAATTTCACCCCTGAGAATTTTTTTACAGCTACACTTAAACCAGCATGAAGTCAAGTGACAGGTAAATCCCATTACTGTTTGCAGAGTGGTGCGCATGGGTGAGCGAGAGGCCGGAAACACCCGTGTCCATGTGGAGAGGGGCGGATAAATAAAGCATGGTGCATTCACACAATAGTACACAGCTGTGAAAAAGAGAATGCAGTTCTCCACGCCCTGTGAAAATATCTCAGGACAGCTAGCACATGAAAATGGCAGGATGCAAAAATAATCCATACAGTACCCCAATTTCTATGTAAAAGGGGGAGGGGGAATAAGAATATATTTATGATGGGAAAAAGTATGGAGTTTCCTCAAAAAATTAAAACTGGAACTCCCATTTGACCCAGTGATCCCACTTCTAGGAATATATCCTAAAAAACCAGAAACACCAATCAGAAAGGATATAGGCACCCCTATGTTCATAGCGCAATTTACAATAGCTAAGATTTGGAAACAGCCTAAGTGCCCATCAGCAGATAAGTACATAAAAAAAGCTGTGGTGCATCTACACAATAGAATACTATGGGTCATTAAAAAAGAAAGAACTCTTACCATTTGCAACAGCATGGATGGACCTGGAGAGTATTATGCTAAGAGAAATAAGCCAGTTGGAGAAAGAGAAGTACCACATAATCTCACTCATATGTGGAATCTAATGAACCAAATAAACTGATGATCAAAAATAGACCCAGAGTCATAGAAGCATGAACAGACTGTTGAACCTCAGAGGGAAGGCTGAGGAAGATGGGTAGGAAGAGATCAACCAATGAATTTGTATGCATATATGCATAATCCATGGACATGGACCATGGGGTGGTGAGCCTGGGGAGGAGGGGCAGTGGGGGGCAGGAGCAGGCTGGAAGAGGTTAATGGGGAAAAAGGAGGACCTTTCAACAATAAAGATTTTTTTAAAAACTTAAAAAGGGAATATATTTATGTTTGTTTATATCTGCACAAAAATTAATGCTAGAAGGCCATACAGACAACAAGAGTGGTTTATGTATAAGAGGCTGAAGCTGGGAAATTGGGTAGGTGGGGTCAGGAGTTAGAATAAAACTTTTTTTTTTATTTCTGAATCATCTGAATATATGACCAACTCAAATACCACAATGAAAATAAAGAGAATATTTAACATTGTCTAAAATGCATGAATCTCAGAGAACGCCCGTGCAAGTGCTCAGGACGCCAGGCCTTGAGGCTTGGAGTGCCCCTTGTCTCTGGGCTCTGGGGTGCGAGGCACCAGCAGTTTGCCCTCCAGATGCTGTGTGGGGTGAGCTGGACCATTAGTGTGGTCCAGAGCCAACGCTGTACTGCCAGGACACGGCTCGCATTTTGGGCACACTGGGTGCGGCCATTGGGACAGCAAGGTGACCAGGTACAGAGCCCAGCCTACACCTCCTATTTCAGCTTCAGACTCAAGTGTAGCGGCTATTGGGGTAAGGACAGCACAACTACCCCCATGCTGCTGAATTAGGCCTGAGTGTCTACTTGCCACTCAGCAGGGGGCATGAGTTGCTATGGAAACAAGAGGAGCTTCAGGCTCTGGATACTGAGGGTTGGGCCCTCCTCAGCCGCACAAGATCTGCACATGGAAAGGGAAGGGAAGAACTTGACCCTAGTCTACGTGTACTGTCCCCACCCCGGTCCAGGAAGCCGAGAGGCTGGCCTTTAAGGTGTGCATCCATTGCTTGCTGTGATCCTGGCCAAAGCCCTTCAGCGGCTTGCAGCCACGTGACCATTCTGGGGACCTGAACACAGCCCCCATGTGATCATTCTGTGTGATCTGAACACAGCCCCATGTGATCATTCTATGTGATCTGAACACAGCCCCATGTGATCATTCTGGAGGCCTGAACACAGCCCCATGTGATCACTCTATGCGACCTGAACACAGCCCCATGTGATCATTCTATGTAATCTGAACACAGCCCCATGTGATCATTCTATGTGTCCTGAACACAGCCCCAAGTGATTATTCTATGTGTCCTGAACACAGCCCCATGTGATTATTCTATGTGTCCTGAACACAGCCCCAAGTGATTATTCTATGTGTCCTGAACACAGCCCCATGTGATTACTCTATGTGACCCCATGTGATCATTCTATGTGATCTGAACACAGCCCCATGTGATCATTCTGGAGGCCTGAACACAGCCCCATGTGATCACTCTATGCGACCTGAACACAGCCCCATGTGATCATTCTATGTAATCTGAACACAGCCCCATGTGATCATTCTATGTGTCCTGAACACAGCCCCATGTGATTATTCTATGTGTCCTGAACACAGACCCATGTGATCATTCTGGGGACCTGAACACAGCCCCTGCCCCATTGATCACTGGGATGCAGGTGACCTGGCAAGGCTCCTCTAGGCCCCTGACCTCACTCCTGACTGTGGTTTGGCTCAGCCACCCAACCAATGCTGTTTTGTTGTTTGTTTGTTTGCCCAGGGGCAGCTTCCTTCGTAGAGAAACAGAGCTTAGTAGGAAATACTATTCTCAAAGCACTGAGGATTGGTTATTCATTCAATGGACGTCACTGCCCCTACCTTTGGCTTGGCCTTGAGTCACAGACCAGGGACCAGTCGCCACCAGTTCTGGCTCTGGGCCCCTCAGAGCTCTCTGCCTGGTGGGCTACGGACACATGACAGCCCCTCATAGAATGGTGTCTTCAGGGCTGAGGCAGAGGAGGTAGCCCCGGCAGCTGGGGAGTCAGAAGTGTCACTCCTGGGCCCACTGGACTTCAGGCGAGGCATCTGGAATGTGGGAATCTTCAAAGGTGAGTGGAGTAGAACTTCGGGGTGCGGGGAGCAAAGCCGTCCAGAATGAGAAAAGGCTGCAGGTGGAGAGTTCGCCTGATGTGCAGAGAGAGCTGCACATCCTGTTCTCATTAGGGGTGACCTGGGAAGGCAGGTGAGGGGCAGGAGATGGGCGGCTTCGGGAGCCAGATTTCATGCGCCTTGAACATCACACTGCCTTGATCACGTCCTAATTCACTATGTCTCCTGCTCAGGAACCTTCAATCCCTCCTCTTACCTCTGGCTTTCCAGGCCTGGCTTTCAAGGCTCTTTCTGGTCTGTGCCCAGCCTCTGTTTTAGTCCTCAGTCCCCCTGCACACTGTCCACTCTTGCCAGGTCATCTTCTCTCTGCCATTGAAAAGCAATTCTGATTTTGGCTTTCCTCACCATACCCTGAATTGGTGGGCAACCCCTCCCTTCTGTCTTTTTGCTTGCATGAACCTCTCATTTCTGAGTCCTTCTAGGCAATTGGTTCTCAAAACCCAACAGCACATTAGAACAAGGAGCTTTTGCAAAAATATCAATACCTTGACCAATTAAATCAGAAACTGTTGAGTGTGGGCCAGGGTAGCAGTACCCTGGCTGATTTCAAAGGCTCCCAGGCTGATTTTATTGTACAGTCAGGTTTGAGAGCCACTGCCCTGCAGGCCAGTTCCCCTCCTGGCGGGGAGAGGGGAGGGAGGAGGGCAGTCAGTAACTTATACTGGCACAGCTCAGCTCAGCTGGGCTTGGCTCAAGAAGGGCCTCTAGGAAGACCCCTTGATTAGTTTGCAGAAGAGCCATGGAAACTCCCACCTAAAAAATGAGCAGAAATGAGATAACGGTAGTGGAGAAGCGGGTGTACACTGCAAAGTATGAGCCTTCCTTCCCTCCCAACCTTATTCCTCAGCAGACATTCATTCAGACAGTTCTTTCTGCTTCCGAGGACAGTGTCATGTACCGTTATGCCTTCTCTTCCTTAGTCCAGCGCTATCCTAGATACGTGCACCTCCTACCTTCTTTCTTCCAGGAAAGAGAACTGACAGTCCCGGGTCACATGACAAACACTGTCCAGAGTAGCAGGATGTGCCCAAGACTGGCTTTTCTAGGCTTCTCATCTCCCCAAATGGCACCATCATCCTCTGGGCTGCTCCTCCCAGAGCCGGGGAATTGTTAGTGTTGTCCTTCCTCCCTCCCCTCCCTTCCCACATTCAATTGCTCAGCAAGTACTGCATAGTCCAGCTCTCCATCACCTCTGCATTCCATTTTTCTCTGTCTTCTCTGGTGCTCCCCTAGTCTAAGCGGCCATCATCTCCTTGCACGAACTAGGGTGGTCACCTCCTGCTGCTACTCTGGCCCCCCGTTTGGCCTCCCCTCGGGATCTCCTCCCTCCACAGGCCCATCACAGCCTCTGCCTGGGTTACTGCGCTTCAGCCCTTACGTTTCAGCTCCAGATCACTTCCTAGAAGTCTCACTGACCCCAAGAGCGAGCTCAGGTCCCCGTGTTGTCCCCAGCATCCTATCTGGCATGTCATCAGTGTTCTTTGAACATTTGTTGCATTGAATGAGTGGGATGGGCGGTGAGGGCTTTGACACAACATAATCCAAATAGTGCCAGCAGTCTTCCTAATCCCAGCCCCAGCCCTGCTTTCTAGAGGCAGCCACCTTTAGCTTCCTCTTTCCCATTCTCTTGGGGAGCAATTCTAAGAACTGCTTTGCTTACACAAACAACAAAGCAGGAAGGATGGACACGGAATCCAGCCCTGCCAGAGTTGGGCTGTGTGACCTTGAGCTGTAGTTTTTGGAGCAAACACACTTTCTTGGCTAAAATCAAGAGCTGGTCTAAGTCCCTTCCTGTTCCGGGCATCTAGCTCTGCCTCTCCCTTTGCCCCAACCCTTCCCCAGAAATGCCTTCAAGAGGACCCAGGATACAAGTGGATGTCGGCCTGCTCAGTAACCTGGATTGCCAGGCTGGGTCCCACACAGGCCTCTGTTGATACCTACGGCTGCCTCCACCCACAGCAGGAGGGGCCTTCACCTGCTGGTCGATAGTCATCGGCACCCGCCATCATAACTATGGCTCCCGGATTTCCTGTGTGCTGGGGACGGGACCTGGTTCTAGACACCTCCCAGGCCTCCTTCCTGCTGCCGGAGGTGATGGGCTCTGACCATTGACCCGTGGGTGCAGCTTTGAGCGTGTCGACATCTCTGTGCCAGCAAAACAGGGCCCACCTCTTTGCCCCCGCTTCCTCCTGAGTTGTCAGGCATCCAGCTCGAGGTCCTGCACTTCAGTTCATCCCCAACAAGAGCCGGTGCCCAAGCAGTCAGCGCTGAGCTCGGCAATAAATCCAGGGACAAATGCGCCAAAACAAAGCCCGTGTGCGCTCAACCAGGCCTCCGCCTAGTCAGGCTGGCGCCAGCAGAGGCCAAACACCGATGAGCTACCTCCAGCCACCCTCCAGCCGTCCCCAAGCTCCTCCCAATTTGGAGCCTGTGCGCCCTGTGACTCCAAACACCCCAGGAGATGAGGTGGTGGGCAAAGGGGTGGGGGGGCAGGCCAAGGCGTCAGAGGTCTAGGGGGAGAAGGAGGCAAGGACCTCACTCTGGAAGTCTGTGCTGGGGGACCCCTGCCCATGACCCTCTGCGGGGGCCACAGGGGGCCATGTGTGATATGAACTGTGAAGAAGCCAGGACCCAACCAAGGCCACCACGTGTACATGTGTTCCAGGCCCGGAGTCCTTCCACGGACCCCTCGTCCCGCAGCAACTTCTCCCTCTGGAGCAGGCCCAGCTGGGCCCACCCAGTGCAGGGAGGTCTGCTGGTCAGCCCTGTACGCGAGCTGAGGCCAGCACCTTCCTACACCGCCAGGTCCTCCCACAAGGCTTCCTTCCCCTCCCCACCCCTCCTCCTCCACCTCCTCCTTCTTCCCCTTCCTCAGGACCCTTCTGTTTCCCCCTCTCTTCCGCCTCTAAGGCCTCCCTCCCCTCTCTTCCTGCCGAGCTCCTCATTGGGGAGCTGCTTGGGCCTTAATGCTGCAGCCAGTCCCCACCCACTTCCCACCTTCCTGTGAGAAGCACACAGGAACCAGTTGTTCTGGGCACTGTAAACCCTTCCCTTCCTTGCTGGGAAGTGTATCTGTGCCTCAATAAAGTCTGTGTTTTTGTTTTAGTGCAAAATAAAATAATAAAAAAACACCTTTCGTTTTGAACATAGTTCTGGTGTCATTCTGGGTTATAAACCTTGAGGACAGGGCATGGCCTATGACCACTGTAACCAGGGAGCCAGCCGTGTGTCCTACTCTCAACCAGGGAATTAAATGCATACTTTTTACTGAACCAACGAATAAAGGAATGAGCTTGCTGCTTTCCAGTACAAAGAGGATGATCATTAGCTGACTATCAAAAACTATCAAAGAACCAAGCAATGATGAAAACAGTGACATTTTCATTTTTAAAATGGGAAATAGAAAGTTGACCACTGAATTAAGAGTTCAATGACCTAAAAGGGGAAAAGGGAAACTGAATGTATTCCTTCTGTGAACTCTATAGGATACTTTAATCCAGCTTCCTTTTAGGGATTTACATGTGAAACTGAAGCCCAGTGGTGCTCAATAGGCTGGGAAGGAGCCACTCCCCCA
>NW_006383017.1:7142070-7149111 GCF_000327345.1 Myotis davidii | reverse complement strand
CTTTCCTCATGACCAAGCAATCCCTGGAGAATGGGGGAAATCACCCAGACAGATGACTGGTGAAATGACTTCTATGCCAATAACAATGTGTTCATCTACAATATCACTTCCCAGATCCACAACAATTTACACAAAAATGCCACCCTCCTCACGACGGCGTGCCTGATTTAGGGATTGGGCATCTGTTTCAGATAAAGGGTCCGAATGGAACAGCAATCTATGTTCTGGCCAAACAGAGGAATCCTTTCATAAATCACTGCCAACCTGTCAGACATCTCACACGGAATTTCTTTTAAATCCAGGCAGTTTTCTTTTCCTCAGAGCTTGTCCTGCATGTTGTTACAAGACCACGAAAATAAATGCATACTCCAAGCTTTTAAAAGACTCCAAAATAGCAATAGTGAACCTAGTAATCAGTCTATGTCTCTCTCAGTTTACCCTATAATAAGACCCTTTGAGCCCTGGCCAGTGTGGCTCAGCTGGTTGACGCATCGTCCCATACACATTCGGGAGGCAACTGATCGATGGTTCTCTTTCACATCGACATTTCTCCCTATCTTTCCTCCTCTTTCTAAAATCAATTTTATAAATGTTTTCAGGAGAAAATATTTAATAGCCAATGTCGTCAGAGAGCCTCTAGTTCAGGAATTTGCAAACAAATGGAACTGACTTGGTCATTCCTTGTTCGCTTGCTCAGAGCAGGCATTACTCATTGATCAGTCTCTTCCCAAGGAGCTTGCGTGAGGTCCTGTTGTTTGTCTCAACCGAAGTCCCAGGTGAGCGCTATAAGGAGCAGCAATGAACATGCAGGATGGCATAGCCCGATCCGATCACTTTTAAGATAGCAGAACTGAGCCAGCGGGAAAGAGACGTGGCCGTGGTCGCACGGTGTGTCAGGGAAGCTCTTGAGCATATCCCTAAGCACTGGTCTCAGGATTGTCCTTTCTCTCCACCAACACCTGGCTTGCGTTCAGAAGGCCAAGTAGGAGCTTGTTGAGTATGTGTGGCTGTTCTTGTGTTTTTCAACAGTTATCTCTTTTTCCTTCCAAAAAAAAAAAAAATACTTGCATACCAAAATAATCCCGGTTAACTGTTTTTCAAATAAAGAATTTACTAGTCATCCCAATATAAACGATTCAGGAGTTCCTAGCAGCCTGCTGCTCTAAATATCATTTTGTTTTAGTGATGATCTCCTTTTTCCATAAAATATGCATCCTCCTCAGTGAAGAAGGGGTAATTGTTATTAAGCAGGAAATTACTTTTCATCTGGGCTGACACCAGGGCTGTGGGATGAGCTTGGATCATGGACAATACCTCCCCAAAGCTGCACAAGGGCATGGTAAAGCCGCAGGGCCCTTTAATCAATTCATTACCGTGTTTATTACATTTCAACTGGGCTTTATATTTTCTTTTGCTTCAGCAAAGATTCTGAAAGTTATAGGACGTCAGAACCAGATGGGCCCTTCCTTTCATCCAATTAGACAAGTATGAGAAAGCAGTGGGGTCCTGGACATGATTTGCCCACGGTAACACAGTGAGGGCCCAGCTCTCATAATTCTAAGCTCCTTCCTACTCCGCACCCCACAGCCCCGAAATCAAAATGAGCAATCCAAAACATCCTCAGCTCACTAATCAATGCTTCACACACCTTTATGTGCATGTGAGTCAACCTGGGATCTCATGGAAACAGATTCACATTAGGAAGGTCTTGCGGGGAGGGGGTGGGGGTGGGCGGGCTGCAATGCTGCATTTCTATCTGCTCCCCAGAGGTGCCAGGCGCTGACCCCTGGCCGGTCTCTGTTTAGTGCAGAGAACCGTCTGCTTCTAGTAGAGAATCTTCACTGGATCCCAGACTAACCAGCCGCATGCGGTTGCGGTGTCCGTCGGGCCATCTCAGATTGTTAGACGCTGGGATGCTGGTTATGCGATGAGGAAGACTTACACTTACGGGAGAAGCTGGCCCCTTAACTGAATTGATGATACTTGATGAGATACAGGAGGAAGCAAATTCATTCCCCCACTGCTGTCTTCAGATCTTCTCTACTGTGTTTTCTTTCCTGCCCAGGTTGATGCCAAGGGTGGATCCCATGGTGTGTTCGGAAACATTCAAGTATTAGCAATCTCATTTTGAAGTATTGAAATAGCCACTTCCGTTTCTCGTCCAATTCCAGCTTTTCTTCCCACTAGTGTAGACATAACCCCAGATGGGAAAGTAGGATGACTGTGTTTCTTACCTTGCTGGGCCTCCAGTTCTAACCAGTCTTGGCTACTTCTGAACGGCACCGAGTTGGGGCGGGGAGAAGGAGAATTTACAGAGGGGACCATGTGGTCTTACTGAACTGGTGACAAAAAAACCTCCAACTCTGGCTCCTTCGCTTTTGGGACAGTTTTATGTTCTTTAGAGACTCTTCCTCCCTCACACCCCAGAACTAAGAGACTGAGTGCTCTGCTCCAGGGTACAACTCACAGTACACGTCCTGCTACATTCTCTTCAGAGGCAGGTTCTTTAAAGAGGTTCAAGCATGGCTATCAGTGCCAGTGGCACCCACTGTCGTGGCTCACAGCCCACTCTATATCTTCGCAGGAGGGACGGCCTCTCACCTTAGGGCTCTTCCATGCCTCTGCTCCCCAACTCCAAGAAAAACCAGTCAAGCCCTTCTAAAAAAATTTTCATTATGCTCCACTAGGTGACATTTTACCGTTTAAAAAAATCTCATGGCCCTGGCCAGTTTGGCTCGGATAGTACGTTGGCATGGGGACTGAAGTGTCCCAGGTTCAATTCCAGTCAAGGGCACATGGCACATGCCCGGGTTGCGGTCTCAATCCCCAGTAGGGGGCCTATAGAAGGCAGCTGATCAATGATTCTCTCATCATTGATTTTTCTATCTCTCTCTCCCTCTCCCTTCCTCTCTGAAATCAATAAAAATATATTTTTTAAAAAGTCTTATGAAGAACTATATAATATAGAATATTAATTTATTGGTCTGAAATCCCTAGAGGTGTATATTTTAGACCAAAGCATGTTTCCTGAGTACAGAATGGTTATATATTGCTAAGAAATGGTTGCCAATCCTCTGGCATAAAGGTTGGATAGATAGAATTGAATGTTTCTTCAATTCAGTTCATTATAGCAATTGAGCACCTACCAATTTCTAGACACATTGCTTGAAGAGTTAACATCCTAAAATTCCCATGAATTAATGATTAAAGCACTATTGGAATCTTAGTAGGTAACATTTTAATTTTTTTCCATGAAAAATGTATTATATAGAACATTAATTTCATGGTCCATTCATGTCATAGAATACTGACTTATGTATTATTATAAAAAGAAGTCTATAATACATTTAGCAAAAAAAGTTTATAGAACAGACTATATACAGTATGTATATATATATCATTTGTAAGAGTATAAGCTATAATGTTTAAAAAAATAATGATTCTGATTATGGAAGAGCTTTGCTTACTAATTTATTCTTTCCTGTACTCCTGATTTTTTTAAAAAAACTAGATAATACATTTATAATCAGAAAAAAATGTTAAGAAACAAATAATGATGCCATGAAATTAAACTCCCAGTTTTTTCCTTCATAGGTCTCTTTGTGACAACCTGCAGCATGCTACATTAGCCTCCCCAATAGAAATAGTATATGAGCTGCAGGGAAAATTTTATTATAGTAATAAGATTTTACTAAACACAATATATCCAAAAGATTATCATTTACATTCTTCCCACTCCCCCAAGTCTTTGAAATCCTCTGTGTATTTTACACAACACATATCAATGTAGCTACTGGCTAGTGTATTGGACAGTATGGTTTTACATATGCATTTGCTGTTGTTCTGATAAATAAGAGGAGAGCCAATTCTGTTTGGGGTACTTTTCTACTTGCTTTTATAGTTCAAGCAACAGTAAAATCACTAAAACTCAAACATAATCAAAAGAGAGACATGCCGCCCTGGCTGGTTTGGCTCAGTGGATGGAGCGTCAGCCTGCGGACTCAGGGGTCCCAGGTTCGATTCTGGTTGGGGGCATGTGCCTTGGTTGCGGGCACATCCCTGGTGTGGGGGGGGGGGGTGCAGGGGGCAGCTGATCGATGCTTCTCTCTCATTGATGTTTCTGGCTCTCTATCCCTCTCCCTTCCTCTCTGTGAGAAATCAATGAAATGTATTTTTCTTTAAAAAAAAGAAGAAAGACATGCCCAAGAGTTAACAGCAGTTATTTTTGGAGAGTCTTTGGTTTACTGGTTTTTAATTTCTAAAGTTGATTCCTTTAAAATGGTTGTGTATTATATCAATAATCTTGAAAAGACAGTTGTTGGGTTTTTGTTTGTTTAAAGACACTGTGGCTCTAAGGGTTCCTTTCCCTAAAAAAACACACTTTGGGTGGACCCCTACCTGTCACCCTTATCTCTACTTTCACTCTCCCTTGTTGACAGGAGTGGTCAAAGTCAGCATCTCCGGGAGCTACAGTCGGGCTGTTCCTGGAAGGAGTGGCACTGAGACTGTGATAAAAGGTCACAGGTATCAGAGCGCCTGGACTGCACCCCGAGACAATGGCCAGGATTATTATCAAGCTTCTCTGAATAATCAGCCACAGATCTCAAATGTCTGATTCATCCTAGAGAGTTACTCCTCTTATTTATTTATTTATGTATTTATTTATTTAATTTATTTATTTTTCCTGTGGCAGTACCATGCAGGAGACATTTTTATTGCCTCACCAGCAGCTAGAGGGACAGGGTACAAGGTAGGCCTCACAGCACAGTGTAACAGGTGGGCCTGGGTTCTCATCTCTGGGCTTCCATTTCCTCAGCTGTAAGGTAGAGATAATGATATACAACTTTCTTCATAAGATTGTATCATCCTATGTAATAAAAGCCTAATATGCAAATTGACTGAACGGCAGAATGACCGGTCACTATGATGCGCACTGACCACAAGGAGGCAGACACTCAATGCAGGAGCTGCCCCCAGGCCAGCCAAGGCAGGTACCAGCAGGGCCCCCGCCACCCCGATCGCCTAGCCGGTTGCCCCACAAAGGGAGGTGGCAGGGGATGGGGCCGGAGAGCGGGCAGTGCCAGGCCAGCCAAAGTGAGGGCCATCGGGGGCCACCCCAATCGCCCCACTGGTAGCCCCACAGATCGGCCCTGATTGCCGGCCAGGTCTAGGGACCCTACCCATGCACATATTTCATGCACTGAGCCTCTAGTAATTATATAAATATGTTGTATTTTTGTATTGCTGTTTTGTATCAGGTATATTATACACAGAGAAAAGTGCACCCATCCTGAGTGCAAAGTACAGTAAATCTCCACAAATTAAAAATATACTCCTGTTGTTACAGAAGACCAGAGAAAAACCAAGCCATGCTTAGAGAAAGGGAGTTACATTTTATTATTAAATTCTGTGCAGGCCCAGAGAAAAATGTGTCTTTCAAATTCTGGGCCCCCCAACATGGAGGAAACTCCTCTATTTATACTTTTTCCAGTCCTCTGTCTCCCAAATTTAGAAGGAGACTTTCGGGCCTGAGAAAGAAGGCCTGCATGCTGGGAAGGGGCCATGAGACCATATCTCAAGGCCTGGCCTGGTGTCCGCACTGACAACTCTGTCTGGGGCATAGTTTACGGCCTCTCTGGAATGGGAGTCGTCTTATTTTCCTTATTATTTAAGCAAGCAAGCCACACTATCAGGGTTAAAATTTCCAACAGCAGTTTTTATATAAGATGGATGCTTCACTGTGACCATCACCTAGATCAGGAACATCACTTTAGTGCCCCAGCCCCCTCCGGTCTCTGCCCCCGGTATGAGTTGTCTCTTGCTGTATTACAAACAAGCCGAGTGGCTGGAAACAGCACAAATTTGTTATCTCAGCTTCCACAGGTCGGGATCCTGGCCATGGCTTACCTGGATCCTCTGCTCAGGTCTCAGAAGATGGCAGCCAAGGTGTCAGCCCAGGCTCAGGGCTCCCTTGAGGCCAGAGCTCGTTCAGGGTGTGGGCAGGATTCAGTCCCGTCTGCCTGTGTAACTGAAGTCCCCGTTTTCATGCTACCTGTTGGCAGGAGACTGCTCTCAGTCCCCACAGGCTGCCCGCAGCCCTTGGCACGTGACCCCCGTATTCGGTTCACACTGACGCTTCCTTCCAGGCCAGCAGCAGCTTGTCTCTCTGACTTCTATTTTTGGCTTTAACTGTTCTTTTAAGAACCTGCCTGATTAGGTCAGGCCCACTGAGGACAATCTCCTAGGTGATTAGGGATCTTAATTAATGGAGTGATACCCCATCAAACCACAGGTTGCACCCGCATTCCAGGGGCAGGGATTATACCAGTGAGTAACACCACTGGCAGAGATAGGTGGCCACCTTAGGATTCTGCCTAACATTTCTTCCTCTAAAGCAGGGGTAGGGAACCTTTTACTGCCAAGGGCCATTTGGGTATTTGTAACATCATTCAAGGGCCACACAAAATTATCAACTTAAAATTAGCCTGCTGTGTTTGGTCAACATCTAATTAACTCACCGCTAATGCCTTGGCAGGGCAGGACCAAATGATTTCTCAGGCCTTATATGGCTCTCGGGCCAGACGTTCCTACCCCTGCCTAAAGTTAATCACGCTCTGATGTCTAACACGGGGGGTTTACCTATTTTTGAACTTTATAAAAATGGAATTGAAAGGTTAACATGGTGGCACACGGGCAGGCTAAATAGCCTTCTCAGATGGTGGATAAAGAAAAGTTGAATTTATTTCAGGGAAGGGGCTGGAGGATAGACTATCCAAAGGGAAGGGCGGCCCAGCCCCGAGCCAAGGGGACATTGGGGTGATGCTGGCAGCCCCCGGGAGCTGGAGTGTCATCCTTATATGCAGTCACTGGCGGGAAGGTCCTGTCCTCAGTGGGTTGGGGCTGAGCTGGGCTTGGAATCGGATGGAATGCAGGTGTGCGGTCAGGTGTCCTCAGGACAGTTCCCATTCCTCATATGGCCTGAGTCCTGGTGTCCAGCGAGTTTTTCTGGCCTTCGTTCTCCAGTGGCGGGGAGGGTGCAGA
>NW_006383017.1:7137257-7141946 GCF_000327345.1 Myotis davidii | reverse complement strand
CGCCCCACCCCACCCCGTGCTGCTGGCAGGGAAATATGGATAAACAGTTACCCACACACCAGAAACCCACCAGCCGGCAGCTTAGTATGTCCGCTTAATATGTCCCTTACTATAAGGGAGGGTGAATTATCAGAGCAATTCATATTGTAGCTATTAGATACTGAAAGGCAATAACTAGAACACCTGGTAAAAGTCAGGCAGTCACCTCAGGAGGCTACTGCAGCAACTTTTAGAGAAAACATTCCTGCATCTTTTTCCCAGACAGGGAGTCCCCGTCTGTGACTTTCTTCCCAAAATGAATAGAACAAGTATAATTCTGTATATTAGCAATAGGTGTCCCAGCTCCTACTAGGCAAGATGGAAAGGCCTGCTCTGCCTAAGTCCCTCCCCTTCCCGCCCAGAGCAGTTGGAGTGGTGAGAGCACATCCCAGAGTCCCGTCCATGTTGACTGTCTGGAGATCCGGTTTTCTGTGTTTTGAGTAGAACTGTGTCTCCTGCTAAGAAGGGAGGTAGCAGACCTGTGACAGAAAAACCCCTAGCACATGCCAAATCATTAATGACGGTTAGTGTGGATTAAGATGCTGCACGTAACTCTTAACTTTTAACATCATGATCTACACATGCATCTATCTGTTCCTATAGCAGCCTGAAGTGGTCGCCCATATGTTATTTTATAAGGACTCAAACCAGTCCGCTTCAGGGAGCTACTCTAATCCTGGGCAGGGCAGTTGGCAGCACCTGATCCCAATGCAGATGAGTCCCTGCCATAGTTTGGCTGTATTCTTCTTCAGGGGGTGGTCCATTTTCCCCTTCCCCCTGAAGAGGAGGGTGGTGTGCTGAGTGGAGTTTGTTTGTGACACCCAAGGCTGAGGAAACCTGTTGAGTGACTTGGGAGGTAAAAGCGGGTCTGAGGCAGCCATGGTGTCACTTGCCTAGTTTCGTTGCTTTCCTGGGCCTGGAGCTGAAATACAACTGAGGCCGAGATGGTATCTCTAGGGAGGAACTGGGCGGGGGTTAAAACTCCTGCCGTGTAACCAGTGACATGCTAGGGGAGGACAGGTACCCTGGGGCTGAGGTTCTTGTTTGCCCAGGTTTGCCCCTTGCTAATTCCCTCCTCTTTCTATTTGTTAGTAATTATTCTCATGGAATTGGGGCAAATGTCTCTGTCTTCTTTCAGTCATCCTAAGGAACACATCCGGGGCTTTCTGTCCTGGCGAGTTTCTGTACCTGGCCCATCTCCTTGCTCTGGGGGCCTACATACCCCCCTCAAGGATTTTTGGCTCTGAATTCTTTCAGAGAAAAGGGTGTAGGATGTCTTCTATAACCGCTTTCTGCTGAAAAGGGGTGATGTTTTTCTTCAGAGCCAAAATCCTTGCTCTCTGTCAGAGGGACATGAGGCCTGTGCCCAAAAGGAGGTTGTGATGGTGTCTAGGGTGGTATTTCCTGAGTACCAGTAGGGCTTGTAAGCTAGTGGCAGCCACCCTCGTGGCTTCTAAGTGGCTGACCCGTGCTCACAAGCGCTGGCCCCGTGGAGCTGAGGGTCTCTGTCCCTAGTGCCCTCTTCCCCAAAATGAAGTGACTCACCTGCCAGAAGAAATCAGAAGGTCTGCCAACCTGGCCCTGCTGCCGCCGCTGGGGAGTCAGGAAGCCTTGGTCGGTGTTGGACCCGAGACTAACAGTCTCTAGGGGTCGGATCTGGGGTGGGGGAGGAGGGAAGGAAGGGGCTTCCCTTCTGGATATCCCCATATGGGCCACCAAAATGAAAGGTTAACATGGTGGCACGCGGGCAGGCTAAATAGCTATCTCACATGGTGGATAAAGAAAACTGAAATTTATTTAAGGGAAGGGGCTGGGCGATGGGCTATCCAAAGGGAAGGGCAGCACAGCACAGAGCCAAGGGGACATTGGGGCGATGCTGGCAGCCCCCGGGAGCTGGAGTTTCATCCTTATATGCAGTCACTGGTGGGAAGGTCCTGTCCTCAGTGGGTTGGGGCTGAGCTGGGCTCGGAATGGGATGGAATGCAGGTGTGCGGTCAGGTGTCCTCAGGACAGTTCCCATTCCTCGTATGGCCTGAGTCCTGGTGTCCTACAAGTTTTTATGGCCTTCATTCTCCTGTGGCGGGAAGCTTACAGATGGCCGTTAAGGACTATATTGCCCTAGAGTCTGAACAGGAATCATGCAGTTTGCCTCTTGTGTCTGGCTTCTTTGGTTCAGCATTATATATGTTTATGAAATACACTCATTCTTCTGTATTAATCGCAGATGCTGCAAGTGTGAACGTGCCACAGTTTACTTACTCATAAAAGTTGGTAGTTCCTATCGCTACCACGCTGCTGCTCTTTTGGTAAACACATGCACTCCTCTCTGTTGGGTATACACAAAGGAGCGGAATTGCTGGGTCATAGGCTATGCATATGTGCAGCTTGGAAACTGCCAAACAGTTTTCAAAAGTGGATTTACCAAGCTGTACATCCACCAGCAGTGTTAGCGTACTCCATAAGGCTGTTTTGAGGGTTATAAAATAAGATCATGATAAAGAACACAGGACAGGACCCAGGATATAGTATGGAGATAAAAGTTCGTCTTCTCAATACAAATGAACTAATGCTGAGTGTTCTCTTCGGTTACACTATTAAAGCCTTTGGGGTGTGTATGCCCAGCGTATTGATATACCCCGGTGCCTAGCCAAAGTATTAAATAGCCAAAGGAACACATCGATGCTGAGTAGCTTCCTGGTCAAGAACAACTTCCTCAGACTTGCATTCTCTTTCCATTTCCCTGGCCCTGCCCCGAGACACGTAATAGCAGGGCACTGAGGATCCCCATTGCTCAGAACTAAATTGGTTAGTTCTAAGTGCTTCTTCTACAAGCAAGCCAGCAAGATTAAAACAAAGCATCACAGTGCTGTTGCATACAGTAGCTCTTTCTAAAACAAAAACACTCAGGTCGTATCTGTAGCAGGAGATTTAAAGAGAGGTAATTCAGTTGGTAGGATCATCAAATCACAAGAAATACTTTGCTTTAAAAACTTGCCTAAGATAAGATTTTTCATAATTAAGACATTCAACTCAGGCCACTTAGCAGCAAGGCAGTGCTCATCTTTTCTGTACTTGATTTTTCTGATCATTAGTAGTTTATCTTGGATTAAATCCAATATTAATGTGCATAATATACCAAATGTCAGTGAATAAATACATAAGAGTGTACTTAGGTGGATTTTTTAATGTAGAAAAAAGCACTGCAGGAAAGCCAACCAGCCTGACCACTGTGGCTCGGTGGTTGAGTGTTGACCCATAAACCAGGAGGTCATTGGTTTGATTCCTGGTCAGGGCACATGCCCAGGTTTCAAGCTCGATCCCCAGTAGGGGGCGTGCAGGAGGCAGCTGATCAATGATTCTCTCTCATCAATGTTTCTATCTCTATCTCCCTCTCCCTTCCTTTCTCTGAAATCAATAAAAACATATTTTAAAAAATAAAAAATACCCTCAGGTGAGGATTTTGTTGTTGTTGTTGTTGTTGTTGTTTGTTGTGGAGTTTTTTTGTTTTGTTTTGTTTTTTTAAGGAAAAAGGGGTTTTTTTTGTTCTTGATTATCTTTTTATCCGAGGGCTTGGGCATGCTAATTGACTCTTTCTAATAGTTTGTCATTTCTCCTAATACGGGTGATGAATCACCAGGTTGAGCTGCTTGCTGCAAGTCCTGCGGAGGCCACGTCAAATCAAGGGGAGCATAATGGGGAGCTCTGTCCAACCATCCATTTGGTAAACCCAAGTTTTTCCTAGACCACAAGCTCTTCAGAAATTGGCCAGACTTTAATCTAGGGTCACTTAAGCCCCTCTAAACTTCCAGTTTCTCCTTTTACAATAGGACAAATAAAGGCATCTATTTTATAGGGTATTAACATTCACTGATTTAACAAATATTTAATTCCATTATCTGCCAGGCTCTGTGTCAGGCAATTAATAAATAATTATTACATGTTAATCATGCATCTGCTAATGTTATTCTCAACACTTAACACATTGCGGACCAGTAGTTTTATTGCTAGCTTTACTCAGTGGTCAGATAAGTTTCTGTTGAACGAGTACAAAAAACGTTTTACATAAATGTTAAAGCATGCTTTCAAATTAAATACCCATTGCATTTTGAAGTTATTACATGTTCTTACACGCTAATACCTTTTTAAAGTATGATACTTTGTCAAACACTGTGTAATATGAAGCAAGAATTCTCGTGATCCATCCGCAATGTGTTAATTGTTTGCATATCAACTATCTACTTTGTGGGAAAGTATTTGAAAGGTTTGGCGTCTTAAGCTGGCTTCATACTCCCCCTCTCAAGCTCATACCCACCTACACGCATAATCATATACCTACTGACTACCTCGTGTGCATCCAACTGCTCAAGCCTGTGTTTTCGATTATTGTGGTCGGAGAACGCAAACTAATTTTACTATTAGCCCAAGTGCTTCATAGGTAGAAAGGCAAATATGTCTCATTTCAAAGTCAGAGGAAAGTTTTGGAGTTAACTGTCATTTTGATTATCTGCCCTGCATCTCCCCCTCCATTAGCTAAGAACATTAGGGGGCTCTGGCCAGTGTGGCTCAGATGGTTGGAGCAGAGTCCTTGCACCGGAGGGTTTCGGGTTAAATTCCTGGTCAGTGCACAGGCTGGCGCAGGAGGGGGCCGAT
>NW_006383017.1:7128388-7136891 GCF_000327345.1 Myotis davidii | reverse complement strand
TAAGACTCTAATGAAGCTGTCAGTGAGGAAACGACCCAGAATGCTTTTCTGCCTTTGATGGAGAAGTCTTCGAATTTGCTTTCACCCTTATTCATATGGTTGAGGAACAGCTATTAAATCAGCATTGACAGAGGAACAACAGGAAGTCACAGAAGCAAGAGAAGGTCCTAAAGAGAATATTCATCTCTGGAGCCGGAGCACGTAGGTCCCAGCTCCGACAGCTCCATTTGAGAGTCGCCAGATAAAACACAGGCACCCAGTTAAAGTTGAATTTCACGTGAGCAACAAATACATTGGTAACAGAAATATGTCCCAAATCTGCATATGAGATATATTTATATTAAAAATTGGTCAGTTGTTTATCTGAAACTCAAATTTCACTGGGTGTTCTGCATTTTTATTTGCTAAACCTGGTAACCTTCTTTTATTTGCTAGTTTTGTGACCTTGAGCAAGTTACATAAACTCTGTGTTTAAGTTTCCCTCATCTGTAAAAACAAAAAAATAAATGAATGAATAAAAAAGGAATAGTAAAAGAAAATTCTTCATAGGACAGAGTATTAGTCATTTGTACTCTTTAGTAACATGTCTGCTTGTCTTCCTTCCACAAACCTGGTCATGTAGCCCTTCCTTGTCCCCCTGAAGTTAAGTGAGGCCTATGACTTGCTTCAGCCAATGGAAACTTAGGAGGAATGTGTCACTTCTAGATAGATGTGTTTAAGAACTACTCACAATATGCTGCTCTCTTTGCCCCTGCTGCAGTGGCCTGATGTGGTCAGAGTACCTGAGAGTGGACAACATGGAGAGGAAGCCCCCGTCATACACACACACACACACACACACACACACACCCTGAAGGAAGACATGTGTGAAGGAGAAATAAACACTAAAATTGGGGGATTATTTCTTACTGCAGCATAACTTAACCCACCCTGACTGAGAGTTGTTATAAAGATTTCATGGGCCAATAATTGCTTTCCTGTTAAGGTTAGAGAAACTTGATATTAAAATTAATTTTCTTTAAATACATACTTTTCCCCACCCTCACCCACTCTGGGGTATAAAGAAACTCCCCACTCCCCCATCCCCTATAGAAACCCTGAGATGGTGAGGATGAAGTATAAAAATACCTTACCCTTCAGACACCCCATCCTAGGCCCCTTTTGCTCCTTTAGAAAAAGCCCCTGGAAATCCACTTGCGTATAAAACAGCCCTTCCTCTGGAAGAGCCCTCAGGCCCCCACACAGAGCAGGACGCTCTGAGATGAACTGAGGGAGAGTGAATGGACAGCACCTCAGACCCTAGCGGGGGAGGGCATGGCCCTCTGTGACCCCGTAGCAGCCAGCCTTTGTTCCCATAGGTCCCATGTAAACATTGGCGTTGCTTGTGTATGCCGCTGCTCTTCCTCACTTCACTGGAGGCCTTGGCTCCTGGGTCTTTCCTTCCTTTCCTCCCTCCTAACCTTCCTACAGGAGGAGTGGGAAGGGGAGCAAGAACCCATCTCATCCCTCCTTCCAGGCATGAGCCAATAGGTGTTGAGCATGGAGAACATGCCTGACACAGAGTAGGCACAACATAAGTACTTACTATGTAAGAAAAAGCCAGCAACACTCTTTTGGCACTAAAAAGGGATCAAGACAGGCCTTGCTTGCTGTCCGAGTGATGGTAATAAACATTTATTGTCCAGCCTTCTTACTCCGGGCCTGAGAAATCAAACCTCCCCCTCTCCTCCACAGTGCTGGGCAATAAACTTTGTAAAGTCAGCAGCATTTAGCTCAGGGAGTTCCTTTAATCATTAAACAGGGTTTTTATGTCCCAAACACTCTTGATACGAGTCTGCTCCGATTGCAGTGTGGGCTGGGCAAGAGAGGGGATTGCCGCTGACGCTGACGGGCTGCACACCGCGGGAGCCAGCCCTGGGCACAGAGGCTCGGAAAGGGCCGAGGAGCCCGACCCACAGAGAACAGGTTAATGAGAATCAGATGCGTGTCACTCAGGCCGCAGGGCTCGTCCTGCTCTCTGGGCACCAGGACTCACACCCATAATCAGCCCGGGCTTGATTTTATGCAGCCTTTCAGCCCCGAAAGAATTCCAGAGCGTCCCAGGAGCGCTCTCCCTGGCAGCCCCGAGATGGGGGAGAGGACAGGGGAAGGTCGCTGCATAGCTCAGCTCCGGAGCTTCCCTGCAACCCACCGCCCAGAAAGGGCCCGCCCGCCTGGAATGCCAGGTGACTCGCTCCTGTTACAAACAATATCATTACTTTTCCTTTCATGCTCATAAAAGAAATCCAAACATGCACTAGTGAGCCTTTCAAACTTCCTTTCAAAAGAAGGACAGAGTTCATGTCAGGCGCACAACATTGCCATCGATGTATATGTGTCCGTACAGTTATTTTCATATGCAGCTGAAACGAAACTTCATCTACTCAATGTCACTTATTTTAAAAAGCTGATCACTATCCAAATGTGGATTTTACAACCAACTTATGTGTAGGCCCTTTTGCATGTTGAACCGCATCTCACTCACAGATGGTGAAAGGGAAGGAAGGCCTCAGACCCAGGGCACTTGGACTAGACCACACTTTACGGATCACAGACTGGGGCTCTTCCAGTTTTAACTTGCTGGGATGTTGATGGAGGACACCTGTGCACAGGTAAACAGAAGGATGCCGAAGCCGCCCTCACGTGCTGACACTATTTGCAGTTCCTCTGTTGATTCCGAGTTGGGGTTAAAGGTAGGGAGAAAGTCCATGTTCCTTCAGTACTAAACACAGCTTTGGGTGGACCCTAAACCAACCAAATTTTTATTTTACTGTATGTAACAGAACCCTCCCTCCACACACACACACACACACACACACACACACACACACACACGCACACTAGAAGTTACTGGTCCAATGCTGGGCTTCAGCAGAGTTGGCTCAGAATGCTGGGATGATGTCATGGTAACTGACTTCTTCCACCGCTGGGCTCTGCTTTCCTCTCTCATGGCTGCATTCTTTTCTGTCATACAGGAGCCCTCCCACTGGCCAGAGAAGATATTCATCAGCATCTCTCAGCTTACATGCTTCCAGCCTGACCCCCCAGAAGAATAAGGCGCCTTTCCTGATGGTTTCAGCAAGAGCTCCCGGCTTCTGGCTATCCCCTCTCTCCAACTTCATGCCCACAGCTTGTAACGTCGGAATTGCCTTAATGGTTGCATCACAATGGCCTTTGTAAACAAAGGTTAAACCTGCAGGTCACCTTGGGTTAACCAATGAATTGTACTCTCACCCGATTGGCTGAGCTGCTGGAGCTGGAACCTTGCTCTGTCTTGCACTGCAAAGCGCTCATAGAGAATACCGGGTGCACACAGAGCGACGCTGACTAAATCTGACAAAGGAAGAAAGCACACTGGAGAAAGATGGCTCAGGTTGAATTTTTTCTGCATTTTGCTGAATACCATTTGTCTTCTGGGAAGCAATGCAAACAGAGCTGTGGCTTCTAAATTCTGCAAATATTACCGCTGTGCATGTCGGGAGATTAACTTGCTGAAACACAGAAGAAGACAAACTAAGGAGTAGCACAGACTCTTTCTTTTGCCATATTCCCTCCCCGGCCAGATCATCAGGCCCAGGCTTATGGCTTTTGTGTGTTTGCTGGCTTTGCTTTGCTTTGCTTTGTTTTCAGTTAGTTGGGGCGTGGGTATGGGTTGTTTTGTTCTCAGTGATTTCTCACAGACTAGTTCAATTCAAACTGAGAAAAGGCAACTTGCTGTGATGCAGGCACATTTATCACCTTCAAGAAATTGACAGTTTTGATTTGATAATTTTATTTTGCCTTGGAGGTTAAGAGACAAAAGACAATAATTATGACTTTACGGGTGCCACATAGGAAACAGAGACCTGGGGCTTTTTCCACTGCGAGGACATTGCCCCTCCCGCTCTGGTGGCTCTTACTTTTTCAGCTTTCAGATCTTAGCTTATGTGCCAGGCCATAGCTTCTTAAAAATTCAACATGAGCAAAAGTAGACACACAACCAAGCAATTTCATGTTTAAGCATGTGGCCAAGAGAAATGAAAACACATGTCCACACAAAACCTTCTACATGAAAGTTCACAGCAACATGACTCATAAGAGCCCAAACTGGAAACCATCCACAGATTTGTCAACTGGCAAATGGATGGACAAAATGTGATAGAGCCATATAATGGAGTATTATTCAGCCATAAAAAGGGAAGAAGTACATTTAGGTGCTGCCATAGGAAGTTAGATACCCATGGGCAGAGCAGGAACGATGGGCCAGGTGCAGAGGGTCACCAGGGCAGAGATCCCTGGGTGCCTAGCAATGGGCAAAACCCACAAGCCCTTGCACCACCACTCCCTTAAGTATTAAGCCCTGGAGATGGCATCTAAGGCCTCAGCTGTGTTTCAGCTCCAGACCCAGAGAAGCAGCAAAACCAGGGGGAGGGATGCCATGGCTGACCTCAGGACCTGTTGCAATAACAAATGACCCCGCCCCTGGAGCCAACCAATCAGTGGACACCATGACCCTGAGGGGCACACCTGGAAAGCTGATGAATATTCTTTTGAGATTCTCCCCTGAGACCTCAGATAAAAACCCTCAGGATTGAGGAGCAAGTGCTGCTTGCTCTCTATGAAACACACCTTACTTAGCCTTTCCCTTCTCCATCCTCTGCCCCTTCCTCCTCCCTCTCTCCTCCCTCTTTCTCTCTCCCTCTCTCTCTTCCCCTTTCCACTTCTCCATCGCCCTCCTTCACTCCCCCACTAAGCTCCAAAGGCCCTTCTTTTGCTGTAACTTGTTTCCTGGGCCATTTCTTCAATGGTTCACTTCTTCCACCTCTGTGACTTCCTAAATAAACTTTCTCTTATAGTTTGAGTCTTGAATAAATTCTTCTCTCAGCTGAAACTCAAGAACGGAGGTCATTGAACCAAGGTAACATCTGGTGCCACTTTTCCACTGCTAACACTGCAACATGAATGAACAACAACAACAAAAAAGCCTTCTGCTAATGAGAAAAGCCAACACAAAAGCTCACCACACGTTGTGTAATTCCATGTATATGAAATGTCCAGGAAAAGCAAATCTATGGAGACAAAAAGTAGATGAGTGGTTGCATTTGGCTGGAGGTAGCAACAAACTAACTGTGAATGGGAATGGGAGATCTTATTGGAGTGAGGAGAATGTTCTAAAATTGGATTTCAGTGGTGGTTATTCAACTCAGTACATTTAATAAAAATCACTAAATTGTATAATAATAATAATAATAATAATAATAATGCCAGGTCTTTCTCAGCCCAAGATTAAATAAAAGGCCCTGGCTATCCCTTCCTTTGGCACCTACTTCACAAGCCTCATCACACTTCAAAGGACTTGGATTTGGTCTCAGACACACGTGGATTCTAGCCTCAGCTGTGCCATTGACTACCACAGTCTTAGACAACTCACCTGCCCTCCGTAAGTTCTTAAGACTTCAGGGAACAAGTCTATTTGTACTAAGTTATTTGTCATGGTCTCAAAATGTTGTCTATGTGTGCTCCCTATGTGACTGCACCATGCCTTCGGGACTAGTCTTTCATCTCTCTTGCCCAGCAAGAACACAGGTCTTTGGGGAGTGCAACATGATGGGAGCCAGAGTGCTCAAACTTGCCTCTCCTCCCCAGCGGTGTGACCATGGGCAAGTTACTTAACCACGCTCTTTCCTCAATGGGACATATCTTTTGTGTGTGAGAAATTAAGGTTCTTGTGAAAATTAAATGAGATGATACACATGTGTGCCAGGACATACACAGCACTGAGAACAGTGTCTCCCCCTCAGTAAGTGCTATGTAGGTGTCAGCTACCATCTGTAAACCCCACATCTAGACAGATGCAAATAACACACATCTGTTTGGCTTTTCACCTCCCAGAAGTGTGTGTCCTGTCTAGACATGCATCAGCACCAACCAGCACCGGTGCCTCTGCAAGAGCAGACGGATGCTCACCTTGACCTCTGGACAGCCTGGCTGATTAAACTTCTCCTACAGGTCCTTTCATCGCTGCCTCAGGTTTGCATCAATGTGGGTTTTCTTTCAGTACCAACCCAACAAACTCTTTTGTACTGGCATTAGTTCTATTAACGTATTCATTAATTCACTGAGTCCTTCATTTAGTATACACTTGAGCCTGGAACAACACGGACCTGCATGGATCCACTTCTATGTAGGATTTTTTTCAATAAAAACTATAATGTATTTTCTCTCCCTAATGATTTCCTTAATACCATCTTCTTTCCTATATAGCTAGGGCAGAGAAGAGAGGTTTTAGCATCAGTCCCCTGCTCTTTAACTTCCATCAACCCCAGAAAACTACTTCTAATATAAAAACAATTCTTCAAAAACTAATATAGTATCTGCATAAAACATCTTTAGAAAACTGCTATTTCCGTTGGTCTGTGCAAAAGCAGTGTGCTTGCCATGCAAACAGTCTCGGCTAAGTCCCGCAGGGGAGGGCGCCAAACGCACTTCTGTCCTGAGTCTCCCTGTGTAGAATGTGTCGTTGTCGTCTAAGTGCCAGGCTTGCTCTGATCATTTACTTCTATAACCAGCCTGCGGCGGGCTTCTAAACAGAGACCCACGAGACCTTCTGAGGTGGAATCTCCAGGGGCAGAGCCCAGGCATCCATATCTTTAACAACCTGCCCAGGGTCAATTTATGAACCTGCTTTTGGGGACCACTGCTCTAGGCCCCAGTTGGCAGGAGGGAGGGTGGGTTAAACTAAAGGCAGGAGACACACTAGAAGGTAAAGGACAGAGCACGGCCAGGATTGTTTGGGGGGGGGGCGGAAAGACAGTCCCCAAGATGTCCATGTCCTGATCCCTTGAACTTGTAAAGGTTACCTAGCATGAGAACAATGTCCCTGCAGTTGTGATTAGAACCTTGAGAAGCGGAGCCTGTCCTGGATTATAACTGTAATCACAATATCCTTATAAGAGAAAAGAAGAGGGAGATAGAAGTGCAGAAGAGGAAGGAGACCATGTGACGATGCGGTTGGGGCTGAAGTGGGAAGAAAAAGGGTGATGTGGTTGGAGGAAGCAGCCATAAACCAGGAAATGCGGGCAGCTTCCAGAAACTGCAGAGGATGAGAAATGGATTCTACCCTAGGATCTACAGAAGGACCCAGCCCCACCGACACCTCGATTTCAGACCTAGAAGACTCAGTTCAGATTTCTGGCTTCTAGAATTACAAGAGAATGAATTTGTGTTGTTTAAAGTCATTTCATTTATGGTTATTTGTTATAGCAGGCATAAGACAGTAATACAAAGGGTTTTTAAAAACGAATACAAAAATATGTAGTGGTGAAACCATTAGGTTTTAGCAGTTAATTAGATATGCAAGGTAGAAGACAGAGAGTAAGAGGGAAAAGGAGGATTCAGGAAGGAGTGCAGAGTTCTCATCACAGGGGAGCACTGCTGACGCCAGTGCCCGGTGAAAACAACCTCCAACACCGGTGTCAGTGCTGGTGCAGCGCCCCCGCGGACCTCAGGGGAAGCCGCCCGCGGACCACAGGGGAAGCTGCCCGCGCAGCAGTCACTGCCTCTCAAGGAGGAGAGCCCCATTACCTGGGACAGAGGTTGCGCCCAAGTGTGTGCTTTCCTCTTTTTCAAGAGAAAGGGTTTGGGAAGCAAGTGAAGTGTCACAAGATTTCCAGAGGGAATATTTAAACAGCTTAGAAAAACAAACTGCTTTTAATCACCTTCAGACACTCGACAAGCACCATTTGCGTGCGGTCCAACCAATTTGAGAATTGCAAAGCATTTCTAATTCTTTATTAAACAAGTGCCAAGGTAGACCCGGGAACACTGTGATAGCCTGGTTCTATTTCCTGGAAATAATAAAACCGTTTCCATTAAAATGGTTCATCTTTCTGACCTTCCACTAATTCTGGCTGGCTTTCCGCTAACAGTAAGGCCTGGACGCCCAGGCTTTGCTGGGTCTTTTTCTCCAGAGCTGCTTCTCGACCACCTCCTCTTGTCATGTATTTTGGGGTTCCCGAACCCAATTCCAAAGTATAGGGGGGGTATGCCAGGAGGGGTCTTCCCCACATCACCCAGCAGTTCTCAAGACACCAGCGGGGTGTCCCCCAATTCAATGCAATCCTGCGCTGTCTACCTGGAGAGAACATCAGGTCCCACGGGTTAAGGGTTCGGTCTCACAAGCTTGCCCCCGCCCCCTTCAGAGGGCAGTGGCAAGCCCAGGTTGTTGCCTGTGCTTCTTATTGATCAGCTGTAAGTCATTTCCCACATCCTTGTCATTGATCTGATTAATCTGTTGGAGTGGCTGACAGAACTCAGAGAAACATGTGACTCACTAGATCACTGGTTTATTATAAGAGGACTAGAGACCCAGTGCACAAATTCATGCACTGGTGGGGTCCAGCCAGCCCACCCCAATTGGGGGGATGGCCCAGCTGGGGCGAGGGGCCATGGGTGGTTTGCCGGCAGGGCCCGCCCCCCCCTTTCT
>NW_006383017.1:7115937-7128306 GCF_000327345.1 Myotis davidii | reverse complement strand
GGGGGTGTGGCAATCCGAGCTGCAGTGCACATCAAAGCTACTGGTTGTTCCGGTCACTTGGCTTTTATATATATAGATATCACTCAGGAGCACCCTGGTGGAAGAGATGCGTAGGGTAAGCATGGGGAAAGGCCTCGCGCTCCCATGTCCTCTCCAGGCGGTCACTGTCCCAGTACCCCCACGTGTTTACCAAGCTGGAGGCTCTCCAGAGCCTGTCCTTTTGGGGTTTTTTTATGGAAGCTCCCTTGCACGGGTGTGGTTGATTAAATCACTGGCCAGTGGCAAACATTTCAACCTCCAGCCCCTAGCCCTCTGCCCTCGCCAGAGGTCAGGAGTGGGACTAAAAGTTCTAACTTTTTAATCACATGGTTGGTTCCACTGCCAACCAGCCCCATCCTTAGGTGAGGCCTCCAAATCACCTCATTCACATAACAAATGAAACCTGTGTTGCTTCATCACTAAGAAAATTTCAAAAGTTTTAGAAGTTCTGTGCCAGAAACAAGGACTAAGACTAACTATGTATTTCATACCATATCAGAGAAAAACCCAGGGCTGATCCTCCAAACTCCACTCTCTCCCATGTCCCAATCACATCCATCACCAAGACCTGACCGTCTCCATCCACTTTCCTCTAGTGCAGTGGTTCTCAACCTTGGCTGCACATTAGAATCACCTGGGAATCTTTTTAAAATCCTGATTTCTGGGCCTCATCCTCCGGAAATTCTGTTTCTTTGCTATGGGGTGGGGCCATAACAGTAGTAACAAAGAAACAGAATTTCCAGAGGATGAGGCCCAGAAATCAGGATTTTAAAAAGATTCCCTGGTGATTCTAATGTGCAGCCAAGGTTGAGAACCACTGCTCTAATCTCACCCTCAGAATTCTAGTCCAAGCTGCCATCACCCCTTACTTGGACAGGGAACAGGTGAAGGAATTATACCTGTAACAGTTCCTTCTCTGGTTTCCTGAATCCATTCAATGACCTTGCAATTCACCGTTCTGACAACTGCCAGTGAGGTTTATCCAAACAACCTGTACCTTCTAAAGTCAGACTGAATGGGACCATTAGCTGTGGAGGCTTCCACTCGGCCATAGTCTACTGTCTTCACGTACAAAACTGATAGTTACAGTCATTGCCTCTGAGGTTTCAGGTGAGGGTTACGTGAAAGTGAAGTGCTTCCCTTGGTGCCAGCAAATAACAGCTGCTCAGTAACTATTAGGTGTAGTTACTATTATTACTTGGTTTGTCTGTCAGCTGGTGAATTACGACTCTCTAACCCCAGCGATTAGAAATATGCACATGTGTATTGTACAACACTCATTCATCTGTTTCTATAGGCAAGATGCAAAGGGAGGGTCATGTCTTCTTTTCTTTCCCATAATTTCTGATGCCAGCACAATTATGAGAAAATGCCTCTAACTTAGAAGAAACCAAGAATACTACAGTCTAAATTACACATATACAAGGAGCATTTACAATATGAGTAGATTAACCATTTCAAGATTTTTTCTTTAAGGAAGTTAATGAAATTCCTTTCATACATCTAACATACTCTTCCCACTTATTCCCCTATGGTGCCTAGTAAGAAAACAACAACAAAAAAACTATTTTAAGAAATAAAAATTCAACTGTGCATAGAGTGGGCTATTAAGAATTCAGAAGAGCCCTTATCAGAATGTGAAGAATTTAATCCTTAGCTGACCAGATGTAAACAATTGAAAAGGCAAAAAGTAATGCAATCCTGCAATGCACCGTGTAACTCTCTGTAAACACAAATGTATGTGCTTTCTATCAAATAAGGCCTTTAATTAAGAGCTGTTCTAATTGCTCAAAATGTGCTTCAAATTGGGTAACTCAAAAGCGAGTCTCTCACAACTGTGTTTTGCAGGAAAAGCTCATTAATTCAATGTGGGGAAAGTTTTCTCCAAAGTAAAGAATATTTTTTAATGACATGCCATTTTATTACTTTTAAAGGACCCGGGGCTACAGATAGAACTTTAAAAAGCTCAAGTGACCTGGCCAGTGTGGCTCAGTTGGGGGTCATCCCATGCACCAAAATATTGTGGGTTCCATTCCCAATCTGAGTACATGCCTGAGTTCTGGGCTTGATCCCCAGGAGGGAGCATGCAGGAGGCAGCTGATGGATTTTCTCTCTCTCCCTTTCCCTTCCTCTATCTCTAAAAAAGAAATCAATTACAGAGACCAAGATGGCAGCATAGGTAAATGCCCGTATTTGCCACATCCCACAACCACATCAAAATTACAACAAAAATATGGAACAACCATCATTCAGAACCACCTGAAAGCTGGCTGAATGGAAGTCCTACAACTAGAGAAGTAAAGAAAGCACATCAAGACTGGTAGGAGGGGTGGGGACATGGAACCAGCTCCTCTGTTACCCACATGTGGCATGTTTTTAATAGGGAGGGACACTAGGCTGGAGGCCTCTATGAGGAGCAAGGGGTCCCAGCCCCACACCAGACCCCTGAGCCCAGGCTTCCAGTGCTTTGAAGAGAAGTCCCCATAACTTCCCCTTGAATGTGTTGCTAATAGCAATCAAGGCTCAACTACAACAAGATGGTGCACACAGCCCACAAAGAAGCACAGCTAGAATAAGTACCCAGCTCAGGTGCCTGGGGAGGCTGAGCCACTGGGCCCTACAGGACACCTACTACACAAGGCTACTCTATCAATTCCAGGAGACATAGCAGCTCCACCTAATACATAGACTCAAACACAGAGAAGCAGCCAAAATGCAGAGACAAAGAAACATATGAATGTGTCCATTCAGCAGCCAGGGAAAGGAAGGCCTATTCTTGCACAAATCTATGTGCATCGGGCCTCTAGTGTCACAAATAAAAGAAATGGAAGAAAGCAAACTACTGGGTATAGAGTTCAAAACTACAGTTATAAGGTCACTCAAGAATCTTCTAGAAACCTCCAAGTGACTTAGTGAGACTTTCAAGGATCTTAGTGAGCATGCCAAAGACATGGAAAAGGACCAGTCAGAAATGAAGGTTACACTAACTAAGAATGAAAAATAATTTATAGGGAATCAAAGTAAAGTAGAGGACAGCAAGAATCAAATCAGCAATCTGAAATATAAGGAAGCAAAAAACACACAATCAGAAGAGCAAAAAGAATAAAAAAATATGAAGATAGTGTAAGGGGCCTCTGGGACAACTCCAAGCATAGCAACATTCGCATTCTGGGAGTGCCGGAAGAAGAAGGAGAGCAAGATTAAAAAGAACTTAATGAAATGGAAGCAAGCAAACTACTAGATACAAAGTTCAAAACCATGGTTAAAAGGTTTCTCAAGGAACTTAATGAGAGCTTCAAGGGACTTAGTGGGACTTTCAAAGATTTTAGTGAGAACATCAAAGACATGGAAAAGGACCAGTCAGAAATGAAGGTTACACTAACTAAGAATGAAAAATAATTTATAGGGAATCAAAGTAAAGTAGAGGACAGCAAGAATCAAATCAGCAATCTGAAATATAAGGAAGCAAAAAACACCCAAGTTTCTGAATAGAAACTTTGCAGGCCAGAAGGGATGAGCAAGAAATATTCAAAGTGATGAACAGCAAGGACCTATAACCAAGACTACTCTACCCAGCAAAGCTATCATTTAGAATTGAAGGTTAGATAAAGACCTTCACAGATAAGAAAAAGCTAAAGGATTTCATCACCACCAAACCAGTATCACATAAAATGCTGAAGGGTATTCTGAAAGAAGAAGAAGAAGAAGAAGATGAAGAAGAAGAAGGAGGAGGAGGAGGAGGAGGGGAAGGAGGAAGAGGAGAAGGAGAAGGAGAAGGAGGAGGAGGAGAAGAAATGAACAATAAGAAACATGGAACAGACTGACAAATCTCAGAGGAAAGGGTGGGGTGGGAAGAGATTAACCAAAGAACATAAGCATATATGCATTACCTATGGACACAAACAATAGGGTGTTGAAGGTTTAGGGCAGGGTGGGGACCAGATGGGAGAGGGTAATGGGGGGAAAAAGGGTGACATCTGTAATACTCTCAACACTAAAGATTTTTAAAATATATAAATGAAATTTCAAAAGACTTTTTTTAAACCAAGCAATGACTTTGAACTATTCCAAGGGACCCTGGAATACCTCAGGATCATTCTCTCTCCTAAGTTTGTAAACTAATTAGGCCTATTTAATATGCTTGAAAAATTACAAGGGACGCTTTGACAAATAAGAATACACATACCCACCTGGTGTGGCTCCGTGGTTGAGCATTGACCCATGAACCAGGGAGTCATGGTTCTATTCCCAGTCAGGGCACATGTCCGAGTTGCAAGTGGGGCGTGCAGGAGGCAGATGACGATTCTCTCTCATCGTTGATGTTTCTATATCTCCCTTCCTCTCCCTTCCTCTCTGAAATCACTAAAAATATATTTTAAAAAAGAATATCATTATTTTTAGTAAAGGGCAAAATTAAAACCAGTTTATTTACTGTATTAAGTTTAGTTTCAATTTGTTCTGATTATTTGCATGAGCACAATAAGTGTAACAATTTATTATATAGCCTTTTTCAAAACCTGCTATTCTGGAATCTCATATATCCCTGCCAGCAGCACCAAGGGGAAGGGGGATGCCTTGTTCCTTAGGATGACTGACAGAAGATAGAGACCTTCTCCCGATTCCATAAGAGTAATTATTAACAAATAGAAAGAGGAGGAAAATGTTCGGACTCCAGGGCAAGGCAATCCTTACCGGCCATCTGGAAGCTTCCCGCCACAGGAGAACGAAGGCCAGGAAAACTCCCTGGATACCAGGACTCAGACCATACGAGGAATGGGAACTGTCCTGAGGACACCTGACCGCACACCTGCTTCCATCCGATTCCAAGCCCAGCTCAGCCCCAACCCACTGAGAACAGGACCTTCCCACCAGTGACTGCATATAAGGATGACACTCCAGCTCCCGGGTGCTGCCAGCATCACCCCAATGTCCCCTTGGCTCGGGGCTGGGCAGCCCTTCCCTTTAGAAATCCCATCCCCCAACCCCTTTCCTTAAATAAATGCAATTTTCCTTAAACAAATAAAAATAATAAAAAACAAATCAATATAAAATCTTAAAAAGAGCTCAAAGGCTACTTCCCATACTCCATCTTGTATTTCAAAACAAAAAGAAGTAAAAAAAAAAGACCAAAGTTCTACTTTTTCAGTGAATGCTGCATTATTGATTTTCTTTTTCAAATAGTATACATTTAACTCTTTTTCAAAAAAGATATTTAGTGGAACTGCTTTGCTAGCTCCTGAGCACCTGTGGGATTCACAAATGTCAGGAGCTCCACCACTGAACTGGTCTGTCCTGGGTGAGGACAGCCAGTGGGGCATTTAGAGACCTGGGTTCAAATCCCAGCTAAGGCATTTGCCTGCTGTGTAATTCTGGCCTACTTCCCAATCTCTGGATGTCAATCACCATATCTGTGGTTGAAATGTGTTCTGTGGGGATTAGAGTGAGTAAACAGAAATACAGTAAGTGTCCCCTAAATTAGGTACATATACAACGGTTCACAATTGTATACAACCGTTCACAATTAATTCATCACCTGTATGCAAATGGTGCCTAAGCAAAGTACTGTTGGTACCTTAAGCAGACGAAACAGGCAGCACACAGCTGTTTATTTTGTAAATACTAGTATGTGCTTAGCATGTTCTGATGACAGAGAACTTTTCAAAAACTCCACAAATTTCAATTCAGCAGAATTTGAGGTCATCAGTGTTTGGTATCCCAAAGTGTGGAGAGGAGGATTGAATAAAAAAGAAAATTCTATATGACACAGTTAGAGATAATGGAATATAACACCACGCCAGTGAATTTTCAGCATTTGGGAAATAAACATGTTCTTTCCAGGAGTATGCTTGCTTGATGCCTGCTGGGAAACCCTGCTTTCCTGAGAAGGCGAGCTGTCAACTTTGAATCCTGCTCAGTGACCTCATGTCTTGCCACTACAGCAAGGTGATTAAAAGAAAACAAAGGGAATGCTGCCATTTGACACGCCTGAGTGCACTTCCTCTCCCCTGTGGCAGTCATTCACTTAACAAACTTCATTAATCTACTGCATACCAGCCCATTGTGTTAGATGATGAGGATAAAATGCCCAAGACTCACCCATGGCCCTCACTCACATGGCAGCAGGTATGCTTGGAGGGGCAGAAAGGTCCTTCTGAGGCCATTTCCTGGGCAGCTGCTAGGTCTAGGCGCTGCTTTCACACACATTACATGTGAATGGACGTGTAACGGACTTCAGGACAGGGCTGAATTAGATGCCATGCTGTTCTCATTTCTCCGCCCCCCTCCCATCTTTACTGATTGTTAATTGTAAAACAATAATAACAATAATAACAACCATAAAGCCTACATTTCTCAAAAATTTTTTCTATGTAACCTATTTAAACAAGGACCTGTGTTCTCCAAAAATGTCATTGTCATAAAAGACGGAAAGGCTGAAGAATTGATCAAAATTAAAGGAGACATAATAACAAAATGTAATATGCAATCTTGGTCTGAATCCCAGACTGCAGAAAAAAAAATTGCAATAAAGGTCCTTCTGGATCAGTCAACAAAATTGGAATACAGACAATAGATTGAATTAAAGTATTGATCAATGTTTAATTACCTGAAGTAGGTGACTGTGCAGCAGTCCTGTGAGAGGATGTCCTGGTTTTTAGGGGATACACACTGAAGAATTCAAGGGTAAGGTGGCATGAATGCAACTTCATTGCAAATGGTTTGTGGGAAATTTTTATATCTGACAAATGAAACAGGCAAGATGTTGGCAATTGGTGAATTAGGTAAACACTATATGGAGCTTTTGGTACTATCCTTGTGCTTTTTCTTGATACTTGTAATATTTTATGAATAAAAGTTAAAATTTTGTAAATCTAAAATGCAGCCCCTTATAGCACAAAGGGAAGGCTGGAAATTCCAAGCACACACTCTGCAGCTGGGTATCATTAAGAATGATGTCCTGTTGTGACCAGATATTAAAAGTTTGCTCTGCCATGGTGAATTTCTATGGATTTGGGCAATAAAAGGAAACATTCTTCCAGTCTAGGATTTTATTATCATTCCTCTGAGATTGTATGCTTGGTCAGATATTCTTTATTTTGGCTCCAGGTCACCTGTAATTTCAGAATGTGTTCTGAAGTCAATTCATCTCTTAGCCCATCCAAATATTGAAAATGTCATTAAATTATGAAGTAGAACTGAAAAGATTTTTGTCTGGAAATTCTTTTAGTCCATTCCCATTTCCACTCATCACTGGGCAATTTTTACTTGAAATCTGAACTCCCTAATGAGCTTAGTCTCTTGATAGCTCGACCATGACTGCTCTGATTTAAAGTTTTTCTTTAACGATGTGATTTATGTGCTAACTTACACATATCTCAGCAGGTAGGGAATTCAAAGAGCATTCATGACTTGGGGCTCTGGGAGAAATAATTTTATGTAGGCTCCGTTATAAGTGGGGAAAATAAGTCTTACCTCAGAGGGGATGATGTAAGAGATAGTTATCATTTGTGAAATGCCTCAAGGTCTTGAGATGAAAAGAGCCCTTTTGATGCATCAGACTGCCATTTGTATTATGGACTTACATTTCTTTTACAGTATGTAGAGCACAGTCATTTTATTTTATCCCATTGACTGCAGATTGTGAGAGATATAGAGAGATATAGAGATAAGAGATAGAGATAGAGAGATAGAGAGATAAGGAGATAGAAAGGTAGAGAGAGAGAGAGAGGAGAGAGAGAAATATCAATTTGTTTTCCCACCCATTCCTGCAGTCACGCATTGGCTGATTTCTGTATGTGCCCTAGCCGGGGATCAAACCCCCAACCTGTGCCTCAGGATGATGCTCTAACCAACTGAGCTTTCTGGCTGGGGCTCATTTTAAATGAATTGTTTCCTCAGCAGCCTGTGAAGGTGGTTGCCTTGTTTCGCAGATTAAACAAATTCACTTGCCTTTGGCCACAGGTAGTGTTTCTATCAATAGAAGGAAGACATCTTTAGCCACGTTGCTTCTCCTTCCTACTCCCTGGCTGACTAAATGAGCTATTTTATTTTCACTTTATTATTTTTCTCCTATTTTCATGTTATTATTTTAACTTTATTATACAAACTACACTTCCCTTAGCACATTTTCATAATAAAGAGCATTGCCCAATAAATTCAATTCCACTGTCTTGGTTTGCTCAGGGTGCTGTCACAAAGTACCGTAGACTGGATAAGCTTATAAACAACAGAAATTTATTTCTCACACTTCTGGAGCCTGAAAGTCTGAGACCAGGGTGCCAGCACGGCTAATTTCTGACAAGGGCCCTCTTCTGGCTGTGCCTCACATGGCAGGAAGAGGGGAGAGAGCTCTCTGGAGTCCTCTTCATAAGGTCACCCATCCCATTCATGAGGGCTCCACCCTCTGACCTAATCACCTCCAAAAGCTCCACCTCTGAATTCTATGGGGGTTAGGATTTGGCGGGGGGAGAGGGAGTGTTGGAGGGAAGACACAAATATTTAATCCATAACATCCTCTAATATTTACTGAGCATCTGTCACATGCTAGTCCCTGGAAGTTGGTGGACAAATAGACCCAGTCACTGATCTCATGAGCTTAGAGTCCAGTGGAGGAGAAAGACGAGAAATAATCAGATAATAAATATTCCATTTTAAAATAAGAAAGTAAAAGAAGAGACCTGAGATTCTAAATATGGGGTCTGACATGAATTAACTTCTATGAAAGCTTTCTGGTTCACTTTGTAATAAATGTGATCACCTATTCCCCCATCGGTAAAATGTTTTAATCACATACTCATTTGTCAGAAACAGTGTATCTAGGCCACAGGAAAGTTCAGTCTCATTCTGTTAGCAATTCTTCTTATTTTCTCAGTTTTAATATTTTTTGAGACTATGGTGGGATGGAACATTGCAATTGTAAAAAAACAAAAACAAAAACATGCAAATGCTGAGCCAAAATTGGGTTTCATATATTTGATAGGTAAGATTCAAGAGATAATTAAACATTTTTTGAAAAAACTAAACAACCTTACAGTAATAAATTTAGGAACAAAATATTTATAAGACTCACTGCAGTTTCTAAGAGAACATCTAGTTATCATAATTGAATGCTTTCTCTCTATAGACACTTGTTATTATATTCTATTTGTTGGGGCTCATATTATGGTAAGGACTCACTCAGATTAGTTCAAGTAATGTGGAGAGGTTATAAGGCCTTCAGAAAAGTAAGGCAGTCAAGAATTTCAGCTCTGTGGAAGGGTGATCTCAAAGGGGCCCAGGAAACAGAACATGCAGGCCTAAGTAAGAACAGGACCCATGGAGACTGGGACTTGAATGAACGGAAGACTTCTCTAGAGCTGACGTTCTCAAAGTGTGGTCTTTGGATCACCAGCATCGGCATCTCTAGGGACTTACTAGAAATGCAAATTCTCTCCTACAACCTAACCCTGCCCACTGAAGCAGAAGCCCAGGTGGTGAGACCAGCATGCCCTCCAGGTGCTTCTAATGCATGCTCCTGGGAACAAACACCCTACAGTGAGGGCCCCTTCTTGACCTGGGCATGAAAATCTTGACTAAGGGGTTCAACAGTGACAAGACTCAGCTACTATTCCCCTTTGGTTTTGCTTCCTTAGCTAACATGCATTCTGTTTTCTCTGTATGTCAATTTAAAGAAAGAATCTGATTGGTGCAATGTTGTTACCATCATTCCTATTGGACAAAGTTCTGGAGCCAGGCCTGCTCATAGGCCACCAACCAACCTATAAAGTGGCTGCCTGTAGGTCCCGTGCCCATTACTGGGGATCAAGCCAGCAACTGGGCATGTGCCCTTGACCAGAATCAAACCCAGGACCCTTCAGTCCACAGGCTGATGCTCTATCTACTGAGCCAAACCGGCTTATTTGAAAAATGAAGAGGAGATGGATGTTGGAGCAATACCACCCACATTCTGATTGCCTATACCTGCTGCTGATACTGAGTGATGTGGGGGGAGTCCTCTTCCCCACTGGGTGCTGGGAGCGGGGTCCTTACAATATCCAGAGAAAAAGAATTGCCTGAGACTCCCACAGGAGAACAGGTGATTTTCATTTGTGCGCAGTTAAGTCCATGGGTTTCCCAAGTCCCATTTCCTTTGTCAAGTCACGGGAAAAGTGTAGCTGGGGTTCCAGTAGAGCTAAAGCCAGAGCCAGTGTCCTGGCTTCCCTCCATGTTGGGGCTGGGCCCATCCAGCATCAAGCTCGTTCCAGTCCATTAGTTCATTGTGTGTGGAATCCACATGGCGTGGGCAATGGGAGCAAATGCAGGGAAGCAGGAGCAAAAGATCCCCACATGCCCAGGGTCACATGAATCCCAAGAGAGCCAGGAGAGTGAACGTCTTTGGTTAGGGGTTATGTATCCCAAATCTTGCAACCCTTGCAGTGGCCACACCCAATCTGGCCAACCATCTGTGTCCCAGGTGTGATTGACAGCAAGCACTTTCAATAGTTCCCTCACCTTTACTGGGCATGTGTATATCTTCCCTTTGTTGGACCTCTGGGGAGCGTAAAGTTGCAGCTTCCTGGTGAAGCTGCCCAAATGACATGCCTATAATGTCTGGCCTTCCCTTCGCTCTTCCCATTATTAATAACTAACTACAATGTATCACTGCTGCATATTTATTTTTTTAATTCAATGTATTGGGATGCCCTGCTGTATTTCTAGAGAACAGAACGTTGTTTCTGATTTGTCATCACCCTTACCGTCTATGATGATTTGACCAATTGCAGGAGGCTCCGTACAAACAATGAGCAGAATGTAGGGACTTATTAACGAAAGAGTCCAGCGCCCAGCTGACATGGCTCAGTGGTTGAGCATCAACCTATGAACAGGAGGCCACGGTTCGATTCCCAGCCAGGGCACATACCTGGGTTGGGGGCTGGATCCCCTGTGTGGGGCGTGCAGGAGGCAACCGATCAATGATTCACTCTCATCACTGATGTTTCTATCTCTCTCTCTCCCTCTCTCGTCCTCTCTGAAATCAATAAAAATGTGTATTTTTAAAAAAAACACTGCTTTAAAAAAAAGAAAGAAAGAGCCCAGAGCAGGGCAGAATCCAGGTGTGATTTGATTCTGAGGTTCACAATGTTTTGAGGGTTTCACTGCTCTTTCACTTCAATTCTCTCAACTCTGGCCTCTTTTGAATTCGCACTGGCCCCAGGCTGGCCTCTGTGACAAAAATGGCTATCTCTGCCGCAGGCCGTGTAACTGCAGCCTCACCACAGTCCAGAATGAAGGGAGCATTTGTCCCAGCATTCCAGGTGCAATGACTGAGGCTCAAGCCAATGAGCCGGCCTGGGTGACCCGGGCAGCGCTGAATCAGGGGCTGGGACCCGGTGAGTGAAACGGGCCTATCAGCTCACGGGGGAGACCTGCTCCTGCCTGGGCAGGCCAGACCGCTTCCCCAGAACCACAGGTGTCTTCAACGGGAGGCGAGGGCTGTTGGGCAGGAGGAGGGGGAAGTGGAGATGAAAATAAGGATTAAGTCTGCTACCCCAGGCCCAACAGACACATATGGGGAACGGGGTCCAAAAGGTTGATCTTTCGTCTTAGAAAAATGAGGACTTGACCAAGGCTCTGCACTTGTCACACCTTCTTTCTCTCTCCCAGTGAGGGTGCTGTGGCAATCAGTCTGCTGGTGGACAGCAGGTCTCTCAGGTCACACACGTGTGTTCTCGAAAGGAAAGAACTGTTTTCACCTGACATCTTACTCCTTACTGCTGTGCACTGTCACCAGGTGATGGGGTGAACCTGCTCCTGTCAGCCTGGCCAAGCTCCCAAGATGCCATGTGGACTCTGCTTCCATGGGAGGAGCTCCCCCGGGTCATAGTCAGCTTTTGTCTATGGCTTTGAAAGAGAAATCACAGCTTTAAACACTGCCGAGTCTACTGGCGTTTTCTAAACCCAGAATTTGGCAGTCGACTATTCACAAAACACAAGTCAAAGCCTCCCTATTGGTGCTGTCAGGTAGCTGTCAGATGATTGAGATGCTAGCCAGCTGCCCGGCCGATAACTACAAACGGTGCCCTTGCTGCGGACATCGCTCTGGCCAGGAGCTAGGTGCTGTAGTGGGCCCCACAGGGCTCCAGCCCCCGGGGGCTGGCTCCAGTGAGGAAGACAGACTGGAGACACATTCACTTAAACCAGTGGTTCTCAACCTGTGGGTCGCAACCCCTTTGGCAGTCAACGACCCTTTCACAGGGGTCTCCTAAGACCATCAGATATTTACATTACAATTCATTACAGTAGCAACATTACAGTTATGAAGTAGCAACGAAAATAATTTTATGGTTGGGTCAC
>NW_006383017.1:7112450-7112803 GCF_000327345.1 Myotis davidii | reverse complement strand
TTCCCTTCAATTCTCTCAACTCTGGCCTCTTTTGAATTCGCACTGGCCCCAGGCTGGCCTCTGTGACAAAAATGGCCATCTCTGCCGCAGGCCGTGTAACTGCAGCCTCACCACAGTCCAGAATGAAGGGAGCATTTGTCCCAGCATTCCAGGTGCAATGACTGAGGCTCAAGCCAATGAGCCGGCCTGGGTGACCCGGGCAGCGCTGAATCAGGGGCTGGGACCCGGTGAGTGAAACGGGCCTATCAGCTCACGGGGGAGACCTGCTCCTGCCTGGGCAGGCCAGACCGTTTCCCCAGAACCACAGGTGTCTTCAACGGGAGGCGAGGGCTGTTGGGCAGGAGGCGGGGGAG
>NW_006383017.1:7109984-7112122 GCF_000327345.1 Myotis davidii | reverse complement strand
CTGTGGGTCGCAACCCCTTTGCCAGTCAACGACCCTTTCACAGGGGTCTCCTAAGACCATCAGATATTTACATTACAATTCATTACAGTAGCAACATTACAGTTATGAAGTAGCAACGAAAATAATTTTATGGTTGGGTCACAACATGAGGAACCGTATTTAAAGGGCCAGAAGGTTGAGGACCACTGACTTAAACAGTTACACAATAGGAACTACAGAGACCCGATGGGGTGTGTCCCTGCTCATAGCTTCCAGCTGATCAAGGATGCTTCCCTCTTATTCTCTGCAAAGAGGATGCCTGGACCGTTTATTTCTTAGAACTGGTGCTGTCTCCTTCCACCCCTTTGGGCACACACTGTCCCCATTACAGGAAATGTTCCCCAAGACCCCACAGTCTCATTCCCCATCATCGGGTTAACCTTCCCTTCTTCTTTGGATTTCATTTTAAACTACTAACTCAGTGCAGGAAATTCGTGCACATTAAAAGAGAATTAATGAGAAGAAATATTTTAATATTGCTATTTGCCCTGTCTTTATAATAGAAGTGTCAGAGATGAAAGAAAATTAGTAAAATGTATATAAAATCCCCCTCCTGTCAGAGTCTGGGGCGCACCGCAGGACCTAGAGTCAAGTCCCCGCCGACCACCCTCACCCACTTTGAAAATGCAGGAGACCCAGACCTGGCTGGGCTCACCCCCATTGGGTGAGACCTAGACCCAGCCGGCCCCACCCCCATCAAGCCCTTCCGGGTGGGGTGCACAGCCTTAGGTCCTCCGTCAAGCCCCACCGGGAAGGGGGTGCAGTCTGAGGTCTCCCAGCCTGGAGCCTGGGCAGGGGGCACGGCCTGTGGTCTCCCTGCCCAGAGTTGGGGTGGGGGTCCCCCATCAAGCCCCACCAGGTGAAGGGCATGGCCTGAGGTCCCCTGTCAAGCCCAGGAGCCCCACCCCCACCCCCCATGCTGAACAGGGACGCTCGCAGGCAGCATGATGTTAGCGCTGGGGACTGAAGTTCCCACCCCTGGCCCTGCCCACAGACTGGTCGTGACGGGGACACCATCACGGACACATTAGCATATTACCTCTTTATTATATAGACTGTTTCCTAAGATTCGACCAGGTGTCCTTTTTGGAGCTTCATCCCCATCTGTGTTTCCCTCCTGGCACCTGGACCCGTCAGAACGCGACATCTCTCTGGGAGATGCTTGATTACCAGTTGAATGGCCTATGAAGGAGAGAGCCTTGTCTATCGTTTCCAGCTGTGTTCCCATCACACCAAGCACACTCTGACCTCAGGGCTCTGCCTTTGTCCTTCCCTCTGCCTGGAGCCCTGTCTCCCAGGGAGCCACTGGGTCCCCTCACACTGCCCTCAGGTCTCAGCTCAGACATCCCCTTCTTCATGAGGCTTTCCCTGATCTTATACATACAGCAAATCCCACTGTGGGCAGCACGAGTCCCTATTCCCCCCCATACCCCCTCTGCTACTTAAAGACTATTTCTCATTCGTGTATTGCTCCATGAAAACCTAAGCTCTGTGAGAATGAAAATCTCAATTTATTAGACTGTTCCCCCCCCGCCCCCCTCCCCCAGTAGCTCAAATGCCTGACAGGCATTGGAAGTTAAGTAAATTTTTATTCAATGAAAGGCGGGACCAGTACCTAGTGCTTAACAAATTGTTAGCACATAGCAGGCACTCAGTAAATATTTCTGAATGAATAAATGCCTGAACGCAGCAGTACAGATACTACTAACACAAATACAGGACCTTTATCTGAGTTGCTGGAGTCAGAAGAACAAGGGGATCTTAGCCACCTGGTTGTGTTAATACAACAGGTCAAACTTTGTTACAGCTGTGGTAAGACTCTATGTACGGCAGGGGTGGTAACTCCTGTTACACCCTTCACTCCCCAGATCTCCCTCTGACCCACTCTGCTGCTCTTCACCATCCATCTATGCACTCAGCGGGCAGCTTCTGTGGTCTTGCAGTTTTTTGCCAAGAACAGAGATTAAACGTGTTCCAGGTGCTGGCCGGGTAGCTCAGCTGGTTAGAGTATTGTCCCAAACTCCAAGGTTTCAGGTTCAATCTCCGGTTAGGGGTCAGGGTACATACAAGAGGCAACCAATTAATGGATAAATGAGTGC
>NW_006383017.1:7100362-7109867 GCF_000327345.1 Myotis davidii | reverse complement strand
TTTTTAAAATCAATTTTTAAAAAGTGTCCACAGAGAACTTAGCGCACTGGAAGCCAAACCCTGAAGCTATTTGCAGCATTCCTCCACTCCCAGGAGAGCAGAGGGGAAGAGCAGAGGTAGAGGGCAGGGTTCGAGAAGTATGCTCTCTTCCTAAGGCTAATGGTGTGGGTGGAGGAACTGTGCATCGTATGGAGTGGGGAGTCCTGTTTGACCTTCTAGGAGATGAATTTCACCTGCCTCCTTAAACGTCTTGGCCTTTCAGTTGCCAATGCAGCACAGGGTTCCTTTTGGAGCTGTTTTAGGATTTGCTCCATGAATTACCTGGGAGGGTGCCAAATGCAAATACAAGAAGTAGCAGCCCTGATATCCATGGTGACAGCCTCGTTACCCTCAAGGGAAAAAGGAGAATAGGTATCTTTTTTCTTAATGAAGTCTTTCCTATCAACTCCTAGATTCCGTAACTGCTCTTACTTGGTAACGGGTTGGAGCCAGTCTAGAGATTTCAGTGATAGCAGTGTAACAACATTTATTATAGCCTCCCATAATAGGCATAGTGGATTGCTGTTCTCCTGTGGAGACTATTTTAAAGACCTGTTCACAGTATCCTCTTCCTGGGATGTAGAAAGCCAAATATATAGAGAGAAATCTGATTATCTCCCTAAACCCAGATCCCTTTGCTTTTGTTGTTGTTGTTGTTGTTAATCCTCATCTGAGGATATATTCCCATTGATTTTTTAGGGAGAGTGGAAGAGAGAGGGCAAGATAGAAACATCGATGTGAGAGAAACACATAGATTGGTTGCCTCCTGCATGAGCCCTGACTGGGGTGAAGCCTGCAACCATGGAATGTGCCCTTGACCAGAATCAAGCCTGGGACCCTTTGGTCCACAGGCCAATGCTCTATCCATTGAGCCAAACTGGCTAGGGCTATACACCTGTTTTCAATGCTTATGGGTATATATACAGGAGTGAAACTGTTGGGTCATATAGTGATTCTATGTTTACTTATTGAGGAACTGCCACACTGTTTTCTACAGTGTCTACATCATTTTATAGTCCTACCAGCAATGTATAAGGGTTCCAATTTCTTCATATCTGCACCAACATTTGTAAATTTCCATTAGGAAAATTATACCCATCTTAGTGAGTATGAAGTGGTATCTTATTGTGGATTTGATTTGTGTTTCCCTAATGACTAATGACATTAAACAACTTTCCATATGCTTCAGAGTGTTTTAGTTTTAGAAGAACATAAAACCAGCAAAGATTACATAACAACATTTAAGAACATAATCTCTACATCAAATACACTGGAAGGCATCTCTAGCCCTCCTCTACTTCTTCCAAAGGGTTTTGAAAATTTTGCTAGAGAAATACTAGTATGTCATAGGGGAACATTATAGTTATTAACAAGGCTCTGCTACATTGTTTATTTTGCCTACAAAATGGGGTAAATAGTATTAAGAGGAAGGGAGAGGGGGAGAGAGATAGAATCATCAATGATGCGGTCGGATCACTGATCAGCTGCCTCCTGCCTGCCCCCTACCAGGAACAGCTCACAATCAGGGCATGCACTCCGACTGGGAATTGAACCGTGACCTCCTGGTTGATGGGTTGACTCTCAACCACTGAGCAACACAGGCTGGGCTGCTTGTTTGCTTTTAAAGCAACAGCAATCCCCTAATTTGTCTGTGTTCCTGTTTGGTCAGGATCCATGAGAGACCATCATTCATTCATGCATGTATTCATTCATTCTTCAATATGCATTGGGCCCATGGTATGTGTCAAATGGTAGACAAGAGGCTACAAAGATGAATAGTAGTCAAAATCGGAGGTTTAAAAACAGAGAAACCTAGGATCAAATCCCAACTGCCACTTCCCATGTGTGTGACCTGTCCAAGTTACATAGTCTTGTCAAGTCTCCATTTCCTCATCTGTAAAATTGTAGATACTAATGTTCCCAGCCTCATAGAGAGGATTAAATAAATGCATCATCTAAGTTTTAGATGCACCAAAGCATCTGGCACAATGACCACTCGCCTAAAAAATGTTAACCACCATTTCTATTATGATCATCATTTTGATTAAGACAAAGATAAATTATTGTGAAGATTTAATAAGACAATAATGCAAAGATTTAAGAGTGCATGACATAACTGCAAATAAATGTAATAATATAAATATATTTTTATTAGTTTTTCAACCATTTAAAAATGTCAACTCATTCTTAGCTCATTGGTCATAAAGACAAAGGTTAAGGAATGGACTTGGCTGTGGACCATAACCCTGGTGCAGTGCATCCACGCAGAAAGGACAAGTATGGTTCCATGAAACTTTTGTTTCAATAATATGTATACACTAGAGGCCTGGTGCATGAAATTTGTGCAGGAAAGGGAGTCCCTCAGCCCAGCCTGTACCCTCTCGCGATCCAGGAACCCCTTGGGGGATGTCCGACTGCCGGTTTAGGCCCAATTCCACAGGAATCCCTGCGAGATTGGGCCTAAACCAGCAGTCAGACATCCCTCTTGCAATCTGGAACCGCTGGCTCCTAACCTCTCAACTGCCTGCCTGCCTGATGCCCCTAACCACCTCTGGGCTCTTGCCATGGTGGCTTTGTCCAGAAGGATGTCCGGAAGGTTGTTCAGCTGTCCGGTCTAATTAGCACATTATGCTTTTATTATTATAGATGTGTATGTGTGCTGGGTAGAGAAACAAAATGCATTTATTATTCTAACCGCAATCAAGAAAGTTTGAAAACAGTAACCTGGAGAAGGCTCTCATTATCTGGGAGCAGCCAGGAAACTCCTGCTGTCTTAGCAAGGGAAGCGCACAGCTTAGGCAGTTTTAGGCTTCAGTGGTGTCAGTTCAAAAGGGAAAGTCATAACAAGGTAATATGTTAAAATAAAATTGATAACTCAAGGGGAAATTGGGTCTAGTCTAAATCAGAGTAGTCTAGGATTTAAGTTAAAAAAAGAAAAGAAAAAGGGAATTGCTATCTGTCTAGGTTTTGCTCCATCTCTCAGCTGTGAGTGTTCCCAGCCCTCTGGGGATTCCAGAGGAAAGGTCAAAAGAACAAGGTCAAATATCTGAAAAATGCAGATGCTGTGAGTTTGGAAGCAGAAACATTCCCAAGTGTACGCCAGCTTGCGCATTCACTAACGCAGAGGGCTAACTTAATAACTAAAACTGCAGCGTCTTCCAACACTGAGCTTAATTCGGCAGTTCCCTGCTGCACGTAAAACCCTTGGGGTACGGAGACTCGCACGCTGCGTTTCTCAGCCGGAGTGTCTGGAGTGCAGAACAAAGACTAAATTTGGGCACCGACTCCCTTGGGGAGGTTGCTCTTACCCACTCTGGGTTTGGCTGAGCCTCCCCTCACCTGGGCAAAGGTCCATAAAAATAAGTTTAAAATTCTAGGAACGTGCTAAATCTGGAAAGTGAATAATACATTTGGGGGGCCCTTGTTCATCTGGCAACAAGATTTTGTGGGGAACAATTTCCCCACAATGGCACAGGTCAAGGATTAAGGTTGCTCAGACTCCAGATTGCTTAATTATCCTGAGTCACTTTCCAGAACTCCACCTCGTGTTTGCTGCGTCAGCTTTGTTGAAGACAGTGCTGTGCTTGATGGAGCCATATATTCACACTGCGGGTGACCGTACCCATCTGAGAACTCCAGGCACGGCTCCAGTAAAACACACCTTTGAGTACGATAATGTGATCGCAAAACTGGACTTTGTCTTTCACTTCTTAAAATCCTAGTGAAATAAATTAGAGTGGGAGGGGCAAGACTTTCTCCTAACAGTGGCCCCTTTAGTGTCTGAGGCTATTTTACAGGTTACAACCCTCCCTAATGAGCTGTCCCCCAGGATCACCCCGGCTCCATTATTGAACTTACCAAACACAATTGTTTTCTTGTCCAAGGATCCAATTAGGAGGTTAATTTCCTCCAGAAAAAAAAAAAAAAAGAAAAAGAAAAAAGTGTGCCTTTTAGTTTTGTACTATCAGTGCGTAGTAGGAATTGACAACATAAGTTATTTAATCAACATTTGTTGAAGGAATGAATGAATGAAAATAATATACCAACTGTCATATGCCATCGTAGAACATTTAATTGTCTTCTCCAGCGTAGCCTCAGAGAAAGTAAGATTCATTCTGGGCCATTTGAAGTAGGACTTAGGTAATTTAACAAAGCATCCGTATTCAAGAGGCTTCCTTTGTAGAGGGTTCGATCCTGCACAGTTGCCAGCGTCAGCATTTCTTCAAAATATCAATCCAAATGTGGACCAGCCCCTGCAGCTTTGATTGGAATCAAACTCTCACCACACTTGAATTCTTGGAACTCTTAACCATAGGAAAGGCGACCACGGTAAGAGCCTGCAGAGGACACACCCTGGGGAGGTTTCCCGGCGTGGTCCCAAGTCCGCACACACTCTGCCAGGCGCTATCAGGCAGCTGACGGTGCTAGCGACTCACATGTGTTTATTGTCAAAGCCACTGAGAAGCAGGCGGATTCTACCTCTACTCTCAACAATTGAAACTGAAAGCAGTAACACAGATGGGAATTTCTCGATTGCTTTTTCAAACTGCTAGTGAGAGCCTCCTTTCTTCTGACATTGCTAAACTGGGATGACATCAGCTGCCTTGGCTACCTTTCCTGGAGGTTAATTTCCTCCAGACCGATCTGGATGGAGAAGGCCGATCTGGATGGAGTAGGAGAGGATGAGGGCGACAGAGCGAAGCAGAGCTGAGAGATGCCGGAAAAGCTGAGGCCAGAGCCTGAGCCTCTTCATCTAGTGATGCTGGCAATTAGTTCACTTCCAGTCTTGCCAGTCACATGGGGGAATACTAGTACATTGCCTTTTTCGTTTAAGCTAGTTCAACTGGGTTTCTGTCACGGGCAACCAAAATATCCTAAAACAGACAATTACTTTAGCCCCATTCTAAATGATCATTAATCGAACCTTTCTTGGTTAAACACATTTTGAAACATTCAAAGAATGGAATATTGTTGAGCCATTTTTAAAAAATATATTTTTATTGATTTCAGAGAAGGGAGGAGATAGAAACATCAATAATGAGAGAGAATCATTGATTAGCTGCCTCCTGCAAGCTCCCTACTGGGGATTGAGCCCGCAACCCAGGCATGTGCCTTTGCCTGGAATAGAACCTGGGACCCTTCAGTCCACAGGCCAACATTCTATCCACTGAGCCAAGCCAGCTAGGGCTTGTTGAGCTATTGAAAGTGATAAATGTAGGCCCATGTTTACAAAGAGGAAACTAATGGTATATTGGTGAGTAAAAAAGGATAAAAAGGAGAGAGACTCTGTGTGTCCATATTTATATTGACTGAAATCCAGGAGATATACCCAAATGTAAAAAGTAGTTATCTCTAGTTAATAAAATTTTTAATATCTTATGATCCAAGAACATAGCATTTTGAGCTTTATTTTTAATAATTTAGTTCTGCCTTTTTACTTATCTGCTTTAAAAATTATTTGACAAAAACATATGAGCAGGGGTATTTTTAAAAAAAATGTTTTTATTGATTTCAGAGAGGAAGGGAGGAGAGAATCATTGATCGGCTGTCTCCTGCCTGCCCTCTACTAGGGTTCGAGCCCGCAACCTGGGCATGTGCCCTGACCTGGAATTGAATGGTGACCTCCAGGTTCATAGGTTGATGCTCCACCATTGAGCCATACCAGCCAGGCAGTAGGGGTATTTTTAAAATATGGGCATTCCACTCTTGATTTCAGTCTGAATCTTCTTCTCTCATTCAGTTCTGTTTTGGTGGAGTAAACTGTTAAAGAACTCAGTGAGAAAGAAGGGAGGGAACACCTTCAATAATAAAATCCTGTATTGTTTAAGCACCTACCATGTTCAAATTATTATATTGTCATAGAGTTGGTGGGAGATGGAATAAAAGAGATACAAAGGTCTGTAATCAAGAAAAGGCAAATGTCCTGTTCTTAAGAAAATTAACAATATCAACAGACATATTTTCAGTAGAATTATGCAGGATAAAATGCTAATTTGGGAAACTTGGTTTTATGCAGCAGAATTATTTGGGAAGTTTTAGGAGAGATTCTCATAATATGTTGGTGGGTTTCTGCAACTATCATCGAATTCTCAAATATGTACAATGTACTTAAGTTAAAAGCTAACCAATTTATATGTTTTTCTTTGCCCCACAGCTAACCAACTTATTTCCCATCCTCACATTTTCAGAAAAATGAGGTAAAAGAGCACTTTAGACTGCAAGTATAAGTTTCTTTAATCACATATGAAAAACTTTGGGAAGAAATGTTTTTGGGAAAAAGAAAAGAAATGCACATTGAATAATTGTGGGTTTTTCTCCTTTCCCTTAGTGGAGCTAGCTATATGAAAATAAGGTCTTAATTTCTGCAGCGTTATTTTTTGGTTCTCATCTGAATCCACTGTGATTAGGAGTTCACTGTTGAAATGCTAATGCAATAGCAGTATAAGGATGTTTGGCATGTCACCTGTACTACAGCCCACAGATCTCCAAACACTTCAGAAATGTTTGCAAATTAATCCTCCTTACATTTCAGCAAATTATTCACTCTTCAGAGCCCACAGATGGGGAACAGGAGATGGGATTCCTGAGTGGAACGCTGTATTCGTTCAGATGAAAGGGAAGAGATAGGAGGGTGACCTCATTAGTGTGCCCACACTCTGTGGCAGATTCAAGAGCCAGTAAAATGCTGCTAGCCAAACATGCTAAGTGGTAGGGGGCCACATCAGTCACTCTCCTAGCATAGTGTTCTGAGCAGGGTTTGGGGCATGCCTCTGGGCTCACCCCCTAGCTTTGTTACTTCCAAGCTCATGAGCAAGTTTCTTTACTGCCCTAGCTTCACTTTCCTCAACTGTAAAATCAAGGTCAGACCTGCTTCACATGGTTGTTGTGAGGATTAAACAAAATAATGCAAATTAATCCTGGCATCCAGGGTAAGCCTCCAAGTTAGGTATTTTGTGGCATTATTTTCCCCACCGGGATTTATTAACAAAGACACAGCCTAAGTGAGAGAAGCCAGAACACTAGGATACTACTCTACATCTCTTCGAGAAAAATCCACTTCACAATGAGATAACTATAAACTCTTTCAAGAACACTCTATAGGTATCTTGGTTTTAGCCACCACACTAACTAGGCCTTGCATCCAAGGTCCCATATGATGCAGTTTAATGTCACACTTCAACCATGTCCTCCTGTATTCACTCAGCCAACGTGCATGGGGCACACTGCACACAGGGCGTGGGCTTAGGTGCTGAGAATCCAAAGGTTGGATCAGATAGATAGTTCTGCCCTGAAGCTGCTTCCGGTCCGGACACAGGAAGTGGACCAGATGAAAGAGAGTAGATAGAAAGGGTCAGAGGAGGGGAGTTTTCAAAAACTTAGTGCCTGAAAATTGGCAGTCTTAGCTGCTTTGGAAACTCAAAAAACTTAAGTTCTTGGATTATGTCTCTCTATACGTCTCTCCATCCTGCCCTCTGTACTGTCAGATATCCCTTCTGGGCATTATTCCACATCAAAAATCTATAGTGTGCCCAATTCCAAGTTCTTTCCCCTTCTCAGCTGCAGGACACCTGGACTCCTAGAGCGGGACAATGGTGTTGTACAGTAGGAAGAATCACACAACACCTGGTCCCGTCCATCCTTTGGACTCCTCCAGGCGGGAGTGAGAGTCAGCTGGGAAATAGAGAGTGGATACTGCTTCAGGCAGGCAGGGGAATCTGTGGCAAGCAGTGAAGACTACTAGAATATGAAGTGGAGAAGCAAGCTTTACCCACAAGTTGAAGCTGACTAGTGATTTGTAGGGGAGTCTGTGACTCTAAGGTGGTATACAAAAATGTGCATTTTTGTGGGGGATCCATTTAAGGAACTTGTGCATTAACTAGGTACCAGGCACAGTTCCAGGAACTGGGAAAACATTAGTAAACGAAATGGCCCAAGTTCCCTGCCCTCCTGGAGCTTACACTCTAGAGCAGTGGCTCCCAACCTTTTCATGGCCACGCCCCACCCAAGCATCTCTAAAATCGGGATGCCACCAACCCCCTCCCACCCCACCCCACCCCCCATGACATATCATTCTTATTCAAAAAGCGACCTCCTGTTCACATGGGGAAAGCCTAACAGGCCATTAACCTGGCTTAAACAAGCTTCCAAAGAGCATGGCAGCCATGAAAGAGAAAAATAAAAGAACAAAAGGAAGCACTGAAGTACTGAGGAGGAAATCACTAAGACATTGTTAAAAAAATAATAATGATATGAAGTGATATGAAAAATAGCAAATAGTTTCAAAACATGTCATAGAGAACTGAAATGCATAAATATGTCACAATACGTATTTATATACTGTATGTGAGGTCCCTGGGACCACAAAAATTGCAAAACATTCACTTTAATAACTCATTCTCGAATTGTCCCCCTTAACAAAGTGCCCCACGTTGGGAACCACTGCTCTCGAGGAAGATGTGGACCACAGGTTTATTTTCCAAAAGGGTCTGTGATGTGAGAAATGCTCAGGAATCACGATGCTAGACCTGTGGTCCTTCTTGTGTATCAGCACCACTTAGGGGAAACCTTAAAAGTCCGGAGGTTCTGATGGGCTGGCTGCATGTTGTGCTTGGGAAGGAACTTTCCAAGTTCCCACGCATTTGATCCAGCCGAGTGTGAGAGAACTGATTGCTCCTGAGGAAAGAGAATGGAGACCGAGTTCCCCTCACCAAGGAAAACGGGCCACTTCCTTCTTTCACAGGTTCTACCAGGCAATGGGCCGTCAGCTCCCCTCTCAAGAGAGAAGCATCCACATGCTTCCCTGATTTTTATTAGCTTACAGGGCACCCTCCAAAGAGTGCTTTAAAACGGTTTAAACGTATTCCTGTATACTATAGTTTAAGCTTTAGAAAGGAGAGGAATATTATCATAGCTAACTTGAAACCCCAAATTACTTTCCAATTCTCTTTCCACATACTACTACTAGTAGTATAAGTTTTTATTGTTCGCCCCTTAAAAGTATTCACTTTACAAGCTGGGCACTTCACAAGTGTTGGTCCGCGTCCTATCCTAAAATTCGTGTGCAGTGTTGCTATACTCGCTCAGCAGGGGAGCCCGGGAGACTCCAGGGGTCAAGAGCTGGCTCAAGGTCACACGGAGATTGGACCCCTGGGCGCCTGGACCCAGATCTCAAGCCGGGCCCGTCCACTCACCTCCCTTATTTAGCACTTGGCCTCTCTCCTGCGACCAAAGATGAACAAACAAGTTATAAATCACGGAGGGAAAAATTTGCTTGGGGGCCTCTACCGCCCAGGCCGACCGGGGAGCGTCGGGAGGGCGGCCTTCCCGGCGCGGGGTAGTCTTTGTCCGCAGCTCCGAGCTGGGGACCGCACTCGCTCCACCTTCGCCACCCTCGGCCCCGGGCGGCGAATTCCGAGGCGGCTGCCGCGCCCGTGCCCACGCCTCCGCGGCGCCGGGACGCGGTGCG
>NW_006383017.1:7099793-7100292 GCF_000327345.1 Myotis davidii | reverse complement strand
GGCCGGGACCCCGAGCCCGGCAGATGCCCGACTCCAGGAATCCTTGCTGGAAGGGCTGTTAAAAAGCCCCAACCCCCTCTGACCATCTGGCTCCTTCCCCTCGTCTATCGTTTTCCAGACTGTGTCTTAAAAAAGTTGGCCCCAAAGTTTAAGGGTTCGGGTGCGTGTGTGTGTGTGCGTGTGACATCCACAGGGTCCCCGTTTGGGGGTGCTGCAGGCCCCCCTCCTTCCCAATCTCCCTTGGCCAGAGACCCTGGCAAGACCCGCTCCAGGACCCGACCCCGCGGGTGCAGTGCAGGCGGGGCTCTCCTGAAAAGTCATAACTTTAATCTGTGAAGGATGTGGGAAAAGCTCCGTAGTTTTTTCTATGTACACAGAACATTGTAATCTGCCACTGGACAATATGGCCAATCTGAAAATTCAACTTAAACATCCATGAGACATTTTCAGTGACTAGAACTTTTTGAGGTCACAAAGTGTAGTGAAATCTGAACCTTGG
>NW_006383017.1:7099147-7099779 GCF_000327345.1 Myotis davidii | reverse complement strand
CGGGCGGGTCCGCAGGCTTCCCGCGCAGCCGGGACCCCGAGCCCGGCAGATGCCCGACTCCAGGAATCCTTGCTGGAAGGGCTGTTAAAAAGCCCCAACCCCCTCTGACCATCTGGCTCCTTCCCCTCGTCTATCGTTTTCCAGACTGTGTCTTAAAAAAGTTGGCCCCAAAGTTTAAGGGTTCGGGTACCGCGTGGCCAGCCGCTGGCCAAAGGCGGTTAGAAGGCTTAGGCCGGGGTGAGTGTGTGAGAGTGCGCGCGAGGGTGTGTGTGAGCTCCCCAACCCCCACCTGTTTGAAATGCTTTCAAAACGCCAAAGCCAGATTAAGCGCGTTTCCAAAGTTGCAAACAGTTGGAGTAAGACACGTGCGCGCCCCCCTAGCTCCAAGGGGCCGTGCTGCGCCCAGGGCGCTGAGAGAAAAGGGGAATGAGAGGGGTGTAAGAAAGCGGGGAATTGGCCTCCTACTGGAGGGTCGGTTTTAGGACCCAAAGGGAAGCACAGCGGAATCTCTCCCTCCGGGAGGCAACCTCCCTTCCAAGGGAAGAAGCAATAGACCAACACGCGTGCATGAGAGCAGGTGCACATATATGTGCGCGCGCACACACACTTGGGAGGCAAAGCTTCTAAGTCAG
>NW_006383017.1:7098640-7098846 GCF_000327345.1 Myotis davidii | reverse complement strand
CGCGTTATTATTTTTGTTTTGGGGGGAGGAGGGGTGTGACTCGTCATGTCGAAAGTGATCCAGAAGAAGAACCACTGGACTAGCAAGGTTCACGAATGCACCGTGAAGCGGGGACCCCAGGGTGAGCTGGGGGTGACGGTGCTGGGGGGCGCGGAGAACGGCGAGTTTCCGTATGTGGGAGCGGTGGCCGCGGCCGGGGCGGCGGA
>NW_006383017.1:7094472-7098563 GCF_000327345.1 Myotis davidii | reverse complement strand
GCTGGGCGTCCTGGACAGCTGCAAGGAGGCCGTCACCTTCAAAGCCGTCCGACCAGGTAAGGCGGGGCGCGCCTCCGGGAGGCTTCCCCAGGCGGGCGGCGGCCTGCGGAGCTCCCCCCCGTCCCCTCCCCCCGGGGGGGCATCTTGATTTCCCGCTCTCCCCCTTCGAGCGCAATCTGGAGGGGAAATTGAGGCGGTGCGCCCTGTCGTGGAGAAATACACAAAGTTGTGTAGAGGTTGCGGGTTGTTTGCTCACCTGCCTCGGGAAGAGTGTTGGGTTTGCGCCTGTTTGCCAACCTGTTATCTCGGCCACTCAGTGCAGCGCAGTTTCGCCTGGGCCTGGGGGACAGTCGGGGAGCTGAAGCTGGGGGCACAGTGGAGGCTCTCCTGGCTCCTTGGGGGAGCGTTGCCGCAGGCGCAGCGCTGTGTGCTTTTGCTACTTGTCTGTCCAGACCTGGAGAGTGGGTATGAGCGAGGGCAGGGCCAATTGGACCTTCTCCATTAGAAAATCATCTTTACCCCACAAAGCTCCGGGTGGGTTGGGGTGCCCATGTTCCTGGGCCATTCACTCCACAGCTGGAGGACGCACGAGTCTCCTGGTGTGGCTCAGCCCTAAGGCTTGGGGGGCGGGGAGCTGGAGGAGGGAAGGAGGGGTATGTCCCGCTTGGGGCCAATCAAGCCCAAGTTGATGCTGCCACCCCATCTCACCTATCACTGCCACCATCACCCCCGATGCTGAGGATAGGGATAGCTATTACTCATTATTAACTTACTATGTGCCAGACTCTGTGAAACGCTTTCCTTGCATTATCTGGTTCTGAGTCACAAGAATCCTTATAAACCCACATTACAGATAAGGAAACGGATTGACATCCCTTAAGTTACTTGCCAGGGTCACACAGTTACCAAAATGAGGGTTTGAGCGTTGGCTGTAGAGCCTGAAGCACTGAGGCGGGAGAGGTGGGGAGCCGACCCTTGGTGAGGGGAGAGGCTGACTTGTGAGGAGGGAGTGGAAGCAAGTCCCTCTGAGTCTGTAGAGGAGTGATGCCCTGCTGGTGGTGGGGAGTCCCTTACCTGCTGGAGTTGGTGAGGGCAAGGGATTGTCCAACAGCGATTCCCCAAGGCACCCCTGGGACTACCCATGTCCGACAGTTTCTCTACCATGAAAGCTGCAGGAAGTGGCAGAGTTGCGTGTGGTGAAAATGCCCATGTGTGCCTGCTGGTCTGGAGGGGCAACAGCAGCTGGAGGAGCATGCCAAGGGAAGAAGGGCTGCTGGTCCTGCCTGGTTAACAGGCCTGTTCCAGATGAGACAGGAGGGGGCCAGGCAGAGTAGAGCGGGTGGGTGAGGGGCGGGGGGTGGGGGGCTGAGACCAGGCAGAGTAGACCCGGCCTTTTAGCTCTGGGAGCCGAGGGGTGACAGTCCTGGAAAGCTCCTTCCATTATGTCCTCTCCTTCTTGGACACCTTCTCCAAGAAGCCCTCCAACAACCAACCAGGATGAACAAATCCTTCCTCCTCTGAGGTGCCCTAAGGCTGTACCTCTTAGTTTTTTCTTTGTTCTAAAGCCTGAGTTAGATCTCTGGTCTCATTTCCAAACAAGGTAGGAAGGCATTGAAGGAGAGAGTGCTTCATTTATTGCTTATCTCCCCAGGCTTTGCTTGAGGGCCAATTCCTGGCTGCACCAGAGAATGTGTCCTTATCTGTAAACTGGCTTTTTTGAGGGTATTCCATAAGCTAATAAGCAAAAAGTATGTAGAACAGTGCCTTGCACATTGAAAGTGTTCAATAAAAATGAGCTATTATTGTTATATTTAAATTGAATTTGAGCAGTTATTTATTTCTAAGTCTAGCTGTTAGTGTTAGTTACCTGGATTGTGAGTTTCTTGATAGAACTGTAGAGGACATACTGTGTGAAAGCATTTGACGGGAGCAGCTACTGGTCTCAGTTCAGGGCATTTTGGGGAAATGGGTGCCATCTATCTAGTTGGGGATCTGCAAGTGTCCATTGGGTTCTGTATGGGAGCTGTTTTCTGCATCAATATGCAGTGTGTGGCTGAACCTCTACCAAGAGTTAGCAGAGGTCCTGGAGGCATTGTCCCAGCCAGGGCTGCCTCATCCTGGAACTTAGGAAGGGTTGGTGAGATAATCAGGTGTGTTTGGAATCAGACTTCTCTGGGTTGGAAGAAGATGGTAGTGTCTCCAAGTGTTATGTTGTTCCCTTCACCGAGAGCCATTCCACGCGCAGCACAGGACTGTCCACAGCAAGTGTGTGTAAATATTCCAGTCCTCCTTGTGGTGGGATAGAATAAGGATGTGGATGGGGACACTCGATTGGCCTGGAATCTGCTACAAAATGAAAGCTACTTCATGTGATAATTACACCGGTATAGTTAGCTTTTTAACATCATTACAGAAACTATGGCACTAGAGAGCATTTCCCTGATCTTCTGATCCCTCTTTTATGTTGAGAATATGATTTAAATTATGCCAGAATTGATTACTGTGTTTTAATCATATTAGGGAGGCTCATACTTGGTACATGGAAAGGAAAATGTTGCTTTTGTGTTGTCTGCACCCTGAGCTAGCCACTCCCAGGGACATGGCCACTGTGGGTGCTTGTCTGTATGGAAATGTCACTGTCTTCTTGTGGAAGAAAGTTCTGCTGCTTCTGTTTCATGGTAGGTCTCTGGAAATACGCACAGACCAAAATAGTCTGTAGCAAATTGTATTATATGAAGCAGGCCTGGATTGTGAAGGAATCAATCTAAATGGATCTACCAGGTTGGAGTTAATTCATTTTATTTTTACTTATTTATTTTTAAAAAAATGTATTTTATTGATTTTTTACAGAAAGGAAGGGAGAGGAATAGAGAGTTAGAAACATCAATGAGAGAGAAACATCGACCAGCTGCTTTCTGCACCGCGCCCCCCCCCCCATGTGCCCACAATCAAGGTACATGCCCTTGACCAGAATTGAACCTGGGACCCTTCAGTCCGCAGGCCGACGCTCTATCCACTGAGCCAAACTGGTCAGGGCTGGAGTTAATTCATTTTAAAGGGAGAAATGCCTAAAAAATTTTACATCTATATGCTATATGAGTGTTGTTATTATTATGATTTTTAATGTATGTATGTATGTTTTTATTGATTTTAGAGAGGGAGAGGGGGAGAGAGAGAAGCATAGATCGGCTGCTTCCTGCATGCCCCTTATTGGGGATCTAGCCAGCAACCTGGGCATGTGCCCTGAACGGGAATCAAACCAGCAACCTCTCCGTGCATGGGACAGTGTTCAACCAAATGAGCCACACTGGCCATGGTTACATAAATGTTATTTTATATATATACTAGAGGCCCGGTGCATGAAATTCATGCAGGGGGAGGGTGTCCCTCAGCCCGGGCCTGCACCTTCTCTAATCTGGGACATCTCTCTCACAATCCAGGACCGCTGGCTCCTAACCACTTGCCTGCCTGACTGCCTGATTGCCCCTAACCAGTTCTGCCTGCCAGCCTGATCACCCCCTAACCACTCCCCTGCTGGCCTGATTGATGCCTAACTGCTCCCCTTGGGGCCTGATCCCCCCCAACTGCCCTCCCCTGCAGGCTTGGTCCCCCCCAACTGCCCTCCCCTGCCAGCCTAGTCACCCCCAACTGCCCTCCCCTGCTGGCCTGATCGCCCACAACTGCCCTCCCCTGCTGGCCATCTTGTGGTGACGTGAGGGCATCGCGTGAGGGTGTGAGGGCCACGTAGGGTTTTATTAGTATAGATAATAAAGCATATATGTATACTTTATAAGTATATATTTACCTATAGAAAAACTAGTGACTCGGTGCATGGATTCGTGCACAATGAATGGAAATTAATTAGAAGGTGGCTGGCATGGTGAGACTGGCTGAGATGGGCTGGACACATCGTGGAGCCAACCTCCTGTTGTTCCTCCTCCTCGGTGTCTGTGGAGTGAGCAGGTCCCTCTGGCAGGTGGGGTCTCTCGGCCTGGCCTGCAGGGATCAGGCTGAAACTGGCTCTCTGACATGCCCTGAGGGGTCCTGGAGTGAGAGAGGGCACTCCGCAAAGTTGCTGTCCTACAGGGTGT
>NW_006383017.1:7091819-7094457 GCF_000327345.1 Myotis davidii | reverse complement strand
TGTCACATATAGAAATTTTTTGATATGTGCAACCATAGTAAAACAAAGATTTATATTTTTGATATTTATTTTATATATTTAAAAGCCATTTCACAAAGAAAAATCAATCAAAAAAATGAGTTCACGTGTCACCTCTGACACACGTGTCATAAGTTCACCATCACTGATATAGATGCACACTTTTAAGTATATTGTTTGCTGAGTTTTGACCATGGCATATGCTCATGTTATCTTCACCCAGATCAAGATATAGAACCCCAGAAATTTCTGTCATGTCTCCTTCCAGTCAGTTCCCCCCCACCCTCCAGAGGCAAAGGCTGTTTTATTTCTTTCACCAGGAATTACTTTTGTCTATTATTGAAATTCACACAAGTGAAATGATGCAGTATGTACTCTTTGTCTGGCTTTTTTCATGCAGCAAAATATTTTGGAGATTTCATATTATTGTGATCATCATTGTTCCTTTTTATTATTGAGTAGTATTTCACTGTATACACATACCAGTTTGTTTATATTTTTGTTCATCTATGGACATTTGGACTATTGATCATTTTTTGGCTATTGAATAATAGCTAGGTGAATAAAGCTGTTACAAATGTTGTAGTTGCTCCACATTTTTGCTAATCTTTGATCTTGTCTGTTTTTTGATGTTGAGCCATTCTTATGTGGAAGAAGAAAAAAGTAATCAAGGAGACTTTGCTACAGGATGTAGCTGCCTTTATGAAGCTAGTTTTTATGAAGCACTTGCATTAGACTGTGCCAGGCCCTTGGCTAAGCTAGTGCTTGATGGGCATTTTGATTTTTATTCCTCATAACTTAGACGTCAGGAACTGAGGGCCAGAGAGTTTGGGTGGCTTTTCTAAGGGCTATACAAGTGGCAGAAGTAGAGCTGGAGCTCAGCTGTGTTGGATTCCAAAACCTATACTCCTAGTCCTGGGTGAGTGGGTCTCAAGTAGGGACCCCTGGCCAGTGGCATTGGTATCATCGGGAAACTGGTCAGATTGCACATTCCCATCCCCACTGATGCTGAAGCTCATGGGGGTGCAGCCTGTGGGGTGTTTGTAACAAGCCCCCCGTGATTCTGATGCCTGCTCAGTATTGAGTACCACTGCTGTAGGGTACGGACCTACAGCGAGGAAATGGCAGTAGGTGAGGCAGGTGACCTGGGCTCCAGGTCAGCCAGCTAGTCACTCCCTTTGGCCCAAGTTTCTTCTTGCCAGAAAGGAGTGGGTGTGCCCCTGCAGGTCTTTTGTACTCAAAATGCGGCAATTCCACGAATAACTTAGACTTCAAAAGTTTAAAATGGTGTGATTGTAGTTTCCCAAACTGGTAATATTATAGGCTATGCGTACATATTTTTGTAGGTGAATTTTGTGGTTTTTGCAAATTACCCAGGAACCAAAACAGTCTTTCCACTTCCTTTTTTTGAGACAAAAAAGAGACAATAAATAAGACACAATTTAGAAACCACAACACCACCACCTGGCCCTTCCTTCACGGGATTGAGGGAATGATGACCACATACAATTGAATGTAGTTCTCTGTGCCTTTCTTTGTTTTGTTTTGATGTTCTGTGTTTATTTTGAACAATTGGAAGACGTGACAGTAGTTCTATAACAAAACTCTGTTCTCATCTGAAAACACAGCGCTTCGTCTTTCTTGGTTTTCCACAGATTCTGTTTCAGGGTCTCTGGGCTTGCTTTTTCTTCCCCCCACCCCGTAAAGTCACAAGGTTGACTTCTCCCCTGGTGTCCCTTCAGAGAGACCTTCAGCGGGCTGCTCATTGGTGCTGTGCTGCTCCATGCCTACGACCAGCTCCGGAAAGGGAGGCCCTGTTTGTAGCATCACTGGAGATGGGAAGAGCTGCGTGTGATCAGTTTTCCACAGTCAGTGTGAGCTGGCCTTGCACTCCGCTCACCTGCAGAGGACAGCTCCCGGGCCCCTCGTCACCCCTAATCTTGTGTGTGTCTTCATAGTCTTGTCACATTTTCCTAGTCTTGTTTCTTCTTTATTGTTTCTTTCTGACTCCTCTCCCACTGGAATGTAAGATCATGAAAACAAGGAGCTTTACTCACTTATCCGTCCCTCCATTTGTCGGGGCCTAAAATAGTGCCCGGCAAATCATAGGTGCTCACTAAAATACTTTGGATGCATGAATGAATTTTCCAGTGTCGCTTCTTTTTTTTTTTTAAATATATTTTATTGATTTTTTACAGAGAGGAAGGGAGAGAGATAGAGAAGAGTTAGAAACATCGATGCGAGAGAAACATCGATCAGCTGCCTCCTGCACATCTCCCACTGGGGACGTGCCCACAACCCAGGTACATGCCCTTGACCGGAACCGAACCTGGGACCCCTCAGTCCGCAAGCCGACGCTCTATCCACTGAGCCAAACCGGTTTTGGCTCCAGTGTCGCTTCTTACATAAGTGCAGACTAGACCATCTTCAACATATTTCCCTCTTAACTTCCTATTCATCTTTCATTTCTTCTCATGTAGGATCATAAAACATTCACTTCCTCATCACCAGATCTTTCATTTAGCTGGTTCCCCGTGTCTAATAATTTAGACTGAGCTATAAATAAACAAATGACTGACAGATTTAATGAATTATATTTCAGTATTTCTGCCTGTTGACT
>NW_006383017.1:7086654-7091759 GCF_000327345.1 Myotis davidii | reverse complement strand
GCAGGCAAGATGATAGGGGGTTGTTCTGTTTTCTGTTGATGTGGGTGGGACCTGCGCTATGTGAAGATCTATAAGAATGACCCTTTACCTCCGTTTTCTTGTAGCATTGTCTCTTTGTACAATTTCCCCGACCACCAGCAAATCAGATCTTTGCTACAGTAAGTCTGATTTTGTCCTTTCTTGCTCTTAAATTGTGTTTTGTGTTTATATATCTTTTTTCTTTTTTAACTTAAACTTTCAAAGATCAATCCGTTTTTGTTCTTGGTGCCAAAAGACCACTCTCTGAAAGGTATTTTTAGGTTACACTGTGGAACATTCCATAGTTTTTACAAAAAATAATGCCAGGACAGGCAGCCCAACTCGTGCATTGTTTCCAGTGGCCACCCTTTGCCAATGGCTGTGATATTTAAAAATAGACTAACTTGACTTTATGATGCAATGCATACAGTTGGCTCACTACGTTTGCTGGCATCCATTCCCCTGCTGGTTTTAGAGGGCAGAATTGATGATATCCACCAAAGGGAATTAAGTGGTTTATAAGCGAAAACATTCTGACATCTCCGTACCACAAGGGTTTATATGAAGGATGTTGCTTTATAAACGATGGTTATTTAATGCAAAACACCCGTCTCTGATGTTAGCGGTCTCTTCCTTGAGTTTGTATATGTGTGTAACAGGATATACTGATTTTGTATACACTGAGAATAAAGGCTGTCAAATTTGTTAAGGACTGACATTCACATCCTAAGAAAGTAGGTTAGTGCGTTCCCGTCTGTCTTCATGCAGCTCATATGTTGAGCTCCATAACCTTGAAAAATCCCTAGTCAATACTGGAGCTTTGCTGTGTGCATCCCTATGGATGTCAGCATCCCATGTAGTATTTCTGATGGATTTGTGTTGGCGTTTCCGTAGCTGCACCCCCGTGACGTCAAGGACATGCCTGTCATATTAACTTCTGCTCTATAGGCAGGTGTCCTGGGGAGCGTCCACTGTGCTCTGGATGCCATCTTTTCAGAAGGCAAGTTGCAAAATAAGAAAATGTAATTTGAACAGTGTCTTCTATGATTAAATAAGCTTCTCTTTTTATAGCTAAGTAATTAAATAATGGAGTAACCCATTACTTATGATAATTTCCGTAGTCTCTATCCCAGAGTGAAAGCCAGGTCCTTACAGTGACTGGCAGGACCCCCAGGATATGGCCCAGGACATGCCTTCTCTGCCCTGTCCGTGGCCTGCTGGTCTTTACATGGACATCTGGAAGGATTGCTTCCTCATGAACTTCAAGTCTCTTCCAAATGTCACCTTCTCAATGACACCTCCTCCTCTGACCTCATTATTTAAAACCGTCACTCCACTGCCACTTGTCATTCCCTCTTCCCCTTCTCTGCCTTATTTTACTCTGTAGTATGTAAATAATTTCAGAATAAGTAAGTTCCTTGTTTTGTCTCTTCTTTCTAGAACATAATCTCTGAGAGGGCAGGGATGTGTTTGATCCTGTTCCCTACTGCCTCCCCAGCCCCGAGAGTAGTGCCTGGTACAGAGAAGTTGTTCAAGTATTTCTTGACATCCACTGTCAAGTTTAGAATAAGTCTCTGTCGAGCTCAGTTGCCTCTAAAAATTCCGATGTTTGAAAGTCTCTGGCAATTTAGGTGTTTTGTGATGGATCACGTTAAACTTGCTAAGGGTTTAACATTTGCAGTCTCTGGCTGGGGATAAGGAGAGCTTAGCTGATGGATGTAGGAATATTTTCAAAGACAGAGAGCATTGCTAGCCTGCTTCCGTTATGGGTTTAGGGCAGCACGTGCTGAGTGTCAGGGGACTTTGCAGACTCTCAGCCTCACATGGACTAGGAGAGGTTTTGTGGGCACTGTCGGCTGTGTGTACAGACTCTGGTACCATCTCCAGTGTCGGGAGAGCGAGTTATGTAAGAGAATTACATTCTCTCGGCTAAGGTGTCAACCCCAGCATTACTGCCTGCGGAGGCATTTGGTGGGCCTTTAATGGGATACAGTTATGTTTTCCACAGCAAGGCTAATCTTTCAGCCCATTATGAGGTAAGATTCGAAGCTCTCTTTATGGACAGTGGCTTGATGGTGCAATTAAAAGGCAATTATGCCCTGATTGTAAGCCATGTTTCAAAATTATTGCAATATACAGTGTTAACAGGATTGCAGCGCTGCTTGTAAAATTATCCGCAAATATCAGCTTCTCAGTGTTGTCGATTCTCAGGTTTTGGACTCAGGTTGGCTGGGGTAGAAGGCAGGCTCTTCCATTTCTTAGTGGGTGACCCAGGGCGAGAGACTTCACCTCTTTATGCCCGGATGTCTCCCTCTGAAAATAGGGATAGTAATGGTACCTACTTCCTAGGGCTGATGGAGACTGACGTGAGATTTAAGTAAACCTCATGGCACAGGGCCACTATTATTTGAATGTTCCCTGTCTGAACGCACTTGGAAGAGAAGCATCTCTTGAGAGATGGAGATTGTGGTACACAGGTCCCTGGAGAGCTTTTCAAGTCTGAAAAAACCCTCATTTTTCTGCATGATTCAGATGCTGCTTTTTAAAAAGGTTGGGATTAGTTCAGACAAATTGAAGAAAACCTTTAGATCTCAGCAAGCGTAGGTGGAGGTCTAATGCCTGAACTTCTCCCACATTGTCACTGGTGACAATGGATTCTAATGATTGTCATCAGGCTGCAGGTTGCGGTAAGGCATGAAGGAAGGACAAGTCCTCTCTTTTTTTCTGGGCGTCCTGGGCAGCAGGGATGAGCCTTGAGAACATGACACTGAGGACCTGTGATCTTCCTGGCATCAGACCTGGGCTCCCAGATCAGGAATGGCTGGGGAGAAAGTGGAACTTGGTGTTATGAGGGTTTGCAGTCAGACTGGTTGTGTTCAAGTCCAGGCTCTGCCACTTCCCAGCTGAGCCACCATGGCACATTAACCTCCCAGAACCTCAGTTGAAAATGCAGGCTCTGCCACTTCCCAGCTGAGCCACCATGGGCACATTAACCTCCCAGAACCTCAATTGAAAATGAGAATAATACTTATTCGTAGGGTGGTTGTGAGGATGAAATGAGAAAATGTATGCAAAACACTCAGTCCTTTGCTTGGCACCTAAGTAGTGCTTACCGAAATACCTTCATGGTGGCAGCTGTGTTAATTTTCATTTGAGAAATGGAGACTCCTCAGTGAGTTCCTCTAAAGGAGAGGTTCTGCCGGGGAAATCTGCCCCCAGGGGACATCTGGCAATGTCTGGAAACATTTCTGGTTAACAGCTGAGGGTAGGACGTGCTACTGGCATTTAGGGAGTAGAGGCCAGGGATGCTGCTGACATGCAAAGCGTAGCCTTGCACCCGAGAATTCTGAGCCCCAAACAGCAGTAAGGCTGAGGCTGAACAACGGCTGTAAGGAAGAACTTCATGGTTAAGACTGGGAATCTGAATTCGGACTGGTAAACTAATAATAACTATTATTTATTGCTATATTTTTAAGTTTTTTAACTAAAAAATTAATTGTTTTCAATTACAGTTTACATTCAATATTACTTGGTATTGGTTTCAAGTGTACAGCATAGTGGTAGGACAGTCATATACTTTACAAAGTGTTCCCCTTGACATTTCCAGTACTCACCTGGAACCATGCAGAGTTATTACAGTATTATTGACACTATTTCTTATGTTGTAGTGTTACATCCCCATGACTGTTTTGTAACCACCAATCTGTTCTTCTCGGTCTCTTCACCTTTTATACCCCGTCTCCCTCCCCTCTTCCTCTGGCCTCCATCTGCCTGTTCTCTGTTGATCTTCTGACATGTCACTGACATAGGTTTGGGCTTCACCTGGGTAGATGATGTCATTCTGGTTTAGCCATGAGAACATTAGCTGGGGAGGTCAGGTAATTATCCTGGCCCCCAGGCAGCTGACACGGATGAGATTGAAATTAGGATCCTGGTTCCAACATTCTTATCCTTGGTTTTGTCCAGAAAAAGGACCATGTGCTGGGGCATCCAGTCTGAACCCCCAGTCGCTGGGCTAGATGGGGAAGACAAGCATGTCTGACATCCTGGGGTTGATGGCCCCTTCTATATAATGAGTTTGGAGAAGGAAGGTGTCAATTGATTTGAAAGAATCTACATTGGCTCTAGAGCCAGGGGGTGAGAGAAGGTGAAGCTGAGAAAGTTCTGGGACAGGTGCATGGTAATGAAGAAGTATTTGATTCTTCTAGATTGGTTGTGGGTTAAAGTTGGGAAAGTTCGTGCATAAGCAAGTCGTGGTGGCATCCAGTGGTCAGCTAATCCTGTTAGGTAAGAACTGAGTAGCTGCTTGGAGGTTGATTCAGTGCTGATACACCTCAGGTATGTGAGCAGTGTTTTGTTGGTTTGGGCCCATGGCTGATAACTGATGAACTCTCCTCGTCTCCTCTTCCCACCCTCTGGTCTGTTGTAATTTAATACATTCAGCATTTTTCTCATGTCAGTTTCTACATTAGAAAAGTCTTGACTCCGTGTCCTTTTCCTGTGGGAGTTAGTGTGGATGCACCTCTCAGAGGCTGTCCCATTGCTGCCTGAGACGGCGCGACAGGCCAGGTGGCCGCAGCGAAGACAGTCCTAGAAATACACCATCGACTCCAGCGTGTTTATCTGCCGAACACAGAGCGGGCTGCCACAGTTCTCAGTTCTGCTCATCCGCCTTCTGTTTTCTCTCATCTTTCTTACAACCCTGCTGATTCCTTCCTCTCTGCTCTCCTTTTTCTCCCACGAATGTCAGGATTTCAAGGGTCACAACAGACTTGTACTAGTAATTCAGATTTGCTGCTTTGGGTTATGTGCTTCTTGAATTCTTGATTCCAGCATCCTTGTTTTTGAGCTTTTGTAATCTCTGTCTTTTGTCGGTGTTCAATGAATATTTGCCACATTGAATTCTTTTGAGGGTAACGAGTAGGCATAACTTTTAGATTAAAAAAAATTCTTGTTTAAGATCTTGTTGGCTAGAAAATCCATGACTTATTTTTAAGGCATATTAAATATACTTAGCCATATGTCTGACTTTTCCGTGATGATTTAACATGGTTGTCTGCCAGTTGTTGTAGCATTTAACTGTAGGG
>NW_006383017.1:7039514-7086633 GCF_000327345.1 Myotis davidii | reverse complement strand
ATTGAATTAATTGTGTTGAAGGTCGCAGAGGGCCTTCATTCTGACCAGATGTGTTCAGTGATTGAACCTATTGCTTATGTAATGTGGCCACGGAAGGCATCACTTGGGCTTGATTTAAATAGAGTCAGTTTTTTACCACCTGGATTCTTGGCCCAGCGTTAGGATTTACATCTGAGAGGGAAAGCCTGTTCATTTCCTCCTCCAGCTACCATCAGCCTGCTGCAGTCTGTGCGACTTGGTTAGAAATTCAAAACTCAAGGTCAAGTTGTTAAGAAAGAACTTCAGTTTGGAGCACGTGGGTTTTTTATTTTTACTGATTTTTTTTTTTTAAAGCATAGGCATCTAGATTTTGGTTTCTGATCTTTTAAAAACTCAAATAGTATTGTGACTGTCCATCGTTGGTCTGTGCTTTTACAGCTTGTTTTTCCTGGTGAAATTTAGTTTTGTCCCTTCATTTAAACAGCGTGTGCAATACAGAAAGATGTGAATATAAAAGAAAAATGTATCCACATTGCTCATTCATTGCAGAGAAATACACATTGTTAACCATATATATGTATATGTATTCATGCACACACATATATACATATATATGAAATACACACAAACATATATTTTTATAGACTTTTTAGGGTCTTTTTCTTATGAAAATTGGAACATACAATACATACTTTGTGCCTAACAATATATCATGGATGTTTTTTCTTCACTATCTTTATATATCTACTTTATCATTATAATTTTTTGGTTGTATTATAATATATTAAACCATGCTTCAGTTGTATTATAATGTATTAAACCATTATAATCTAATAAATTATAACATTAAAGGATGAACGGTTAGGCTGTTTTCAGTTTTCTACTTTTCACACACATTGATGAATATTCTTATACATATATGTTAGTGAACTTCTTCAGATAGGTGTCTAGAATTCTTGGCAGACATGAATTTTATCTTTTTAAGACTTAATAGCTACCACTGTGGTGCTCTTCAGAGAGCATGTCAACTTCTGTCCCTCCAACTTATATTGTGAGAGTCTTGTATTTCTTCACTTATCTCAGAACAGATACTACCTAGCATTGGAATTATTTATTTGTAATAGTCATCACAAACTCAGATACTGAGCAGGTATTTGAAAAGACATTAGGGAGCGGTGGGGACTGGGGTGAATGGGAAGAGCATGTCTTGCTCAGAGGGAGCAGCTGACACGCAGCTTCAGCTTACTGCTATCACGTGCGAACATTGGCCCAGTGTTGCCAGGTTGTTCAAGTTTTCACGAGAAACCAGAAGTTTGAATATGTTAAAAAAAACCCCACCAACTTTGCCATTTTAAAAATGTTGGTTCAGAGTCATTTCAAAAGCATGGATGAACCAAACAGAACACATCTGGGAGCCATATTTGGTCCTCAGGCGACAAGCTTGCAACCTTATTTATGCATTTGTCTCTCACTTGATGTCTCTCACACTTCATCTCTTTAATTACAGTGATCACATTTCTTACCCCTGTCTATATTCTCAGGGCCCAGGAGACTGACCAACGCGCAGTGAGGGTCCGTAAGTGTGCGTCAGAGTGAATAATAAGTTCCAGAAGTGGTCTAGTTTGTCACTTTAGTCCATGTTAGTTTATTTGGGGCCCACCTGGTGACAGCACCTCCATTCTAATTGTGAAGAGCTAGGGAGAGGGTATATTTTGACAGCTGATCGTAATTCATGGTTCTGGTCTGCTGACTCTTAGAACTGGGTATAAAGTAGCATCTTGATGATGACATTTATATGAATATGTACTGGAGATATATATATCTATATATCTATATATCTATATCTATATCTCTATCTATCTATATATATATATATTCTCTGCTTTTAACTGATTATACTGTGAAATATGTAGCCTTACAAATAAAAGAATGAATGAACTTTATGTAAATCTTTTAGGGAGGTTTGGTTTTAAATGTATCTGGGAAGTTCCTAATACCATGACTTGTTTGGACATTATACAGGTAAATAAGGACCCTAACCTTTATTCCAAGAGTGGATGCTTTCTGAACATGATTAACTCTAAGACCAGTGGGCATCTGTTTTTCAGGGACCGCGTTAAAGGTAGTTTTGTTGTTTGAAAACCAGTGCAGACCTTCTGGCTTTCCTGCGATGTCATGGATCGCTCTGCATATTCATGTTGGGTGCTGGGCCTTCAGCAGAAGGGTGGGGGAAGGGACTCCGGTAATTCAGAGTAGAAGGTAAGTCAGTGCAATTTTCTATCAAGGAGCCAGTCCAGGAAGGGCCTCAATAAAACGAGGACTATACAGTGGGCAGTAAAAGTTCACGTTTTGCTAGGTTTGGATTTGGACTGTGTTTCTGTTCTCCTTAAGAACATTTCAAGAGGCTGTCTAGGAACTCAAAGCTTAGATAGGATATTCTATATGTAATTAGGACTTTGGATGTGAGATAAGACTCAGGACAGTTTTCAAGTTTTGACAACTGTATGCCCTGATCCACTCCCTTCTTTATTATAATCACTTCTGGGGCACCCACAGTGCCCCTGAGTTGGCATGAACTTTGGCTTCTGTTTCTTTAAAATGCTTAAGGATAAGATGTAGCAGGGAAAGCCCGTATTCCATGGTGTTTTAGTATGGGCAGTGCCTGATAAAATCCCCGGGCTTTGGTCTTTGGTAAAGAGGAGAGTGCAACCACAGTGAGCCATGCCGAGTGCAAAGCCCCGGCTAAGCATCTCCATGGTGTATACGACAATTCTTTAGAAAGCACAGTGTTCTCTCTATACTCACAGAGTGTACATATCGCATTATTCAGAAGAGAGAAGTCAGAGAGAGGATGCCCAGCAAGGAAAAAATTCGCGTAGCTGTTGTCTATTTCTGTCTCTCCAAATCTGTGGGGAAATACTGCCATCAGTAAGAAACGCCTGGCTTTCGTAAGCAGTGTGCATCTTCCTGGGGTTCATTTTAGCTAAAAGTGGAAGCTCAAGCAATTCTGTGTGAAATAATGATCTCCCGGGAAGGTGACTGTGGGAAGGCATAAGTGGGAATGTGATAGCTGGTTACTGTTGAAGTCCTTTTTGGTGGAAGGAGCCTGTCTGGTTTAATAAAACACGGTGGTGAGTCATCCTATTGCCAGAATTGCTGAGGGGAAGAGATGTTCTGAAAAGGCTGCAGGGTCTTTGGGGCCCTGTGCACCTGTTGCCAGGTGCTTACCCTCACCTGATGGCTGCCGGCAGCTTGCAGGCAGAGCTGCTCGGAGAAAATGATCAGCTTTGGAAATAGGGGCCCACAAATTAAGTTTGCAAGAAAGGAAAGTGCATCAGAATTACCCGGGAGAATTTTCAAGGTGTGGGTGTCTGGGGGTGACTTCATTAGTGGTGCTGACTCATGTCTCCCTGCCCATCACAGCCTGATGCCCCGACCCCAGAGAATGGTCCACAAACAGCCACTGATTCAGAATCACCCAGGTGTTCATGAAATATGGGGATCATGAGGCCCCAGTCCAGATCTTGTGATCAGAATCCTGGGCGGTAGGCCCTGTGACCCCACCAGAGTTTAAAAAAGTTCTGGCCGATTGTGGGAAGTCCTAAAATACTGGCCTTTTCAATTCTAGTTACCTAATAAGTCAGTGGTTCTGAACCTTCTGGCCCTTTAAATACAGTTCCTCATGTTGTGACCCAACCAGAAAATTATTTTCATTGCTACTTCCTAACTGTAATGTTGCTACTGTTATGAATCGTAATGTAAATATCGGATATGCAGGATGGTCTTAGGCGACCCCCGTGAAAGGGTCGTTCGACCGCCAAAGGGGTCGCGACCCACAGGTTGAGAACCGCTGTAATAAATGATGGTAACAGACCCCACTCTATATTTGAATGAACACTGACTGCAGGAGGGAGTCAAGAACAGAAAGATTGATTGATTTGAGCTACTAGTTCTAGGGCGGCAAATACTGGGTGTGTGCATCTGTGCAGGTGGAAGGTCAGGTTCTTGCTTCCGGATCCTGGCATTAGTCTGATAATCCTGAGGGACCGCACTTGCCTTTTTAAAATGGCGAAGGAGCTCTGGGGGAAAGACAGTACTATCCGACAGAACATCCTGCAGTAGTGGGCATGTTCTTCAGCTACTTTGTTCATTATTTTACCCACTAGTAACACTTGGAGATGACGTACTTTGTTGAGGCTAGTGTGGCCACATTTTGTTAGCCACACTATGTAAAGGAAACTTTTTCTTTTATTTACTTCTAGTTAATTTCAATGTAAATCTAAGTAGACTCACCTACCAGATTGAACAGCACAGGAGACAATGCCATTACAAGTGGTGAGGACAGTCACAGTTCTTTGGTGACATATTTACCTGCTCCATGAAGAAGAGGGTGGAGTGGCACTTTGGGTTGATCCCTGTTAAATGTGAAAGCTTGGGATCAGTAGTTTTTAAGTGTACTTTTTACCTTCTTTATTCAGATGTTCCCCGGTGACAGTTTTCTTAAAGAAGCTCAGTGAGTGGCAGTGGGCTGATTCTCCCAAAACAGAGTAGTTTACATGGAACAGGTATGTTCCATGAGGCTAGGCATGACCCTGTTCCTGTGGCTTGTCTCCAGCAGCGGCTATAATGGGTGATTGAATAAATGATTTCACTGGGAGTATTTTGTACAGAGAGGGAGAGTCTCAGTTACCTTTGTGTTGCATAAACTATTTACCTTGATGTTTTTGGTTACAAGTAATAAAAAACAAATGGCTAAAACAACAAAGGGGATTAGCTGATGCATATAACTAAGACTGTCAGAAGAAAGAGGGAGCTTCAGGCAGGGTTTGCGCAGGACACAGGTCACGTTTCTCTGATTTGCTTCAGAACTGCTATTAGCCCATATGATGCCTTTGTTCAAGCCAGAAAGTATATATTTTCTGGGCAGACCAACCCAACGTGTCCTGGAGAGCAGAGTCTGGGCAGGATTCTGGCCCAAATTCGCCACCTGTAAGAATATAACCTAGGGACAGTCTTGTTAGGGACAGTCTTGGTTCTCTCAGGGCTGCGCTCTTCACTTTGCTGGCTTTGGCCTCAGGATGGCTTCTCTCCTTTGCAGGTGGGTGATTGGCAAAAGGGGGGTGAAGTGCCTGCTTATTCACAGGGAGGCCTAGAGGAATGTCTCAGGCTGGGCGCCCAGTGGCTTAGGCCTGCAGCCCCTAAACCAATCAGGGAAGCTTATGCAAGTCAGCACTCACTTGCAGTTGGGGGTGTGTGTGGGGAGTCAGTCCTCATCTGAACCAAGTCACTGTACAGTGGGGGAGACATGTAGGTGCTTTTAAGCAGGGAGAAGCCATGGGATGGATGCGAGTGAATGAGGCCTAATTCTTGCACCTGCCCCCAGTGTGATGGTGAATTTAGAGGGAGTCAGATTGGACAGAAGCCATGGGAATTTCAATTGTGATTGAGTATAGATGAGGTCAGAACAGAGTCTTTGGGCATGAGTTTAGTAGTTGATGGATTCAAGAATAGTAACAGCTCCATTTTCTGACCCTTTGTTATTGTAGTCCTGCTTGGGCTGCCATAACAAAATGCCGAAGACTTAAACAAGACATTTTTTCACAGTTCTGGCCTAGAAGTTCATGATCCAGGTGATGGCAGATTTCAGTTTTTGGTGAGGGCTCTCTTTCTGGTTTGCAGATAGCTGCTTGCTTATCTTTGGTGTTTCTTCTTATAAGTGTACTGATTTTACTTACTGGATTATGGCCCCACCCTCATTTAATCCTGATTACTTCCTTTAAGACCCCATCTCTGAATATAGCCACAATAGGGACTATCGATTCCACATGTGAATTTGGTGGTGGTTGGAGGGGGGAGCACAAATATTCAGTCAATGACAACAGACATTATCTTGTTTTTCTTCACAGTGACTTTTGAAGTAGATACTATTTTACCGATGAAGAAACTGAAGCTTAGATTAAGTAATTTGCCCGTCAAAACAGCTAATAAGCAGTGGTTCTAATCTGGTTCTAACTCCAGAACCTGTGCTGTTAAACATTATTTAAGACCAGAAGTTTCTAACCCAGGTGATTTTGCTCCCCTCCTCCACCTGAATCAAGCAAATCTGAAGACAGTATTGGTTGTTACAGCTGGGGAGGGGCTACTAGCATCTAGTGAGTAGAGACTAGGGGGCTGTGAAACATCCCACAATGCATAGGACAGTCCCCCACAACAAGGAATTATGTGGCCCCAGATGTCAATAGAACCAAGATTTTGAAACCATGCTCTAGACTTGTGTTACCTTCTCATAGAAGCTCCTCCTCCAATCGCTCACCACTCTCTTTTCATGTTAACATTCATCACGTGAATCTGAAATTATTTATTCTGTCCCACTGGAGTGTAATTACCTTGAGGACAGGAACCTGACTCTGTGTGCTTACTATTATTATTATTATTATTATTATTATTATTATGGCTAGGCAGTACTCCTGGCACCTGGCAGTGAGCAGCATAAACATTTGTCAGATGAATGAATGAATGAATGAATGATTGAACCAACCCAAATGGCTTCCTTCTTGTGGTAGGTAGGTGCTACCATATATGGACATGGCTCAGGGAAGATGTGAGAATAGCCAGAAGCGTTGAACAGTGCTGTTATCTATGGGGACATACTGGGTCCCCAAAGGGCAGAGTGAGAGAAGAGCAGACAAGTTTTTGGTCTGCTGGCCAAACTTGACAAGCAGTGACTTGCAGAGCAGAAAGTGAGATAAGTCACCTCGGTGTGACCGTGGGCACTGAGCCTCTCCGTGCCTCAGTTTTTCCATCTGTAAGAAGCGATGATAATAACAGTATCTGACTGGAGCCCACACAGCTCTGTGCTTAAGAGTTTTAGACATGCATTTTGGGTCCAGACCCTGACTAGAATACCCTGCTTGGGGGGTGGAGAGGGGGATGGATGCCATCTTTAGGGGAAGAGAGCCACATGCTGCTGCCTGGATATATAGTCTATGCAGGAAAATCGTCTGCTTTTGCGTCCCCCAAGTGGTGGTAGCAGAAAGTTACAAATGTGGAAATATGAAGGAGCTGTGTGTGTGTGTATGGCAGGGGTGGTTAAAGATATTTTGTTCTTGGCTTGTAAAATATGACAACATCAAATGCACACACACCAGTGCCCTAATCTTATTTTTGTTTCATTTCATGGGTGTGTGTGTGTGTGTGTGTGTGAGAGAGAGAGAGAGAGAGAGAACAGCTGGCAATAATTAGGGACCCCATCTCTGACCAGGATGAAAGAAGCAAACATAAATAAATTCAATATAATACAGCAATTTATGGATATTAACTTCCAAAGAAGAGTAGAGACGTTTGCTTTTCCTTTTATCGTTGGTTCCCCGCATCCTCAGTGTTTGCTCCCTGGCTTTCTCCTCTCCGTTGTGTGCCTGCGCGTCCTTCTTTCTGGTCAAAGTTGGGAAGACTTCCAGCTCTCACTCCTTGCCTGTCATGTCACCTGCCTGTTGGGCTTCCAGTGTGGGAGTGAAAACCGAGGGGAGAAGATGAACACAGAGGACGCAACAACAGTGGCCCTGGACCCCGTGCTTGTCGGGTCAGGCCTTGCTCCAAAGGCCACACGGAATAATTTTTAACGTCAGCACGAGCTGTGAGGTCTGTGCACCATCCTCCCGTTGTAGAGGTCAGGACACTGAGGCCTGAGGAGGTGTTCCCTGACCCAGGTACTCAGCTGAGACAGTGATGGCGGTGGGTTTCCTCCAGCTTGGAGTCCGCCCGGGCTTCCAGCAGGGTGCTGCGGCCCTGCCTCGCGGCATGCGCTGGGACCTTCTCAGACAGCACCACAGCATCGTGTGAACTCAGAGTAGGCAACGTCCAGGCGTGGTCCCCAGCAGCCAGCCATCCTTTCTTGCAAGGGGACAGCTGCAGTCCTGTGTCCTCCGTGGGGAAGGACGTGTCTGTGCCGGGCATGGGTTTGGACAGTCACACCTCAGAGCTTCTGTTTGTCCATCTGCAGCTGTGCCCTGTGCAGGTCCCGACACCCGTGGCTTCCAGCTCCGCTGACTGCAGCTGTCTCAGACACCGTTCTAGGAATTGGAACTTGCACATCATGGACATAACAAGGTTCTATTTGACCTTTTAAAAGTTGAGGCAAACATACATAACAAAATTTACGATTTAAACCATTTCTAAGTGTGCAGTTCAGTGGCATTAAGTGTATTCACCTTGTTGTACAGCCATCACCACCATCCATTCGCCAAAACTTTTTCATCATCCCAAATTTTCTACCCATTAAATTCTAACTCCTCTCCCCCGACCCTGGCAACCACCACCCTACTTTCTGCCTGTAATTCGAGTATAAGTGCCCATGCAAGTGGATCAGACAGTATTTGTCCTTTTTTGGCCATTATTTCACTTAATATAATGTCTTCAAGGTTCATCCAGGTTGTGGCACGTGTCAGATTTTCTTCCTTCTAAAGGCTGAAGAATATTCCATCCTACATGTGAACCGTATTTTGTTTATCCATTCATTTGCCCATGACGTTTGGGTCTCCACCTTTTCAGTTTAAGTTTTGTCTTCCTTCTGCCCTCAGAAGCAGGTGCAGTTAAGTTTTCTTGCTGTCTTGCCTCCTCCCTTCAGCTTTGCTGCTTTGCTTTCTCGTTGCTTTGCCCGCCCTTCCCAGGTCTCCCAGGAGCACCACCTGCCTAGTGTCTCTAGCTCCGAGTATGGGGAATGTTTCCTCGCCCTTTGGCACTTAGAGCCGTTTGCTAAGGTGTGCATGTCAGTCCACTGGTCTTAGGGGCTCCAGTTGTACCATCAGCGTTGACCTGGCCAACATTCCACCTTTCTAGGTTCAAGGTCATATGGTCAGTAGTTATGCTCACCGGCTTTGCATTTCAAGTAGTCCGGGCTCAAATCCAGTCCCACTGCTCTGTGACCTTGGGTGTGTGACCTTCCTGTGACACAGGGATAAGAACACACACCTTGTATGGATTAAGGAAATGTTGCAGCGAGACTCTCAGCATGGGTCATAGAGCAGAGGCAGTGTTGAATCAATGATGGCTACCATTGCGCTGGATTTGTCAGTTTTCCTCTTTTGAACCTGATAACTTTTGATTTTAGGTTAGTGGAGACGCTGAGTTGGCTGTGTAAATGGCTCAAAACACTTCTGTGTAGTACTCTGGGTTTTTATCTTCCTTCCTGGCACTACCACCTTCTCTTAGATATTATGGAATTGAATTTGTTGGACCAAATTATATGGAGCATATTTGATAGAAACACGTTCTACATATCTGTATCTGTTCAGGTTATTTTCGCTAGATCTCTTGCTTGAGGTCTGAATTTAGTCACCACCGTGTAGGAAGCTACACATGATTACAGCACAATTAAATGATTCTGGAGTCTGTAGAATTCTAGAATGATTGGTGTAAAGACAGGAGAGGGCAAATGCACACAGGCATTCTGCAATAAACTCTATGCCAGGGCAGATGCATGGTTGGTCAGCCTTTTTTCAATTGATTGTTCTGGCTGTGAATGAGGTAAAAAAGGAGCCGCTAGACATTTATTGCTTATAAAAGTTACATATGCTTTTCTCTCATTTAATCCTCCCTGTATGCTCTACTTTGCTGTAAGTGCTCTATATTATCCCGTTTACTCCTCAGACAACTCTATGAAGTGGAGATGCTATAATTATTCCCATTTTGCAGAAGAAATTGAGGCTCGGAGAAGTTATTTCCTGCCCCTGCTGTTAATGGCAGAGCCAGGATTCAAACAGGTGCTTCGGTCCTGCCCTGATGGATGCTCTTCCAGCGCTGGGAGTGGCTGGTGTGTCTGCACCGACTGATGAACAGATGGCTGTCCCTGGGAGCAGCAGAGCCAGAGCTCTGTGTCCCGGTCTCGGATGCCACGTCCTGCGCTGATTGTGACTCACCACGGCTGCCTTCATGTGTCAGTTAGTCCACGTCCACTGTGTCTTCCTCTTACATTTTCCCAGTCCAGGTAGGAGAAGTGCTGCGAGTGATGTGACACAGCAGGGTGGCTGTTGTGGGGAGACATGGTGCTTACTGGCGGTCCCATTTTTTAAAAACAATTATTTTTATTTTAAAAAAATATATTTTTATTGATTTCAGAGGGAAAGGGAGGGGGAAAGAGAGATAGGAACATCGAGGATGAGAGAGAATTATTGATAGGCTGTCTCCTGCATGCCCCACACTGGTGATCAAGCCTACAACCCCGGCATGTGCCCTGACCGGGAATTGAACCATGACCTCCTGGTTCATAGGTGGAAGCTCAACCATTGAGCCATGCCAGCTGGGCTGACAGTCCCATTTTATTTTTACTTTCAAGTCATCCAGGACTCTGCCATTTTATAATGCCCGTGCCTCAGTTTCTCCCTCTGTGGAAAGAATGCTGTGCCATATTTATAGATGGGAGATAAACTGTAGAGATGCAGGGAGGCTGCTCATTGCAGCCTCCTGAGGACATGGTCTGTGCTGTGGGGACCGAGTTTGCAGAGTGGCTGTGGGGCTGGAAGTTCCCGACATGTGGGCACGTGCAAGGCTCACTTGGAACCATTCCCCAAGCTGTCAGAGTGCCCAGGCGTGCTTCCTGTCTCGGGCAGCATGCTGCTGAGGAGTGTAGGACTGTGATTTTGGCCCTGAAGGCTACAGTGTGGGTCAAGTCCAGGATCCACTGGACCGGGAGGACCTTGGTGGAGCCGACCTTGGGGACTTGGACTTGTACCTCTATAGGATTGTTTCATCTGACTCTGCCCTCAGTACTCATTTCATTTTTAAAGTAAATCCGGGGAGGGCAAAAATAGGTTTACAGTTCATATGGACAGTGATACAATAATTAATAAATAATAATAGAAGAATAAAATCTGTGTTTCACATATTCACAACTACTTGGTTTCATTGGTGGGAGCTGGGAGGGTGGGGTGAGCAAGGGGCAGCATCCCTGGGTAGCCATTGCATTGAGTCGCAGCATTTTCACCTCTGAACTCCAGTCTGCGCACATGTAAAGACATCCATGTTTTTTAAAAGAGTCTGTATGTGAGTAAGACTAGGTGTGGGGGCTCTGTCGACGTCTCTCTCCCACGTAGTGTCTGATGCCACCTAAGGCCCCGGCTCTGGAATGTGCTCCGAGTCCGACGAGGGTGGATCTGGACCCCTCTGCACCCTGGCGCTGGTGAGACTTACCGCCGCTCCAGGTCTGTTTTCTTATCTGTGACATTCCTACCGTACAGAATGCTTGTGAGGATTAAGTAAGGCGATGCATGAGGAACACTCATCAGAGTGCACAGTACATCCTGAGCAGGCGATGTTATTATGGTTGGACCTAGTGAGCAGCAGCAGGCAAAGGCTTCACTCAGTGAACACGAGCCGAGACCCAGAGGCAGGAAAATTGCTGCGACACCCCCGGCTCAGACGGAATGGAGCTGAGGAGGGGACACGCAGGCAGGACTGGAATGAGGTAGCATGTCCCTTTATCAGCCTGGCAGAAACTCAGAAGTGTTCATTACCTGTCGGTCTTGATGAGGCTTGTAAAGCCTTTTTGGAGAGCATTTGGGAAGAATCCATCAAAAATGGTAACATTTTCACCTGGCGTTCCCACCATTAGAAACCTATTCTCTGCAAATACTCCAGCCTATACAGGATGGATGTAGAGCTGTGTTCTCTATAGCATTGCTCATAATGACAAAAATATAAACTTGACATATTGGCTATGGGTAGTGGGAAAATGATGGCATCTTCCTACAGTGGCACATTTTGCAGTCAGTCAAAAAGAATGAGGTTGATCACTCTACCTCGACATGTAAACATCTCATGAAATAGGTATTAAATTTAAAAAGCTGGAGGCAGAACAGCATCTGGATGCTGACTGGGTGGACGCGCTTGTGTGGTGGGGAACTGTTTTCCTTGGCCACCTCTGAGTAGGGTGGCCGGATGTCCCAGTTTATTTGAGAAATACCCGGTCACACCTGCTGTCCTGGCCTAATAATTAATAGTGCCCCTTTCAGGCTTCAGTGTCCTACTTTGGACGATGGATTATGTGGTTACCTTACCGTCCTCTGAGGACTGGAATTGGGGCAGGAGTAATGGGAACCTGCTATTACACATGTGACTCCCTGGTGTCGCTTACAGCAGGTACACATTATTTTCACAAGGTAAATGGAGTATCAGAGCCCTGCTACATTATGTAGTGGTTCACCCTGGGTCACCCACATGGTCATTACTAAGGAAGAAGTTACCGTTTTTTGTTTTTTGGGGTCAGATATCTAAGCATGTACTTTGTTCTACTTAAATAAGTCTTCAGTTAACTCATTTAAGATACTTATTGTCTGAGAAAACTACTTAGCATTCAATACTAACATGCTTTTTAAGAGACCGAGTGGGGGATTTTTGTATTTCCTTCTTTCATTTGGCTCCCAGGTCACTGAATTGAAATTCCCCCTTGGAAAAAACAACACACCTTTTAAAAAATGTAGAAATTGTGGCCTGCCCCATCCCCAGTTCCTCAAACATAAATTTAGACACAATAGGAGTCAAAATTATTAAATGAGCTACATGCAAACTATTGACCTAGAGTGGGCTTTGGAGTTGGCTGGGTTCCTCTTTTCTTTGCTGCCCAGTAAATCCTGGAGGAAATGGGGTGGGCGTGAGGGTGGGAAATAGCGGCAGTTAAAAAATAGCGGTGATTCAGACTGACCAGACTCTCAGACACCTTTGATGTGCCAGGCACTGTGTAGGTGATGTCTCATCTGTCAGCTCATTTATTTCTTAAACTTTTGAAGAGTATTATTCCCATTTTATACATGTAGAAACTGAGGCTCAGAAAAGCTAAGTACCATCCCCAGGAATTTGGGATTCAAATCAAGCTTCTTTGATTTGGAATTTTAGTGCCCAATTCAGGCCACTAGCGTTTCTCAATCTCAGCACTGTTGACATTTTTTGCTGGGTAATTCTTTTTTTTTTTTTTAATATATTTTATTGATTTTTTTACAGAGAGGAAGGGAGAGGGATAGAGAGCTAGAAACATCGATGAAAGAGAAACATCGATCAGCTGCCTCCTGCACACCCAATACTGGGGATGTGCCCGCAACCAAGGTACATGCCCTTGACTAGAATCGAACCTGGGACCTTTCAGTCCGCAGGCCAACGCTCTATCCACTGAGCCAAACAGGTCAGGGCTGTTGGGTAATTCTTTATTGTTGGGGCTGTGGTGGGTGTTGTATGATATTTGGTTACATCCTTGGCCTCTGCCCATTAGATGCCAGCTCCCCTGCCCCTAAGTTGTAACAGCCAAAAACTGTTTAGACATTGCTAGAAGTCCCCAGGGCAGGGGGACAGACAGTCTCTGGTTAAGAATGACTTTACCAAAATTGAAGGATATCGTAGAATCCTGACAAGCCAAGATTTAAGAGTAGCCAGGCTGAGGCAGACAGACTCTTGCACCTGACAGCTTGTGTTTCCTTCCAGGTCTAATTTTCTTTGCCTTTCATTTTTGTTCATTACCTTGGGTAGTAGGAAAAAGTAATTGGAAATTCTATTAGTCAATTAATGGCTCTGGTCAAAATGTTGAAGAGGTTGAAAACATTGAACTAAGCAGACATTTATTGGCTTGTTAATCTTGCCCACCCTTTGTCAGATATCTGCTTCTCTTTGCCCTGGTCAGTCAGGGATGTGCTATAACCATGAAGGCGCATATTCCGAATTCCACGTGACTCCATTCAGAGTTATAGCAAGAGGCTTCAGAAGTGCTGCTTAGAGCATTTGGTGATATAATTAGTGGTATTTGGCCATTATCGTCTATTTCTCAGCCACTTCATGGCTCATTCCTGGGAAGTCCTTTGCAAGTGAATTAAACTAGTTAACAAAGACTCACCATCTGCTTTTTATCACACATCATTAGCTGGCTATTACTGAGCCTTAATATCTTTTCTTTGTGTTTTGAGGAAAGGCTGGTGATAGGGGACTTCTAATACTATCTCTTCCCATATTTATATTCGTAAGAACAACTTGGAATGACTGTTTCCTAGAGAAAGTATAGTGTGTGCTATTCAAATTTAGTGGATCAGGGTGTAATTCTTTGCCCTCTGCTAAAAATTAGTTTCTAATATATTACTTGATTAATTGTCCAAGAAAAGTTTCAGTTAAGTTTTTGAGAGATTACTGCCTGCATGCATTTTAAGGTGGGTGTTTCAGGTTAGCTGATTGCAGATAGTTTCAGTAGCTGTCATTTTTTTTTTTAAATTTCAAAAATAGAACTTTCAAACACCCACTTGGCTCTTCATCCTAATTAAAACCAACAGAAGCCCATCCGGTGCAGGTCAGGCTGTGTGATGGAGGGAGCGTTCGAGCCAAGCACAAAGGAAAGGTCCAGTGTCTGTTGGGTATCAATCAGCTCTTTGAAGAGTTAACTCAGATCTTTGCAGTTTCGCATTTTATTTGACCTTGGAAACAGGACAAGTCACGTGGTACAGTGCTGTCCTCCCAGGGTTTTGGTGAAGCACATGGTTTGGCTGTCTGGAAGACAGCCTGAGATGGAGATTTCCAGACCAGACATTGGATAGGGAATGCCTAGGAGCCAGCAGTAGGAGGGATGGAAGAAATTGGGGTGCTTGTTAGGGAATGCCTAGGAGCCAGCCTGTAGGAGGGATGGAAGAAGTTGGGGTGCTTGTTAGGGAATGCCTGGGAGCCAGCCTGTAGGAGGGATGGAAGAAGTTGGGGTGCTTGTTAGGGAATGCCTGAGAGCCAGCCTGTAGGAGGGATGGAAGAAGTTGGGGTGCTTGTTAGGGAATGCCTGAGAGCCAGCCTGTAGGAGGGATGGAAGAAGTTGGGGTGCTTGTTAGGGAATGCCTGGGAGCCAGCCTGTAGGAGGGATGGAAGAAGTTGGGGTGCTTGTTAGGGAATGCCTGGGAGCCAGCCTACAGGAGGGATGGAAGAAGTTGGGGTGCTTGTTAGGGAATGCCTGGGAGCCAGCCTGTAGGGGGGATGGAAGAAGTTGGGGTGCTTGTTAGGTAATGCCTAGGAGCCAGCCTGTAGTGGGGATGGAAGAAGTTGGAGTGCGAGGTAGTTGCAGCAGAGGCCCAGGCTCGGACGTTGACATGTTTCTGCAGCGTTGTCCTGAGTTGAGACAAGGTGGCAGGCTTGTCACGTCAACTGGCCCTTGGGTGCGGGCACCTCTGGGACGGATGTGACCCAGGGAAAGGAGCTCTCTGCAGTCACCACAGTCCCAAAGGGATCCTGGAGAGAGGGCATAGCACAGCGCTCACTGCACATGCACTCAGGATGCTGGTGTGTGTGTGTGTGTGTGTGTGTGTGTGTGTGTGTGTATGTATTAACTTAACTGACACTTTCTTCAGTAACTCAACCAAGAACACACATCTGGGAAGAGGATGTGTTTGTTTGTTTTTTTTATATATATATATTTTTATTGATTTTTTACAGAGAGGAAGGGAGAGGGATAGAAAGTTAGAAACATCGATGAGAGAGAAACATCAATCAGCTGCCTCCGGCACACCCCCTACTGGGGATGTGCCCACAACCAAGGTACATGCCCTTGTCCTGAATCGAACCTGGGACCCTTCAGTCCAAAGGCCAATGTTATATCCACTGAGCCACACCTGTTCGGGCGGATGTGTTTGGTTTTGAACTCACGTTTGACTAGTTCCTAAACCTCTACCTTTGCTTCTATGCAACTCCTGCAGTGTTCGTTGTCACAGGAAAGAGTACCTTGGGCAGGCCCTTTCCCTGGTACTTTAGGTCGCTGCAGTGCGGGGACACCCTTGAAGTTTGCTGAATTGGCTTTCTCCAATCTACCTTTTGTCACAGGGGTATGAAAGGAAAGGTAACATCATTTGTCCTAAATGAATCATCACCTGGAATAAAAGTTTGAACTTGAGTCCTCTATTATATTCCCCAGCCAGGGGTGACTTTGAGAAATGGATGTCCCTCCAATTCCCTGGGGAGGCACTTTACTCACAGGCCTCTTATCATTTAATACACAGGTAGCACTCGGCTTCCTCTGACCGGGCTTGAGCCCGGGCTGTGCTCACAGCTGCCCGGCTCCTGCATGCCCCGCATTCCTGGAGTGGGACCAGCACAGCTGTTTCCTCTGTGCCTTCCTCATCACTGCCTGGAAATCTCAAGGGCAGTGATGTTTTGTAAATACCAAGTTAGTGGTGGCCGTGGTGTGCAAAAATTTGGGGATAAAAGCAGTTCAGTTCATGACTGAATAAAGCAGGGATTGGCTCTTCTTCCAAAGAGCCCACACAGGAAATTTGGAAGAGGAAGCTACATTTTATCAAAACTCAGTCCGTGGGGGTTTTAAGGCAGGCGGCCTGCGAAGGACACTCCAGTCCAACCAGCCAGCGAAGGCCTCTCTTCACTAGACGGTATACGTGGGGTACCTGAATGAAGTCCACCTGCTTTCCGCCGTTTTCCGCCGTTCTTATGCCCCACCTGCTTCTAGCCCTGGTCTAGGGGTGGGCTCCTCATTCAAGCTTGAACTCAGGGAGGATTTGAGTGCCCCAAGCCTTGTTGGGCATCAGTGAACATGAGCATGAGATTCCCATGTTTCAAAGAGCCGGAAGGAGAGTGGGGGGCCGTCTGTGAATTGCCAACCGGCTGAGAGCAGACTCCCACCCAAGGCCCGAGCAAGTGCAGAGCCTCCTGTGCGTTGTTGTGAATTGGAGTTCACAGCAGACCCACGGCATGCAGTTATTGTGACGACTTAACGGAATGACGTGAAGTGAGGGCTTAGCGTTGTTACAGACCAATGATTATCCTTTTTTTTTTTTTAAAGTAAGTATATATTTTTAGCACCAAGGGTTAATATGCTCATGAGGACAGGTTGAAAACTACAGCGTGTGTACAGTTCATATGTCTTTTATTGAAACATAATTATTTGTGTGACTTTATGAAAGTTTAAGACTTTAAAACTCCAAATAAAATCCTTGGCAGAAGGATATTAGCTTCATATCTGATAGTGATGGTGATCCTGGTTGATGATGGAACTAGAAACCCTGAAAAATGGGCATGTTACATCCTTAAAGTAGAAGAAGAGGCTGGAACATGGTTTTCAGGTTAAGAAGGAGAGAGAAGATGCTGAAAATGAAGGTGTGGGCTGCTCAGTGTCGACCACCTCCTCTCCCCCCTTCCCTCCTGTCCCCGAGAGCAGGGCTGCTGTGAGACGCTGCATCATTGAAGACCAAGGTCTCTCCCGCAGCATGTCCAAAGGTTGTAGGTCACATGAGCTGTGACTTAACCCTAACCCATGGCTTTGCATGTGGGGCTGCTTTAGAAACAGCTGTTCTCTGTATTCCATTAAAAATAAAAAACCTAGTTAACACGATGAGCTCATGGTTTCGTAGATTTCATCTCAGTGTCTTTGAGCTTTGGAATGATGAGTCAGCAGATGTTTTAATACTCTTGTGCACTTAAATTAGATGCCAGTGGGATACAGGAGGAGCCGAGCTGTAAGGAAACAGCAAAGGTATGCAAGTCGAGGACCCTTTCAGTTGTTACCAGGACGAGTATTTGTAGTCATGGCTTCAGAGGCAACTTGTTGGGTGCCTCTGGCTGACTGCCATTGCTCTAGCTCTTGGCCATGGTCTGTTGCCTGTTTAAGTGTTTGCAATAGTCAGAGAGGCCTGAGACCCAGATTTTTGTACTCATCTTGTTCGTGGGGTTCTTTTGTCAGTAGTGGCACGGCAGATGGTATTTTCCAGGGACGGCTGTGAAACTGTCCCCCATCCCGAATGCTCAGCTGACAACACGACCTTGACTGTCCTCCCCAGATATCTCTCCTCTTGGACCTGGGCAAACCTTTGTGATGGTCTCAACTAGCAGAGGTGACAGAAGTCAGTCACACTATATAATGTTTGAGGCAAGACCGTAAAAGTGCCAGGTGCGCCTGCATTGCCCCCTTGGGTGCTGACTCCTGGAAGCCAGCCACCGTGCTGTGGGAGCCCTCCCTTGCCGAGCGGAGACCATGCGTCGAGTCCACGTGTAGGTGTCCAGGGACAGCCAGTGCCAGCCTCCAGACTGTGAGTCTGGACGCCTCCAGATATTCCACACCCACATGGCAAGTCACCCCCGGTTGAGGCCGCGGGCACTGTAGAGCCCAACCATTTCCACTGGACTCCACCTGAATGTCTGAACCCAGCACAACAAAATGGTGGTTTTATACCCCAAAGGTTTGGGGTGGTTTGTTTTGGAGCATTAGAAATGACTGGGAGAAAGAGAGAGAGAGAGACAGACAGACAGACAGACACACACACACATCTGAGTGGGATCTCCCTCCACATTTGTTTTTTTGGGAGCCTGAAGCATGACCTCATGAACTGCTTTAGCTTGTCTCCCAGGTAGAAAGGAAGTGGCACTGTCAGCTTAAAGAGAGGGTAGTGCAGCGGTTCTCAACCTGTGGGTCGCGACCCCTTTCGTGGTCGAACCACCCTTTCACAGGGGTCGCCTAAGACCATCCTGCATATCAGATATTTACATGACGATTCATAACAGTAGCAACATTACAGTTATGGAGTAGCAACGAAAATAATTTTCTGGTTGGGTCACAACATGAGGAACTGTATTTAAAGGGCCAGAAGGTTGAGAACCACTGGGGTGGAGGAAGATTGTGTTGGACTCACCTTCTCTTGGTTCTGTACTATTATTAGAAACAAAAAAAGTGAGAATTGCTCCAGGCAGTTGGCAGGTTCGCCTTACAAACAGAAGGCATTTGGTCTCCTGACACCCCATAGACCTGTGTGTGCCGGTCCTTTCGTAGCTTCCTACCCATGAGGCATTCTCCAAGCCTGACTTACTGTGTGTTCGGTAAAGAACACTTTCTGCTCAAGAGTCTTGGGCCTTAGCGGCCTCCACACCTGTTGGGCTTATCGTGCAGAAACCCACGCCCAGAACGGAGTGACTTGCTGAGTTCCCACAGCTCCGAAGTGGCTGGGTTCAGGCTGGGCTCCGGCTCCTGGCTCCTGGCTCCCAGCCGGCGCGTTCCCGGCACCACACTGTCCTTCAGGAAGGCGTCGCCAAAGCTGGGCTTGTGTCAATAAAGGCTCTACGTCCACAGGACTCCTGGGAACTAGTGTATTCCTTTCTTTCCTAGCCATTAAGAAAGCTGTATCTGTCTGTGAGTGATAGAAACAAATAATAGGACAGTAGATCCCCCTTCTTCTGTAATGAATAGCTTTCTCTCATGCCTGCCCCTTTAACCTCAGGAATCCACCAGGCAAACCAGCACTTCCCCTCACACTGTGGCTGGATTGCCATTGCTGTCCTGTGTCCTGTGTTCAGGCACAGAGCGCGGCGGTGGGGAAGGGAGGGAGGAAGGAAGAGTCCCTGTGCACGGCCTGCCTGCGGTGCTGGGGTCCCGCGAAGGCCTTTGCCGTTTTGCATCACCTGTCCTGTTCATCGTCACAGTTCACGGATATGAAAGCTATCCTTTCTTCTTTCATTTGTCCATGGCGGACAGGTCAAAGGAGCTCAAGGGGACGTTTTCCCTAATAATGAAGATGGAGCTAATTCATTCATATTCATTCATTCATTCTCTCTCTCTCTCTCTCTCTCTCTCTCTCTCTCTTTGTCGTTAATCCCAGCCCGGTACTAATTTTCCTTTAGTGTCAGTCATTGGAGGTAATTTACCTGCCTGGGCAAATGGCCCTTCCTGTGCCATGTGAGTGTCAGAGAGGCCAGCTTTGAAGTGTAGGGAGTCAGAGGCAACACTTTTACAAAATAGTCCACATGGGGACAGGGGGAGGACCCAGTCATGCTGGAGAATACCCAGCTCTTCCCCTCCTCCAAATGTCTTCAAAACAGGCCCTCATTCTTGCCTAAGACCTGAGTCCTTACAAATGAAATGGGAGAAGTAGTATTGTCTTCTGCATATTTGCATCCAAAGGAAACAAAATGTCAAGTGACTGAAGTTGGTAGTTTAGGAGATTCTTTATTATAGAGATATTCAACTGAGTGGATCTCACCTCCCCCAGGCTAACATTTTTTTCTGCCAATTTGCCCTTTGTTTCCAAAAATACTAATTACACATGCTTTCTTTCTAAGTACTTATTGCAGGCGATGTTTTGTCTGAGGAGAACTAATGCGGGAACCTGTCCTGGCAGGCTGTCTCTGTGGTCTCTGTGCTGGCCTTTGGTTCTTCTGTTTGTTTTGTATTTTGGAATATATTGTTTATTGATTTAAGAGAGGAAGGGAGAGGGAGAGAGAGATAGAAACATTGATGATGAGAGAGAATCATTGATCGGCTGCCTCCTGCATGCCCCCTACTGGGGATTGAGCCTGCAGCCTGGGCACGTACCCTTGACCGGAATGGAACCCGGCACTCTTCAGTCCACAGGCTGATGCTCTATCCACTGAGACAAACCAGCTAGGGCTCTTGTGTTGTTGTTTTTTTAATCCTTACTCAATATTTTTTTTCTTTTTATTTTTACAGATAGTGGAAGGGAGAGGAGGAGACAGAGAGAAACATATGTGAGAGAGAGACGTTGATTGGTTGTCTCCCATATGCCCTCGACCAGGGCTGTGAGCCTGCAACTGAGGCATGAGTCCTTGACCCGAATCGAACCCGGGATCCTTCAGTCCACAGGCCTGCGCTCTATCCACTGAGCCAGATCGGCCTTTTGTTCTTACCCCATGACACAGGCGGGAGGCCTGGCAGGGGCTCCCGAGGGCTGAGCGCTAGGGGACTCGCAGGACTTGAGGCAGGGAGCTGCTCATCACCCTGAGCTTTCTGTTGGGAGGAGTACAGAGGCTCCGGGAAGGCTCGGACCTTGACAGCCCTCATACAGCTAGCTCTTTGTTTTATATGCACGAGAGCCTGCGATGTCCATCTTTTTCTAAGGGCTTTCGCAGCTTGGCCTGTGGGCGAGCAGTTATTCTATTAAAATTGGCACAGATGTCCAAAATTTTCCATCGTTCTGCAGACTCCGTGTTTTTGATTAGCAGACACACTAGTCTGAACTGGGCAGGAGCAGAAGCTGAAGGGCAGGTAGGAGCAGCCCTGCGGGTGCTGATTAGAGAAGTCGCTGCATCTCCAGCACCAGGGCAGGTCACCTTCCTAGCGCCTCACCCAGGCTGCCTGCACCTCCGCAGCTGCGATTCCTCTGTCCACGGGATCACTGGGATGATTAAATGAAACACAGTGGGTGTGAAGCCCTTTAGGCAGGGCCGGGCATGTACTGGATTCCCATTGAGGTTGGTGGACTGAGAGAAGAAATAATTGCTGACCTTTTATTACGGCCTCCTGTGAAAGATTTAGCTCATGAGACAGGGTATTGCCCCGTCGCTGACAGGGAATGAACGTTTACGAGGAGCCCACCGCAGGCCTGGTGCCGTCTTGCCCCCCTGAGGAGGCCTGGAGGCCAGCCTGCGTCTCAGCCACCTGCTTCCTACGGCCGTGCTGCACTCCAGTTTGCACACCTTGCGTCTCGTCTGGTGCCTTTGGATGGTCTTAGGTTTATTCCCCACAAGGCCCATCCTGTGCCATTATTAGAAATATCAGAGTGTGTATACTGGGGGTATTTTTGTCTCAGTCAGTTTAGATGGGTTTTATTTTTAACCTACGTTTATTTCAGTAAGAAAGTTTAGCTGGGGTAGGAAAAAGAGAAGGGGAAGTAGGATTAACACTGAACATGACCTCCACCTCCCAACCTGGTTTTCTGACTCTCCCTGGAGTCCTTAAAAGGCTCTTGGGGAAGGAATGTCAAGCTGTTTTCATTACTAAGAGCAAACCCCACTGGACAAGAGCACATTGTAAAGGTACAGTTACCTAGGTTAACTAAAAAGTCAAGTTTCTTTACTTTTAGGTGGAATTATCGCAGCTCGTTGGTTACACTGGCTGTCTGGGGCCAGACAAGTTACTCATTAGTTCAGTAGTCAGTGGGGGAGCGCCGACTTCTCAGGACTGGGCTGCGTTTGCAAAACATGATGCAATTAGTCCTTGACATAAGAGGATTGTGGACCGCTGGCATATGCTGTCATACCTTAAAAAGCAGCTTAAAAACTTGGTAATAAGTAAGGGAATGAGCTGATATTACTGCATGCATCAAAAATTGATAGGAGCTTTCTGACATAGAAAAAATGATGGCCTTTCTGGGTGGCCTGGGAAACATTTTGAATTAATCTGAATTTTAGGTCATTAAAATATATATTAAAATAGACTTGTTTTATTCACTGAATATTTCACCATAAGGCTCTGGGTACTTTCATATTTTTTTCACACTTGGAGAAGGAGAAGTCATTCATAGATTTTAACCATCTGCCTATAGGAAATTTTGGTATTTCATATGCTTAGCACATTCAGATTAAGAATATCAATATCATAGATGGGAAACATATTGTTCTCAGATGTATTGGTCCTATCCCCTTTCTGTCTATCTGTCAATCCCCCCCACTCCCCTGCTTGTAATTTCATTAAAAAGAGAATCTTTTATAGCCATTACCTTGAGGGATAAAGGGTAAGAAAGAAAAGATACTTAAGAGCTGTGACTTGGTTTTACTCCATTTAGATGTGATTGTATTCTCTGCTAAGAAATGAAGCAGTTGTAAATACCATATGTAAGCGAGCTGTAGACCTACTTCCATTAAATGTTTCAAGTAATGGAAACACATCAACAGTAACCCTACAAAGCTATATGCCTTCAAAGTTTACAGCCTCCTTTTTACGAGCTTCAAGATTTTTTGGACTAGATTAAAAAAAAGTTGGTATCTTATGAGTTTAAAACTTTCATCAGCATTTTAGGAAAGAAGAGAGTAACAAAAACCAAACAAGCCATCAGTGGTTTGAGTGTAAGCTACAAATGGAAGAGGTAGTCCTTATCTTTTGGCTTCAGTAAAAACAGATCAGCCTTGGTCTCTTAAGTCCCAGTTTCTGAATCACACAAAGGAGTGGATTCTAAAGCAAAAACAGGCTTAAAACTTGATATGTTACAGAATTGTCACAATTAAATGAATGGCTTTTGGAAGTACTAAGTATAGTGAATTTTTTTCATTGCTAATTCCTTTGTTAATTTGTGAATGACAAGTGAATTTGTTTGATTTGTTAAGCAGGTATTTATTGAGGGTCGGCTGTAGGCTGTATTGGTCATCTATTGGCATAAGAATGCTTTGTAACAAATCACCTGAAACTCTGTGACATTGAGCATTAAGTAGTTATTCTCACACTCCTGGGTCAACAAATTCGTTGGGGAGCTATGTTCTGTCTCATTCTGGGTCCCAGGCTGGACAGGGCAGTGGGACTCAGGGCAGGTTCTTCTGCCAAAAATTGAAGCTCCCTAGAGGGGCAAGCAAGCACAGGTGCAGGCAGTGAGCTGGTCTGGGAGTGGGCATGACACAGCCATTTCAGCACATCTCCAAAACACATCAGAGTGGGCATGACACAGCCATTTCAGCACATCTCCAAAACACATCAGAGTGGGCATGACACAGCCATTTCAGCACATCTCCAAAGCACACCAGAGTGGACATGACACAGCCATTTCAGCACATCTCCAAAGCACACCAGAGCGGCATATTCCTTCTGCAGAGGCTGGAGGAGGAGGAGGAGGAGGGAGAGAACATTTGCCAAAAATAATCTAGTCCACCACACGAGTATTTACCATTTCCTGGGAGACTAGAGTTATCGAAGTGAACAAGATCAATGAAGTCCTTCCCCTCATGGGTTTTACCTTCTCTTTTGGAGGGTCGGGTGGAGGGAAAAGAAGACAGTAAAAAAGCAATCAGCTGAACAGAGAGTGGGCAGGGTGATGTGGTAGAGCATGCCTGGGTGGAATGTAGTCATATACATCATATTTTGTCATTTTTATTGAGTTCTTTATGGCTGATGTTCTTTCCTTGCTGGTGTAACATTGCTATAGTTACATATATTACATTGGCAGATCTGAACTTCGGTCTGTGGATAGTTGGTGGAGGTTTTGGTGGTTTGGATCTTATATGAAGTTTTATACACACAGTGGTTAGTGTAAGTGAGGACATCTGATGTCCATCAAGAGGGGGGTCTGTACAAATGCACGTTTTTAAGTGCCCCCTAGATTGGACACTGTGGTCTAGGACAGTGGTTCTCAACCTTCTGGCCCTTTAGATACAATTCCTCATGTTGTGACCCAACCAGAAAATTATTTTCGTTGCTACTTCATAATTGTAATGTTGCTACTGTTATGAATCATAATGTAAATATCTGATATGCAGGATGGTCTTAGGCGACCCCTGTGAAAGGGTCGTTGACCACCAAAGGGGTCGCAACCCACAGGTTGAGAACCACTGGTCTAAGATGTGTAAATTGCTGGTGGCTACATAGTCTGCTGAAGAAAATCTAAGGAATCATTATACCCTAATTAAATTTCTGCCTCCGCTGAGCAGATTGAGGAGCCAGTAGGTTGATGGTTTTCAAAGCTGTGAGAAATTGGGACTAGAACACCTAACGAGGTGTGTGCTGAGGATGACATCAGGGAACTGTGTAAGTTAACACAGGAGTTGCTTGTTAAGATGCGGGCAAGCTAGGCCTTGGATGTGTGAACCTTTCACCCTGGCTGGCTGGGGCCCTCCCACAGTTCAAGACGCTGATGCCATCGGAAATAACGCAGAAGGAGTGGGAGAACGCTTCCTGAGTTCCCAGCCCTCCGACTGTCCCGGTGTCCCACCCGAGCTGGAGTGTCTCTCGCTTTACCTGGCAGAGTGCTCCTGGCTCAGAACAGGAAATGTGGGCGGTCTCCACCCAACCTTGACAGCAGGAGTGGAAGCTAAACTGGAGGAGGCGGACTTCGCTTTTGGTTTTCAGACTGTCAGACTGGGAGGCTAACCTTAAGTTGGAGAATTTTTCCCCCTTCGTCTTTCATTTATAGTTATCACTAAATATATTCCAACGATGGGAAATTATGGCTTTTTACTTGCCATTTGGCAGCTGTGCCTGTATCTCTTTTTTAGTGTTTGGTGTATATTTTAAATTCAGTTACATTTGAATGGAGGGAAATTATGAGTCTTAAAGTTGTCTCACTGTTAATTTAGGTTAGCTGCAGTATAAAAAGACAAGTTATAATAGTAGCTAGCAATTATTGAGAGCTTATTGGGTGCCTTGTCCCAGAGGAAGCACTTGACAGATGTGGTATCTCTCTCTCTCTCTTTTTTTTTTTCCTTCTAACCATGCTGTGAGGTGGATGCTATCATTATCCCATAATACAGATGAGGAAGCTGAGGCTCAGGGAAGTTCAGCAATTGCCCAGGTTACCTAGCTAATGAATGGCAGGTCCTGGATTCCAGTCCACCATTGCATGCTCTGGGGCCCAAATATTTAGAGCTCTAGTTATTTTATTTTTTTTAGAAAGAAGAGGAGCCTGTTGAATTGGTGCACACACTTTTATCTGGAAAAATCCATTCCCAGGATTCCCAGAGCATGAGTTTAGGTAGACATGGAGTGCCATGGAAACAGTCGCACCTGAGTAATTACAAATGGGACTAGAAGGCCCCACGGAGCCGTGCACGCTCAGCTGGAAGAGATTATGGGAGGTTGTTAAGTTTGCTGTTTTAGGAATGTGCTTGCTGGTCTGTTATTTTCCCTCCTTTCCTGACTATAGCTGGAGTCAGATTGGAATTAATTGTTCGGGGCCTGGTAACTAACTTTGGATCCGACCCCATCTCTATGGAACCTTAGGGAGGCAGTAAATCCCTCCAGGGACAGTGCATGAAGAGATGTCTTCTTGTTTCTGTCAGTAGTTCTGTTTAAAAGGTATTTTTAATTTCTAATTAACTTGAGCGTTCAGTGGGACCAGATCTGGTTTTTATTTTCTCGGCTGCTCTGTGTTGGGACAGCTCCAGCCACTTACCTACTAACGACGCATTGTAATTATTAGCTCTGGCTGGGCCCCTCTGGACAGGCACTGTCGGGAGCCATCCATCCCAAGACCATGTTGTGTTTGTTATTTATGTGGCTGCTTATCGCAGGGCCTTTGTGAAACTCGTTTCTTGTTGTCTGTCTGCACTGTGGAGAAACCAAAGCTTAGTGACTCATCAGAGGGGCATGGGTCCTCCCGTGCTTGTCTGGGGCCTGCAGTGTGTAAGCACTGGGGATCCTTGGGGAACAACACAATATTCCTGCCCCCAGAAACTTACACAATAGTCCCTCCTTGTCCACGGGGATCCGCTCCCAGACCCCAAGTGGATGCTTGAAACTGAACCCTATATAGATTATGTTTTTCCCTATATGTACATACGCTTCTATTTTAAAGTTTAATTTGTAAGTTAGGCACAGTAAAAGATTAACAACAATAATAACAAAACAGTTGTAACAGTGTACTGTAGTAAAAGTTATGTGAACGTGGTCTCTCAACACCTTATTGTGCTGTCCTCAGGCTTCTCGTGATGATGTGAGATGACACAATGCCTATGTGATGAGAGGACGTGAGAGACTCAAAAAGGCACACAATTTAAAGCGTATGAATTGTTATTTCTGGAGTTTTCCATTGAATGTTTTTGGACCATGGTTGACCATAAGTAGCTGAAACTGTGGGAAGGTGGGGACTACTGCAGGTCGATGAAGGAGCTTCCTGTCCAAGAACTGCAAGCCCCTCACATTTTGCACTTGACTTTGTAAGCATTCCTGATCAGCTTCGAGAGGCATTCTAGCTGGGACCCAGGCCTGTGAGTGTAGGGGCCTGGTGCTTGGGTGCTGCAGCCCAGGCAGATGCCATGGGGAGTCAAGACAGCATCCTGCTGTGTGCTGTCCAAATTCCGAATTGAGAATTGGGAGGAATAATGAAATGGTGGTTGTTTGTTCTAAGCCACTAAGCTTTGTGTAGTTTGGTATAAAAAAAGATAATAAAAATAAATGCATTTGGGACATGTTTAGGCAGCACCAAGTGGGGGACCAGCACTGGGCTGGCCTCTCCTGCAGGGATCTTAGTGTATCAGTATGGGTAGGAAGAAAGATATTCCATACATTTTTAAAGCTAAAAATATTTTAAAAAGGAAAGTGGGTTTTTCACTGGATGCTGAGTTCTAGAGCATTTTGTGTTGAAAGCATTTGTTTAACTGCCTCCCAGCTGTGGGTTGTTCTGTCTCTTTCCTGAGATGATAAACTTCTTCAGGATGGGCAGGGAATGGCCTTTGTCCTGTGAGCAGGGAGCACGATTGGGGACTGAGCATGGATCTTGCAGCCAGGGGGGATTTGGTTGGGGTTTACTAGCTGTGTGACTTGGGAGAATTTTACTTGTCTACCTGAAGGTGTGTGTGTGTGTGTGTGTGTGTGTGTGTGTATGTGTGTGTGTCTGAGTCTAAGAATATGTGATCTCTCAATCTCTCAACTACAGGTAACATTTACTTCGTGGAATCTGAACATTATGTTAGATGATGCAGTGTAGGGTCTGATGAGATGATACTTGAACTTCCTAACTCACAGGCTCGCTGTGATCGAATTTCATTCAATTTGATCAGAATAATGAAGTGTCTCCCAAGGGTGAAAGGGCTGCTGTGGTGAACAACTGCTTGGGTCCAAGTGTGCTTGGCACCCAGCTAATGCCCAGCAAGCATGTGTGACTGAAAGGCTGATGTGTGGTCTACTTGGTCGTAAGTTATTCTTTGCCAGTAGGTGTTCAGCATAGCTTCTCGGTGCTGTTTGCCTGTGACTCACCAGCCTCGAGCTACCCGGGTTCTTGTTCTGTCAATGTGCGGCCACACCCTGTGGAATAGTAGGCAGCACTGTCGGTTGGAAGTGTCTTTGGGGGAACTGGCATCAGGTGGGTTGCCGGTAAAATTGTATGAGGTAATAACCAAATTAGTAATGTGTCATTATGACCAACTCCACAGGGTCTGTTGTAGTTGTGCTCTGTTAAATGGGATGTTTGATTAGGTGTTCATTTCCCTCCTGGAACATTTGGGAATAAAGCTGAGATGATGGCCAAACTCTTGGAAAGAGAAGGGAATTTGTAAAAAACTGATAATGAATATGCCCTTCCTTTGGTTGGTCTACTCGCTGGCCTTGAAGGGTTGATGTTGTTTTGAGTTTTGCTACTTGAGATGTGGTCCATGGACTGACGGGCATTAGTATTTAATAAGCCTGAGAGCTTATTAAATACAGAATCTCTGTCCCCTTCCCAGACCTGCTAGATGAGAATTTTCATGGTATAAGGTCCCCGGTGATCCCTGACGCAGTAAACCTGGGCTTGGGAGGATGATTGGGAAGCTATGGTTAGATGGTCCTTGTATAGTGAGGCGATGACTGTTAAAGGAGAAGTGTTACTTTTAGGCAGGCAAGACACAACCACTACTACACAATGAACTTCGATCACAAAGCTGCGCATGTTCTGGCTCAGGTTTTCTTCAGGACTCAGTCCATGCTGCTTCGTTACAGATATGAAAGATGGTGCTCAGGACCTGGGAGAGGAGAGCAATGCTTGTGCTGAGTTATTCATGGGGTGAATGTCTCCATCAGGACATTGGTGAGGCAGTGTTTGCTTAAAAATTTTTTTTAAAAATTGAGTTTTAACTACCTCCCGGCTGTCGGTTGTTTTCTCTCTTTCCTTAGAGAGAGAAAGGGAGAGGAAGAGAGAAACATTGATGTGAGAACATAACATCAATCAGCTGCCTCCTGCACGCCCCCTACCACAGTGGTTCTCAATCTGTGGTTCGCAACCCCTTTGGCTGTCAACGACCCTTTCACAGGGGTCGCCTAAGACCATCCTGCATATCAGATATTTACATGATGATTCATAACAGTAGCAACATTACAGTTATGAAGTAGCAACGAAAATAACTTTATGGTTGGGTCACAACATGAGGAACTGTATCTAAAGGGCCAGCAGGTTGAGAACCACTGTGGGATCAAGCCGGAACCTGGGCATGTGCTCGGACTGGGAATTGAACTGGAAACCCTTCGGTGCACCTGATGATGCCCATCCAAATGAGCCACACTGGCCAGGGTGAGGCAGTGTTTCCTTAACTGTGTAACTGGCTGTGTTTTTCAAGAAATGGAAAGAGCTGACCTTTACGAAGTGCCTGTTATACTTCACTTAGTGTATAAGTCGCATCTATACCCTGTTTCCTTCAGTCCTCTGGCACCTTTGTAAGGCTGTGGAGGTTTCGTGAGGTTAACTTGTGGATCAAACACCACATCTCCACGGCACCTACCCCTGCTGCCATCACTCTGCACACGTCTTCTTTCTCATAGCATTGGGATTGATTTTTAAAACTAATATCAACATGCAGTATAGGGAAGAATCCCACTAAGAGAAGAGTCTACAACCAAACTCATATTGATTGGTCAGAGCAAAGTCTGAGAGGTAGTGGTTGGTAAATATTTGAATTTCATTGCCCCAGAAGCAGGCCAGGAGGCAGTCTGCTAGGATGAGCTCATCCGAGCTATTGCTTCATTTTCCTGGGAACGAGAGAAAGGGATGTCTCATGCTGCGTTTCCAACACCTGCATTTCATAAATACACCGAAGCCGCAGAGAAACACATTTCTGACGCCCCTGGACAAGAACGGTGACACGTGGCATCTCAAGCAAAGTCCTCAATTGTGAGTGGCTTGTAAAGCACCTGCCCAACGTGGCCCCACTCATATTGTCACTGTGTGTGCAACTGACCTGTTTCCTGTGATTGATTCACTTACAAAGCTAAATGTATTTTATATCACAGCCGTAGGTGGAAACCTGCACTGTTTGCCACGATTATAATAACACACATGAATCCAGGCTTCTGAGCCTGAGTCCTGTCATCCCTTCATTAAGGCGGACAGTTAAGCAACCAATGCGAGGTGGAAAAATCCCTACAGTTCCAACCATAACCTCAGATCCAGAATGGGAAGGGTTGAAAGAAGATTGCAAAGGAAGTCATTTTCTCAAAATGCAGCTCACTGTTACTTGTTTCTGGGTCTGTGTACCATCTAAGTTCCTCTGCACATTGGCAGCTGTGACTGAAGAGAAGCAAGTTTTCAAAGTTGGAATTCTCTTTGCAGAGCCACCTCTGAGCAAGTTGTCGTTCGCAGCACTTGGGCTTCAGGAGAGCTTACTGTGCTGAGCAAATGCCTGCCGGGCCTGTGGCAGAGGCAGACTGGCTCCCAGGTCAGAGCGTCCTGGCAGCTGAGTCTGAAGAGTGAGACATGACAGCTATGCTCCTGGGGCTTAGAAGCCTCAGCTAAATGAGGAGAGGCGTCCTTACCATGTGGCCCTTTCTTTGCCAGGCAACCTTAGCAGGTGGCGCCATTATCAAGGGATTTGTAGTTCTTTCTAAAGCAGGGGTGGGGAACATCAGGCCCTCGGGCTGTATAAGGCCCGAGAAACCATTTGGTCTGGGCTTGCCAAGGCATTAGGGGTGAGTTAATTAAAGGTTAAAACTATAGCAGGCTAATTTTTAAGTGGATAATTTTGCGTGGCCCTTGAATGGTGTTATAAATATGCAAATGGCCCTTGGCAGAAAAAATTGTTCTAAAGGAACAAGCCTGGGCAGTTGATTTCGATGTTGGTCTTCCACCAGTAACCTCCTCAGTCTTCAACTTTTCTGTTTCTGCCCGTGGTGCAGGCCTAGTGCCCTCCTACCAGCCGTTGATGGTACTGGGCGCAAAATGCAGCATTGGCTTTGTCACGGCTGGTTCTCGCTCGCCCTTCCCCTCCCTGCCTCACTCGGTCACTGCAGGTCCTGCAGGGTCCTCCTCTGCGCCTGCTTCTTCCTTCCCACCCCCAGCAGAAACCCTGCAGTGTTCGTCTTTAGGTAGCTAGACATTGCTCATCCTTGAGCTGCCTTTAGAATGCCTTCTTATGTATGGACCACCTGTCCTAGGTTGTACTTACATATTTTTTCAATCAAATGCTTTTCACACTTCATGTAAAAATATGTAAAATGATCAGATTTATATGGCAGCTAACTTTTTCTAATTACTCACAAAAATGAACTCACAACCGTTAACATTTTAAAAAACTGTACCTTGTCCATATACTATTGGGACAACCTTTGACCTACAGCAGTGGTTCTCAGCTGAAGCATAGCATTAGATTCTTGGGGCGTGGGAGAGATAGTAAAAAAGCCCGATATTCGAAGCTTCTCCAATTAGGTCAAAATTTCTGGGAGTGGGATATAGGCATAGAGAGTTTTCCCAAAAAGTTTCTCGGAAGAGTCTAGTGTGCAGCCAAAATGGAAAACAGTGAGCTCAGAATATGCCCAAACAGTCCTGCTATCTTTAGTGTCCACCCATTTTAACCCATACTTTACTCTGTTTCTATATTAATCCCCTTTAAAGTGTCTTTTTCGAGACTTAATGGTTAGGCCGAAACCATCACGGTGCTCTGGACAGTGCCAGCACCCAGGACGTTTTAGTCGCAGTTTTGTGATAGGGCATTGGATGGAAGTGCGCAGACTTGCGTTCTAGGCTCAGTGCTGCCACACAGTGCCTTGGGGATTACAGGTAATTGACTACATCTTTCTGAGCCGTGGTTCCATTTGTTGTCACATGGAGAGACTAATGTCTACCATCAATATTTCCCAGAGTAAAGTTAGGGTCCAATGAGAAAATGTATTTTTAAAATTATTGTCAACTTTCTGCAGGGTACCATGACATATAACTATTATTATTAAGTCTGGGAAGATTTACAAATAGGAAAGAATTTGAGACTCTCTTTCACATTAGTGGTGATGATTTAAAAAATGACTTCTTGCTAATGATAATTGTGGAACATGGCCCCCATTGCCACTCTGGGACTGCTTCTAGCCCTCAGACTGGGACAGCTGGGCTCATCTTGCTGTTTGCAGACAGCACCTGCCAGCTACCCCTAAACAAAAGCACGGCCTGCCTGCGGTGTCCAGAGGTAGGTGCCCTGTCGCTGTGTCTCCATGTGCTTTTGCCATGTGGGTTAGTCAGCTCTAAAGTTGCCCGCAGTTGTGGGTGGAGTCCTGGGAAGTTGCACGCTTCCACATCATTGGTAGAAATCTTGCTTTGCAGCTGACGCTGGCTCAGCAGTGATGTGGGTGAAGGGACATCTCACTCCCCATCTCCCCCTGGAGTTAGGGGCTACCTGGATCCCCCCTTTACTACAGTCAGTTGCTAACATTGCCCAGAACATAATTATGCCTGATTTAACCTTCAACTCGAAACTAGCTGGGGACTCTGGCTTTTAGGAACCATTGGCTGAAAAAAAAGGGATCTCACAGACATAAACAAGTACCTTGAATTTGAAGACAAGCGTAGACTTGAGTGACTTGGATACGTTCCTGAATATTTCCATTACTTACCAACTTAGGATTTTTATTTGACTGGGATGTCGTAAGTTCACAGTAATAAACTGAAAAGTTGAGAAGTTTTTTTTTCTTTCAAACTTTAAAATAAGTATCCAGATAAAAACTTACACCTGCCTTATGTCTTCAATGCATTTTCAGATCCATGATCTCATTTCATTATAACAATGTGAGGTAATAGGGAAAGGAATTTTCCTCATTTGATACCAGTAAATGGTGACTGCAGCTAAGGTTTAGCTTTAAGGGAGTTGGAAGATTAACATTTTGAGTCCTGGGTCCTATCACTTATTAGCTGTATGACATGGCAAATGTCTTAGCTTCTCTGAGCCACAGTTTCATGGACTATAATAACACAGTACATGAGGACATGGAGAATAAAAGGATATCGTGGAAAACATGGGGATTTAGTGCAGAGTTGCTAATTCATAGCCGAGGTTCAGCCTGGCTCAGTGATGGTGAGAACTGGCACATGGGTCCCTCTTACCTTCTCTTATGTGTATGGTGCCTACATGTAAATAATTACAATCACATGCAATAAAAGAATAAATTTAATTTCATAGTCACGTTAGCCAATTTTCCAGAGCTCGGTGGCCACACGTGGCTGGTGGCTAGTGTTGGACAGCCTGGCTGGGAAACATGCCTGGCGTCACCGAAAGTGCTACCCGACGGGGCTGCTCTGGCAGGCAGGGGAGCTGTGCGGCCCATGGTGTGCCTTTTGGGGGCTTTGGTGAAATAAGGCCACAAAGGGGATGATCTTGGAGTTACGCCGACTTCCGGCTCTAATCTTTACTTCTCCACTAATGATCTGATTGACATGAGGCAACTGACTTAGCCTCTTGAAGCTTCAAATTGATCATCTGTAAAATTGGGATAAGTAGTAGCCGACTTAGGAACTTGTAAATGTTACATGAGACATGTACTAAATGCTCAAAAGATGGTGCATATCTTTTACATGTAGCTGAGTCCTTGCCCCAGCCTTGTAGGCATGGCCGCTGTCTGCCTTTAGGGTCCAGGTCTTTAAACTCTCCTGCATTGAGCACCTCCTGACCTGCCAGGAATGGCGAGCTTGACCGTGGAGTTTGGAACAAGCAGCAACGGGTATTTTCCTGCAGCGCTGTTTCGGCGGAGCTGTATTGGCTCTGCAGAGCGGTGCCTGCACCTCTCGGCCCAGTTCCCTGGGCACCTGGCCTTTCCTAGTGGCTCTGGGGAGAGGGCTTGACTTACAGAATTTCCGTGAGCTTTTAGCCCAAGACCAGCCTGTGGGCTCGTTCCCACACTCTGCTTATCTAGGGCTACCCTGGGGCAGGCCTCGTGCTCCTGGTCTTGGGTGAGATTTCATATTCGAGGTGCAGCTCAGAAAAAGGCAGGTTTCTGTTCTGTTACCTTCTCTTCCTGGCCAGAGAGACAGGCCACGGCAGAGTTTGAGGCACTTGGGAGATTTCCATGGTGCGTTCAAAAAGGGGAGAAATGCCGAAACACAGCTATATAAAGTGATGTCATATTTTAAATATTTATGCCTAATGCATGCGTAATATGCCGTGTGGCATGACCACCGTTATTGGATAGTTATGGTTTCATAAACAATCTTCATTATCAATGTCTTGGAGCACGGATGGCCCAGTAAAGGGGGTCGTGTGTGAAGGTGTAGTGAGTGTAGTGGAGCTTCAGCCAGTCAGTAGGTTATAATCACTGTGTCTAAACTCAGAATGAGAGTCTGCCAGGAGCCTGAGGTTGAAGCCCGGGGACTAAAAGCCCTCAGGATAGGTCCCGAGAGTGCAAGGTTTATCATATAAATATATTTTTAATTTTTTTTAACAGCCAGGAACATGGGTATTTTAATGCACGGGGTTTTATAAAGAAGCGGAGAAGTCAGGAAATGTCATAAAGAAAAAGCTTGCTTTCTGACACAAATACAGGTGGGCAAAAGGAGGCTTACAGTTGTGAGTACGGGAAGCAGTTTATTCTTGCATTCTTTTGCGTTAATAAAGCTATTGTAACAACCAGAACCTGCAGGTCTTTTTCCATACAAACACCTGTAAGCCTACCTTTGGCCACCCTTGCGTTTGCGTTTCTTTCTTATGTGGACTTGTGACTTATTTCTCTCGTCTTGCTTTCAGCTTCAGTAGTTACTGACTATGGACCGCTGTCTGTTTTGAAGCTGTGAAAATTAAATGAAGTCCTTTTATCCAGAGAATGTGGAGGCTAATGCCGTCTCCCAGGTCTCAGAAATGCCTTTCAAATCACTGCAACTCGGGACTTTTCTGTCTTTTAAAATTTGCTCACAGCATTTGGATGAAAATAATTTGAGCAGATGAGATTTAGGTAGCATCATTCCAAATTTGAATCCTCTTCTAAATACAGTTTCTTTTAGGTAAATTTAGGTAAATATTCTGTTTTTTAAAAATCAAGCTGAACACTTTGGTGGACAGTCTTTTTTTTTTTCTTTTCTATTTTTAAATCCTCACCTGAGGATGGATGGAGATATATTGATTTTTAGAGAGAGAGGAAGAGAGAGACAGAGAGGCGTCTGTGTGAGAGAGAAACATAGATTGGCTGTCTCCTGTATGCACCCCAACCAGGGAATCAAACCCATAACCTTTTGGTGTATGGGACAAAGCTCCAACCAACTGGGCCATCCAGCCAGGGCTAGTGAGCAGCTTTAAATAAATAATTTCTCTGTCCTTCCTTCTTCATTATTCACTTAGGCCCTCACTCATGCAGTTCCTAGCGTGGATGGCCACAGTAGTTGGAGCAGCCACTTCCTAGTGGGTACCTTTACCAGGTTACTTAACCTCTCTCTGTGTCTCAGTTTTTGGATTTGTAAAATGGGCGTGTTGGCTGGTACTGAGCCCAGAAGGTAAGTGCCATAGGTACAGTTTAGAAGGTGGGAGATTTAAACGTGCTAATGCATACGAAGAGCTTTGATTAGTACCTGGTACCCAGGAAGTACTCCATATGTTGTAATTTATATTTGTTGTTATCATCCTCATTCTTTCATCCACTTGCTCCCTCATGCAATAAATAGGAATTAAATGCTTTTCTAAAAGGCAGTGTGCTGGGTACTGGGAATCTAGTGCTTAATAGAAAGATGGGGTTTTGCATTCATGGATACTGAACCTAGCATTCACTTATTATTTAAATGTTTTCTTTACTTTTTAAAAGTTTTCTTTACTCAGAGGGAAGTGCTTAATGAAACTGTGATGGCCAATTTTCATGTTTATTTCTCCCTTACCCCCTTTTTAAAAGCTTTAAAATAGTTTTTCCAAAATATACCATTGTGGTCTCAGGGTAATGTAGTGTTGTGGAGAGGAGGGGAGGTTTTACCTGTGCTTTGCAGATGGAGGAACTTTAGGGCAGATAGTGGGAATTATTTTTATTTTTTAAAAGATGGAGCTATTTTATTTAGTGATTTCTGAGGGAGGAAAGGAGTGAGAGAAACATTGATGAGAGAGATCATTGATCAGCTGCCTCCTGTACGCCTCCTACTGGGGATCAAGCCCGAAACCTGGTCAGTGCACATGAATTGAACTAGGCAAACTCCTGGTGCATGGGAGGTTGCTCAACCAACTGAGCCACGCCGACCCGGCAGATAGCGGAAATTCTTGTTTATGGTTAGGGTCACAGTGGAGCTGAGGCCCAGGCCTCTTACCTCTGAGTCCTATTCTCTGCAGTAGCCCTTCCAACCCCACTTTTGGTGCTGATGGCAAGCACAGTGTTTCCTCATTTACTGAGCGTGTCCCTTCGAAAGGCTTTGCGAGTCTCTTGAGTTCATGATGAATTGGATCGCCATGCTCTCACCCTGAGCGTGTAACTAGAACATGCTGAGAGTGCTTCAGGAGCATGTGACAGACAGGTATTCTTAACATCATCGACACAGCAGGTGGCAGGTCAAGGAAGGTTTCCTGCAGGAGATGGCATTCAAGCCGACTTTATTCATGAACTTAATCTCTCTGACTAAGAATGGTCAAAGTGCCCATAGTTGGCAACTTGGTAAGGGATCATGTGGTCATATACAGGTGGCTACTGGGGCTAATTGGTGTACAGGCACCTCCTCGTTGGAAATGTACATGATATGCAGTTGGGCAAAGTTGGAAATGGCATGTCTTTCTGAAGTTTCTGAAAATTCATGTAGATAGCACACTGCAAAGGGTTCAGTGGGATCAAAGATTATTGAAGTGAGTATAAGACGAATAAACTGTTTTAATTAGGACTCTCTTGCCTTTCCCTCCCTGGTACTGGGGAGGCTAAAATAAACTTTATTTCCAGTATTTGATTGTTTATTTACTAACTACCTGTTTGGAGGAAATGTCATATTGTCTCAGAACAATGGGGGATATGGTCTCAAGAGAGCAGTGAGTTCAGACAGTAAGTTGGTAGAGACCCAGTTTGGCTCACATGTTTTGCATCTCTGAATTCAGGTGAAAAGGATAGTGACTTTGTGGGAAAACAGAAAATTGACACGTTAAAACTAAAACAGCTAAAATAGTGCCCATTTGAACATGCTCTGTGACGACCTAGATCCATAGTCAAGAAGCATGTAATAAATGTTGCAGATATTTGTAAAGACCCTAGTTCATAGATTCACGATCCTTCATTGACTTTTGGGTAATCAACTTAAGGGTATAGGGGAGGGAAGCAGATAGGTTAGATGTGCATATATCATTGGCCATTGACTCCCCATGCCCCTGGCAGACATGCTGACCAGTCATGGCACCTTTTCCCACCAGAGGTAGGAAACTGCGGCCCCACAGTTTTGTTTGCAAAGTTATTCTTAATTTATTGGAATTGGCACACGAAATGCAACCTATATGCTACTTATGACATGTTTTTTTAAGTGATGTGGTCCAGATTTTACCCATATTAAATTAACTTTTAAAAAAATTATTGCCTCAGTAGAAGAATTGATATTTGAAGAGATCTTTAGGTTCAGCTGAAAAGATCCTATAAATACCTTCTCAAACCTATGCTAATTTTATCCGTAGATGAGTTGGGGTGTGCACCCAAATTTGTCTCTTGCATCTGAATCGGGGCCAATCGCGAAGCTCTATTATCAGAAGTATGTAATTAAGGTAAAGAGATTCCAGCAGGCCAGCCAGTCCTAAAATTAGCTCTTGCTTTGATGTTCCCCAGGTGCAAATGCGCCCATCCTTGGTCCTTCCACCTTCCCTGTGCCTGGTTCCTCTTTCGGAGGCTTTCAGCAAGTTTGCTTTTTGGCTCAGATTCCGGAGTTGATACTGTTTTCTCCTGTGGTTCATTAACCATATTTGAGGAGGCAGTTGGAACCTGAGAAGCTTGTTTGTTTAAATATTCTTTTAAGGGTAGTGTGGCACTACTTACCTTTAGCTCGTGATAGCCCAACAAGCTGTTTTGGTTTCTACTTCGAGTGTTATGTTGTATTCATTGGCTGCCCTTTCTGTAGGTGAAGGTAGGCCATTCACTTGAGGGGTTGTGACCTTACCTGCCAAGGAATTCCAGCACAGCCACAACTTCCACTCCGGCTGCTTCGGGTGGCGCCCTCAGAGTCCCTGCCGTTACTCATGTTCAACCTGGGGCAGGTTCTGCCTGTGCTTTAGTGCCCTGAGTAACACGGAGGCCATAGCAAGTACCTACCTCATACGGTCGTCATGGGGATTAAATTGCATGACATAGCAGAGATGAGTAAATCAACTGACACACGAAGTTTAAGATGTGAGCAATTAATCCAAAGAGATAGGATGTCAGGGCAGGCGCTTGCTTTGGGTGCAAACGTTGAGGGGCACCAACAACTCTAATAATCAAGGTAATATTTAAAAAAATGAGAATTAATAAAAAAGCTTATGATGAACAAAATATCAAGTGTTCAATACAGTCAGGATTCCACCCTGCCCTTCCACCCCCTGCCTTACTCTTTGCACTGTAATCCCAGTCCTGGTGGTGGTTCAGGGATGCTCTTGCCCATGGCCAAAGACTTGGCAGCTTTCTTAGGAATGGTGATCAGGGTGTACTGACCCCCTTTGGAGGCCAGGTAATCTTGAGTCACCAGCACATACTTTCAAGATGACTCTCTGGGACCAAGAATGCAGGTGAACCCTGGGATGTTGCCGAGCTCAGTTTGTAAGGAGGCTGCTTCTGTGTCCTTGGTCTCATGGCCTGGTGCTAGGATCACCTAAGCTGGGCTGCCGCAGACTGGAGTAGTTGGTTTGTTCTATTAACACACAAGCTATTCACTACTATTAACTCCTTTGGACCCCATATCATTAAGTTTATTTTTCAAAAATTTTAAGGTTTTTTAAAACAATTTTTATGTATTGATTGATTTTAGAGGAGAGGAAGAGAAACATCAATTTGTTGTTCCACTTATTTATGCATTCTCTGGTTGATTCCTATATGTGTCCTGATTGGGGATCCAACGTGCAACCTTGGCGTATCTGAAAGATGCTCCAACCAACTGAACTACCGGCCAGGACTCATCAAGTTTATGAATGTAGCTGTTCTTTAGAGAGGTGAGGTATAATTTCCAGTTCTTAAGGTGACCTGCATTCTGAAAACAGAATAAGAACCAGAGAAAAAGCAAGAATATTCCAGAAGCACCGATTTTTGCTCATATTTCTGTGGGTATTTTAAGACTGTTGTGAAACAGAGGTGCACCATTAAAATTCCCTGAAGCGAAGAGAGCTATGAGTTTATAAGCACATCCCCAAAGAGGTTAATCAGGTTTCCATGGGGTTGCCGGGCTACGCTGCTCGGAGGAAAAATAGTGCTACCCTGAGAGCAAGAATAGCTGAAACCACTCGTCCCAGGGAGCGCTCAGCCAGCTGCTCCCGAAGGAAACGAGGAAACGAGCCCGGCTGCTAGGAAGGTTTTTGTTGGATCGCGTTCTGATTAAGCAGCAGGCTGCTTCCAGCCTGGGGAATGTGATCTCTGGAAGATAGAAATGTTATGGCCCAAATGGGAGCGGGAATAGCAGGAAGGGCTGGGAGGCTGAGGTGGTGCCTCGCTGGATAAATTACTGTAAGAAAATTGGACTGGGCTTAATGTTCAATTCTTATTTATTGTTCCAGAGGTCTTTAGATTTTTGTGTATAGCTGTGGCAAACAAAACAAAGCAAAACAAAACAAAAAACAACACAAACAAACAAACTGGCTGTTCTCTCTAACTTGATTCCTTTTTCTGGAATTAAAAAGAAAATGAGTGAGTCAGTGAAATGGATATTTGAATGGAGAGATGCTTTTTGAATCCTTCCCATCATTGCTCTGGGAGTGAAGTGATGTAGGGCTGAGTCACCGTGCTGTGTGATTTCAGATACACTTGCAGGGAAGACGCTGTGAGCACTGGTGGGGTGGATGGTAGGTCCCTGAGCTGGAAGGATTTGGGGCCAAGAGGAGGGAAGGAAGTGGGCTGTGTGTAGGAAGTGAGTGAGCTCCCTTCTCTCCCCAGCACTGGGCTCTGGCAGACTCAGCCCTGCAGACAGAGAAGGTCCTGCTTGCTGGGAAGGCAGTGGGAGGGGTGGGTAGGAGCTGGGGTCCTGGAGCCACCCACTTCGGATCTGCATCCCAGCTTTACCACCTAGTGGCTGTGTGTTTGGCAGCATTACTTGCCCTCTGTGTGCTTTGGTGCGCTTACCTGTAAGATGAAGGTAATGTTACCTGCCTCGTCGGGTTGTTGTGAGAACTAAGGTGCTTGAATTGTTCCTGGCACCAAATGTCCTACATAAAATATAAATCTTAGTTTTTATTAGCTGCTATTACTATAGAGCTTACCTTCTCAGGTGTACCCATGTGGCAGATAAGAGGCATATTGATGAGTCCATGCAGATAAAAATCACAGCTAGCGATGGGGATACGGGGGGTGCCGTGTGAGACAGGCTGTTCAGGAAGGCCCCTGGGAAGGAGGGGTGGGTATCTGAGTAGAACCTGGATTCCCAGGATGCCTGTGGCGATCTGGGTGCAGCGGGAGAGGCACCAGCAAAACCCCTGAGGCAGAAAAGAATGTGTGTGAGGAAGAGCCAGAGGACCAGTGTGGCTGCCGTGGCACAGAAGTGGAATGCGGCTCAAAGACATGCCGTGCGGATCATGCCGGGCTTCGTGGATCTTGGCCATGAGCTTGGAGTTTATTGTAAAGGTGTTGGGCCTTCACTGAGCAGTGACATGATGCAGTCAGGTAGAGCGCCTGCAGGCTGAGGTGACGGCACTGGAGACCATGCTGACAACCTCCCCTGCATGGTGTGGGGGAGGAGGTGTCTGCAGACTGCAGGGGTAGACTCTGTGGTGGCCTCTGGTCTCCTTTCCAGTGCTGAGCCGCCAGAAGCACAGAGTGAATGGAAGTGAACCCATCGTTTCTAAGTGGACATGGAGCATCACTGAAGAGGCCCAGGATGAGGTGCTTTAGTTGACATTTTGGTTTCCTAGAGTTGGAATTGGACAGATTGTTGCTGGAGCGGTTTCCACTTCTTGTTAACTTGAGATATTCAAACGCTTTCTACTTGGAAATACCTGTACGAGATGCCACGAAGAATGTTTGAGGATGCCCTGCGCCTGCTGTTTGTTTTGAACAAACACGAGTGAAGGTGTGCGATTTGAATGAGGGCAGGCAATACAGCTTCTGCTATTTTAGGGTCACGCTGCGCGGCTTCTAAGGCCCCTTCATGGTTCTGTCCTTCCAGCGCAGTGTGTTTCGATTGGTTCTTATGTGTAATTAAGTTGGTTCAGAAGAGTAACAAAGCCAAGTGCAAGAGTAATGAGCTCTAGATCATGATAAAAGTTTTTTTTGTTTTTGTTTTTTACCATCAATAAACTCATCCGTGAGAAAGGCCTTTTAATAAAATTTCCACAGCCTACATTCCCCCCCCCTCCCCCCCCGGTTTAGTAATCATGTACAGTAAATGCCATCATTTGAAGGTGTTAGCGGTGATTGTTTCCACTGTGAGGACCTTCTGACTCAGCGACTCACACAGGGCCACACAGGCTGGCAAGGGAGGGGCAGCTGGGCGGACAGACAGACGCAGGGAGGTCACCAGGGCTCGGGCTTCCTAGCACTCAGGGAACTGTGGTGAGACACTTGCAAAGGGCAGTTTTGAAGGAAGCAGGGAAGGAAGCAGCCAGAAATAAAGTCTGCCCTTTGCGTGGAGACCCTCTCATCCAGGGGCAACCGTGTTCAGCCTGACATTTGTTTCTCCTTAATTCCAGCTTAGAGAGATAATTTAAAGTACTTTGCATTAATCCACGCTGGCCGTTGTCACCATCCTCTGGAAACAGTTAAAGCGAAGACGAATTTGCCAAGTAAGGTGACCTGCGGGCGAGGTCTAGTCCTGGAAGAGCTTGGAATCTGGAGAGTCAACATCTGTCAGTTAGGACTTAAGTTTAGTCCAAGGCTGAGTGACACCTGATTACAAATGAAGGAGCGGAGAGAAACCAGCGCAAAGCCTTTGTGATGCAAAATCCACCTTCCAATTCAGACTTGGATAATAAGGTGTTTCCGAAAAGTGTTTCCTTACTTTCAGTGTTATTGCCTGTAGGGGCGAGAGGTAACAGACCATTTTGTGGTCTAAACTTTGTTTTATTTTTCTTCATTTAGGTCTCACCTGTGCTTTAGAAAAAGAGAAACGCCACTTTTGCAATTTACCTTCTAGGCACTGATGTGTTTGCTGTGCCAAGTCCTGAGTTATTAGGATGGAAATCAAGATTGCCAGGAGTGGAAAACTAGGTAGCAACAGCATATCAGTCACTTTTGGAATAGGAAGAAAACCAAAGTTGATGTTTCTCATGGATAATGTAGATATATATTCTTTTATAGCTATTACTTTTTTTTTTTATCTTGGTAAAGAGTAATGGTTCATATACGTTTTTGCAACTGAGCAAATATAACTCTACCTGTGGTGCTGTGTCAGATTTTCATGGTCTTAGTTTGGCTCCAGGATTTAGAAGATTTGATGATTTCTAACTTTACAACCTTCGAGATGTCCCCCAGTGATTCCTGTGGCCTGTTCTTCATACCCGCATACACTCTTCTCACACTCTGAGTTGATTTGTGTGAACAATAGCGTAGTGATGACAGAAGTGATGGCATGCCACTTCTGAGATCGTTATAAAAGACTTCCTTCTGGGCATATTTCCTCTCCCCACTCCCTCGAGTGCCTCACTTTGGAGGAAGCCATGTTGTGCGCATCCCTGTGGAGAGGGACCGTGTAGTGCGGAACAGCAGCTCTGTCAGCAGCCGTGGGAGTGAGCCTGGAAAAGGATCCTCCAATCCTGTCCCTGGGGCGGGCTGCGGGGAAGCTCTGAGAGGTCCTGACCCACAACCACCCAGCGGAGCCTCTCTTGGATTCCGGACCCACAGAAACTGAGATACAATTAACATAAAACATTATATTAGTTTCAGGTCTACAACATAAGGATTCAGTATTTGTATATATTGCAAAATGATCACCATGTGTTAACATCCGTCACCATTATGATTTTTGTGTGCGTTGAGGACTTCTTTTCTTTTAAGTATTGAGGACTTTTAAGATTTACTCTCTTAGCACCTTTCAAATATGCAACAGAGTATTATTAACTATATTCACCATGCTGTACATTACATCTCCAGGACTTCATTATTTTATAACTGGAAGTTTTACACCTTTTGACCAACTTTACCCATTTGCCCACCCTCCTAAAATGTTTGTTGTTTAAAGCCAGTAAGACTGGGATGATTTGTTACACAGCAGTAGCTAACTACTACAACTGATAGCATAAGGTTGGTCAGTTTATCTACACACCCACCCTACCATCTGTCCATCCACCCATCCCATTCTGCATGCTTTGAACAAACGTTTGAGGACCTACTCTGTCTTAGGACACTGAATAAATGCCACAATCCATGTTCTGAAGAAACAAAATACCTAATTTTCTCCAATAAAACTGTACTTGAATTCTACCTTGTCACTTTCCTAGAATTAAATCTGAGTTTTAAAAGTCAATAAATATTTAAAGAAAGTTTTATTTTTTTTGAATCTTTTATAGAACAGGGAATAAGAAATACCATTTTATTTAAACCACTAGGGACCCAGTGTACAAATTCATGCACCTTGAAAGGAACTGTGGGCCACAATGCTGCGGTGGGCGCAGGGGTGGGTCTCGCCCCATCCTCTGTGCCCCCACCCAGCCTCTCCTGCTGCAGCTCCCGGTTCTCTGTCTGCTGGCAGTCCTGCTGCCGCCACTCCCACGCACTGATGGCGCTGGCCCCACTCACACCGCCCCTCAGGAGTAGGGGGAGGTGGAGGAGCCCTGAGGGGCGGTCAGGGCCAGCAGCTGCCACTCGATCCGCTGATGGCACTGAGCAATCGGGGCCGGCGCCTGGTGCCGGCAGCAGGTGCTAGTGGCGGCTTTGGCATCAGCTGCGGGTGTGAGTGGGTCAGTGCCGGCAGTGGGTGTGAGCGGTTGCTTTGGTGCCGGCAGCGGGTGCGAGCGCTGTGTGGGACTGCGGTACGTGGGAGCAAAGAATTTTCAGTAACCACCAGAGGCTCACCCTGATGACAGCGACTGGTGCCCCGCCTTGGTCTGGAGCCCCTGCTCACCTGCTCCATCATCCTGCTGCAGCTGACGCCGCCATGTTCCACACTGTGCTGCTTGCTGCTGATGCCTGCCATGTTCCACACGTGCCCCCTGGTGGTCAGCACATGTCATAGCGACTGGTTGTTCGGTTGTTCTGCCGTTTGGTCTATTTGCATATTAGGGTTTTATATATATAGATATTTGGCTTACAGCATAAACATGAATTTTAAATAAAATTAATGCAAAATCTATTTTATGGCATCAGTATTTGTAAATTCTTTAATGCTTTAAGTGGATTACTTATGTTCATTGTTTACATTTTTTGATTATATGAATTATTTAAAAAAAAACTAAGGAATTTGAGAAAAAAATCAAATTTGAGCCAAACCAATACATAATAGTAAATATACATAATGATGGAGTGCTTTTGCTGTGCCAAATTAAATGGGAACATTTATATATGTTTCTTCTGTTAATTCTCACTACGTCTTATAATTATCATCTCTGTTTTACTTATAATGAAACTAAGATTTATCACAGTGAATTAGCACACAGACCACAAATCAATGAGGTGGAGGTGAGATTCAAATCTAGATCTCAATGCCTTAGTTACTTTGCTGTACAGAAATGTATGTGCTTGTGTATTTATGCGTAATAGCATGTTGCATGTTTCCAGAGTTTTATAATTTTGCTCGGAGACTTTAGTTTTTATGTTTGCTACGTGCAAACTGAGCCCTTAAAGCATGGTTTGGCCAAATTGTTATCAAAATATCATGGAGGCTATAATAGAACTTTAAATGGTGTACTAGTATATTATCAAATTCTGTGCAACATAAAGGAACTTATTGGTACTGTCTTTATGAAGGAGCTGAAGATGAAAAAAAAGGTGGGGTGGGGGGGAGGAGGTGAAGAAAGAAGTGAAGTGGAGGAGGAGAGAAAATACCAGATTAGAGGCCCCATGTAAACGTGGTTTATCTCTAAATTTTGACCAGTGTTAAAATGGGGCGGAGATGAGTGGACTGATACCTCTTGGGAGTATACCAAGTCACATTACCTTTTGTCTTCATAAAGGTATTTGGCACCCACCTGGAGGGCAGGGTACCAGTGACATTGTTTGGAGAAAAGGATTTTAATTGAGCACCACTGTTTACCAGATGTGTGACTACAGTCAAGATGTCTAAGCACTTATAGTTTATTTTCCCATATATGAAATTAGAATAATATCAATCTACTTTTATGTCATTCTGAGAATTGAGTATATGCATATTGTACTTAATAAATGTTGACTGCTAATGGTTGAATATAAGATTTTTCTTCTTATCTGATTTTCCCTTCTCTTTCACTATCATTCTTATCATTAGCAGCCTCTTTCCCCCAACCCGAACCCTGCAGAGGGATCATCCGATTTTAGCAGGAATACATGAAGTGTCAGGCTGAATAGGAACTTTCAGTACAAGTCCGGGAATAAAATGATTCAAGGTAAGTAAAGGTCAGACAATGCTGACTGCCCAGGAGGTTACATAAAGGAAACTAAGTTAAAAGAAATGCCTACTTAATTAATTAAATTACAATTCAAATGAAGAAACCAATGTGTATATCATATGTAAATGACATACACATTAGACAGTGGAACATAACTGCATTGTAAAATGTTTAAAATTGCTAAGGCGCAATCAGCAAAATTTCATCTTCTGGTGAACATCTTTCTAACAATAGTGAGGCAATTTGAATTGTTTGTGTTTACAATGGCTTTGTCATAAATCTCTCTTGTAATGGTCTTCTTCCTTTCACTTCTTTCTCTACTGCTATTGCATGTGTTCCCTCATCTGCTGCTTTATGTACTGTCATTTTCCCAACAAGTGATAGGAGCCAGTTTGCCATCTGATGTGGCAGAATTGGGGATTGGCTGAGCTTTGCCATACGATGTGGCAGAATTGGGGACTGTCTCTCTCTCTCTCTCTCTTTCTCTCTCTCTCTCTCTCTCTCTCTCTCTCTCTCCTTCCTCTATCTAAAATCAATAAAATTAAATATCATTTAATTTTATGATATTTTGATAACAATTTGGCCAAACCATGCTTTAAGGGCTCAGTTTGCACGTAGCAAACATAAAAACTAAAGTCTCCGAGCAAAATTATAAAGCTGCTGGAAGAAAGCAGTGGGACTGAGAAAGCCTTGACTAGCCCGGTGCCCTTATTCCCTGAACCAGTCTTTTCCCACATGCTATCCCTTCAGCCCCACAGGGTCTTTTCCCATTTGCCCCTGGGTTTTCTGTCTCCTTCTTGCTGGGTACAGCATGATTAGTGAGGGTGGCCAAGAGGAAGCTATGTTGCGCTTCATAGCAGGGTAAGAAGTTCATTCCCTGGGGGGTGAAATTCCAAACCTTCTGCCTCCTGGGCCACTCGGTGCAGAGGTGAAGGGAAGCTGGGCGTGGAGCAGGGTCAAGCCCGGGGAAGCACATGGCAGGAAGCTGGGCAGGGCTCCCCCCAGCAGGATGCAGGGGGCCAGGCCGCCTGTCTGGTGGCAGCGAGGCTGCGCCTGAGTCAGCCTCACGGATCTGTGCATGATGACAGGGCTCCTGTGAGCCCGCTGAGTTCTCATGGTTTGGCTTTTTTTGAATTGCATAAACACATTTGCTTGACTTGGATGCAGATTTAATTTCCTTTCTGGGTGAAGGGTCTCAGATAGTAGAGCGTGTTGGCTGCCAGCTCAGGGTGCCTGCCAGGGGCTGCTGAAAGGAGAAATTTTAAAAGGAGACGTGGAGTAAGGCCTGAAGTGCTTCAGGGAACATTTCACATGGGATCCGTTTACAATCAGATGGTCTCCAGGGATGACACTGAGTTCTGAGAGGTGCCGGGATTTGTTTTCTCAGGTTCAGCACCACTTAAAACCATAAGCCACAGGTCCTCAAGAATGAAGCTCCATTCCGCACGGGGCCCACCTTCTCTAAGGCTCTGAGGCCTGGCGGGCCTTCTAAATGATTCGTAAACGTGCATAATTCAGGGCATATTTAAAAACCGGATGTATTTATAAATCTAGAATGAAGCTGATTCTTAAGCACTCTTGTGGCAAGTATTCATTATTCTTTGACCATTTTCCAGGTAGTAAAGTCATGCCCATGGAAACTTACTGTATCAGGTAGCTCTTGCTACAAACCCGCTCTGTCACACTGCTCCCAAACCCATAGCCTACAAGGATGTCTTTCTCCTAGTCATAGGTTCGTGGGTGGCTTTTGTCAGGATGGTCTTGGTTCCAGAGTGTGGGGTTGGGTTGGGGTTTGCTGTATTTCTCTCCTCCTTCTTCTCTGACTAGCAGCTCCTCTGACATGTTCTGCTCATGGTGGACTGATCACCAGAGTGCAAGTGGGCTAGCTGGACTGCAAAAGCACTGCTTGTCATGCCTGGGGACGTTC
>NW_006383017.1:7032301-7039368 GCF_000327345.1 Myotis davidii | reverse complement strand
TGCAGAGAGGCACACTCCATCCAAGTCAGAAAGCACTGCAGAGTTCCGTGGCAGAGGCCATGGGTGTATAATTTTAAAACGGGGGTGGTATGAAGAGCCAAGAAAGCATTAAGCATTAAGGTTTGTTCCTTCTCCCTCTCTTCCTCCCTTAACCTCCCTTCTTTCCTTTTATGGTATAATATACATAACATTAAAATTGCCATCTTAACCATTCTATATGTACAGGTCTTTTTGTGGCATTAATTACATTCACATTGTTGTGCAACCATCACCATCATCCACCTACAGAACTTTTTCGTCTTTTCAAACACTAACTCCCTACTTCCTGCCCCCCGCCCCCGCAGCCCCAGGCAACTGCCATTCTGGTTTATATCTCAATGAATTTGACTACTCCACATACCACATATAAATAGAATCATAAAATATTTATCTTTTGACTCGTTTACGTCACTTAACATAATGTCTTCAAGATTCATCCGTGTGTCAAAATTTCCTTCCTTTTTGGGCTGAATAATACTCCATTATAAGTCTGTGTCAGATTTGTTTATCCATTCATCTATCAATAGACCCTTGAGTTTACTTCCATTTTCCTGATTCTTTTTTTAAAACAAATTTTTATTTTTCAGTTACAGTTGACATACAATTTTATATTAATTTTTGATGTGCAACATAGTGATTAGACATTTATATAACTTACTACGTGGTCACCCCAATAAATCTAATACCTTTCTGACACTATACATAGTTATTACAATATTATTGACTATATTCTCTATGCCATACTTTATATTCCCTGTGACTGTTTTGTAACTACCAATTTGAACTTCTTAATCTCTTTACTTTTTTCACCCACCCCTTCAACTTCCCCTCCCATCTGGCAACCATCAAAATGTTCTCTGTATCTATGAGTTTGTTCCTTCAGTTTGTTTTTTAGATTTCACATGTAAGGCAAATCATATGGCATTTGTCTTTCTCTGTCTGACTTATTTCACTCATCACAATACCTTCTAGGTCCATGTTGTTGCAGATGGCAAGATTTCATTCTTCTTATGGCATAGTACTGTTCCATTGTATGTATGCATTACTTCTTTTTCTATTCATCTATTGATGAACACTTAAATTGCTTCCATATCCTGGCTATCTATACTAATAAAAGGATAATATGCTAATTAGAGCTGATGTCTTCCGGACGTCCTTCTCGACAAAGCCGCAGTGGCTGCCTGAGGCTCAGGCAAGCTTCGGATGGCGGCTGCTGCTGCAAGGGCTGGCCCGAGGCTCAGGTAGCCACAGAGGCTGGCAGTGGCAGCAGCAGAGGTGTGATGGGGACGGTGCCTTCCCCTGATTGGCCGGTTGCCTCCTGCAGGGAGCGGGCCTAAGCCGTCAGTAGGACATGTTCTGAGGGCTCCCGGACTGTGAGAGGGGGCAGGCCGGGCTGAGGGATCCCCTCCAGTGCACGAATTTTTGTGCACCGGGCCTCTAGTTGTAAATAATATTGCAGTGAACATATGGATGCCTATGTCTTTTTGAATTAGTGTTTTCGGTTTCTTTAGTTAAATACCCAGAAATAGAATTGCTGGGTCCTTCTTTGTCTCTTATTATAGTCTTTGTTGTAAAGCCTATTTTATCTGTTTTAAGTATCGTTACCCCAGCTTTTTTTTTTCCTTCACTTCCATTTTTTTTTCCCATTCCTTTACTTTCAATCTGTGTGTGTCTTTTCATCTGAGATGAGTCTCTTGTAGACAACATATATAAGGGTCTTCCTTTCTTACCCTTTTTGCCAATCCTATTTTTGGGTTGGAGCATTTAATCTATTTACATTTAAAGTACTTATTGATAGGTATATAGTTATTGCCATTTTATTATTCATTTTTTTAATCTTCCCCCCTCTCCTTCTTAAATAAATCCCTTTAACATTTCTTGTAATAATGGCTTGGTGGTAATGAACTCCTTTATCTTTTTCTTGTCTGGGAAGCTCTTTATCTGGTCTTTGATTCTAAATGATTGCTTTGCCGGGTAGAGTTATCTTGGTTGTAGGACCTTGCCTTTTATCACTTTGAATATTTCTTGCAATTCCTTCAGGTCTGCAGAGTTTCTGTTGAGAAATCAACTGACAGTCTCATGAGTGCTCCTTTGTAAATAACTGTCTTTCTCTTGCTGCTTCTAAGATTTTCTTTGTCTTTAACCTTTAGCGTTTTAATTATGAGAGTTTTCTGCTACCTTATCCTCAAATCCCTGATTTGATCCTCTACTTAATCTGTTGTTGATTTCCTCTAATGTATTTTTCATTTCTGACTGTTTTTTATAAATGATTTTTATCTCCATTTTTATGTTTCCTGTGTTTTTGTTGAAGTCGTCACTGAACTCATTGAGCATCCTTGTAACCAGTGTTATGAACTCTGCAGCTGAGAGATTGCTGGTTTCCATTTTTATTGTTTTGTTCTTTTTCTGGAGTTTCATTTGGGACATGTTACTTTGTCTCCTCATTTTGGCTGCCTCCCTGTGTTTGTTTCTATGTATTAGGTAGAGCTGTTACATTTCCTGTGCTTGGTAGAGTGGCCTTATGTAGTAGGTCTCCTGTGGGTCCCAGTAGTGCAGTCTCCCTGGTCACTTGAGCTGGGTGCTTCAGGTTTGTCCCTTGTGTGGGTTGTGTGTTCCCTCCATTATAGTTGAGCCTTGATTGCTGTTGGCACATTAGTGGGAGGCTGATTGGTGGTGAGGACTGACCATGACTACAGCTGTTGTGCAGGTGTTGACCCTATGGAGCAGGATTTGCGTTAAGAGGGCTCTGGTGCCTGCTGACTGCACCTTTGGGTGTGTCTTTTGGGTGAGGTGGTTGGGTGGTGTTCTGGCATGGTGTGAAGCTGGCCATCGGGTGTGTTGGTTCTGGGGCCTCTTGGGAGGGTTTCTGGTACAAGCCATGGTCACCCCATGCCTATGCCCTGGCACAGGGCCACCTGGTATGAGCTACAAAGTGATCTTCAGATGGTTGCTACTTCTGCTGGGCTTGGAGGTTCCTGGAGAGGCTAAGCTACCAATTGAGGCTGGCTGTTGCTAGTTTTGGGCTTGGGGCCACTTACCTGAGCTTTGTGGCATGCTGAGGCTGGATGCTGCTTGTTTGGGGTTTGCGAGCCTTTGGGAAGTTTAAGTCCACACCATGAGCCAAGAATGGGCATTTGTACAGAAAACCCACTGGAAGGGACTTGGATGCACTATAAGTTGGATGGGGTGGGGTCTTAGGGAATCATCAGGGCAGGATTAAGGGCATTAGCCAGGTTGATAGACACTCAGATGTGGTCCTGGTTTGCACCTGCCGGGGGAGGGCTCAGCAAAGGAACAGTGGCCTCTGCCAGCCCTTCTGTCTGGGAGAAAGCTGCCCCTCCAGTCCTCGTTCTGAAGCCAGACCGTTCAGTTCCTTCTCATATGTCCCTGGTGCCTCTGGAGCTGCTGGCTCTGTGCTGGAGCTCAGAGCAACTGAGTCCACGTGATTCTGTGTGTGGGCCCTTTAAGAGGAACACCTGGGACTCCAGTACGCTCCGTCTCACTCAGCCTCTATCCTTGCTGGTTTTCACAGGCAGAGTTATGGGGGTTTCTCTTCCCAGCACGGGAACCCTGGGCTGGAGGACCTCGCTTCTTAGGGAGGACGTCTGTAGCTGCCACATGTGGGTGTGGGACCAGCTTGTTCTGTGTTTCTGCCCTTCATACCAGTTAAAGCCTCATGTTGGCTTCTTCGGTATGTCTGTCTTTGTCACGGAATTCTGTTCAGCTGGCAGTTCGCGGTGACGGTGGTTCTGTGGTTTAGTTGTAATTTTGAAGTGGCTGTGGGAGGAGGCAAGCACCGCGTTTACCTTCTCCACCTTCTTGACCAGCCGCTTTCCTGATTCTCTGTTGCTGAGTTCCCATTCTCCCTAGACTGGAGCCATCTGGCTTTGTCTAATAATCTTTTCCTTTCCAGATTCTGGGTCCAGCTTTGTTCATTCATTCATTCATTCATTCATTCAACAAATACTTATTTAGCACCTTGTATGTCCCAGCAGCTGTTCTAAAGAAACCTGAAATCTCTCAATACTTAGAGTTGTGCTGTCCTATTTGGTAGCCAATAGTTACATGTGGTTATTTAAATATAACTTAATTAAAGTGTAATAAAATTTAAAATGCAGTTCTTCAAATTTCAAATATAGCTGCGTTTCAAGTGATTCATGGCCACTAGTGCCTGCCGTTTTAGACAGCACCGACTGAGAGGGTCAGGGGAAGCCAGATGGCTGTGGTAGAGTGACAGCTCTCTCCTGGAACCTGTCCCCTTAAACCACAAGTCTATCAGGTGTCCTCTTGTGCCTGCAATACATTATGGTTCATTTGTCTAGGTTTGAGCCACAAGCCAGCCAATCACAGCCCTCCCTTAGCACTTGGGAAAGCAGCCTGAGCAAGTGATTCAGCTACTCTAGGTCACTGACAGTTTTACTTTCTGGAGGCATTTGGCAGTGTCAGGCATCAGTTTGATTTTCACAGCTGGGGGAAGTGGGAGGTGCTGCAGGCATGTCCTCGAAACACTCCACAGAGCTCAGGACAGCCCCCCACAGCAAAGATGGCCCCAGTGCTCCCAATTCCAAACATGAGATATGGCCCTGCTGCTGCTGAAACGGTCACAGATAAGGACAGGGCCGGAGAGCCATGTGTGTGGCATGTGGAAGAAGCTGGTGTGCAGTGAGAGAGCATGAAGCTCCAGTCTCCACTTCCTTTCCCTGAGACCAACCGCTTTCCTTCGCTTGGGTTCTGGGAAGGATGTCAGTTTATACAACTTTACTGTTTCACCTGAATTATTTTGAATTGGGTTTTAGCCTTTTGCCCAATGTTGCTAATACAGCAAGTTACTTAGCAACTCCTTCCTTTAGTTATATCCTAAGTTGGGTATTAAATTTAAGGGAGTCCTATGAAATGTCTAACACATAGTAGGCATTCAGTTTTAGCAAGCTCATAGAAATGTTTTGTCTGAGTTCCAAATAAACTGTTACATTCCGTATGAATCAACTACTCCCTCTGCCCCATAATAATAGTAGTAAGCGAATATTTAAACGGGAACTATTGGCGAATGCAGCTGTAAGTTATGTTGGAGCACAAAATTGCAAAGCCTTCAATCAAAATCAGTGTTTCATGACATCTGTCATTTGTTTTGACACATCTTTCAATTTTTAGGTTAATCTAATTATTACAAATTATAATTATTTTTCTAATTTCATCCGCTGATCGAAATCAATTGTTTTATTTCAGTTGAATATCAACCCATTGTAAAAGTAAGATAAAAAAAAAAGAGAGTTTTCAAGCAATGATCGAGTTGCAATTGTCCAGTTCTTGATGCATAAAAAGAAAAAGTTGAAGAAAGGTGGTGTCTGTCACTTCAACAAGTTATGCTGAAAGCAATGAAGAACGATGGTTACAATAATTTTAAGCTCACTTACATAGGTACAGCAAAGCTTCGCAGCCAAGGGATCCTACCTACAAGTTTAAAACGCAGTAACGAAATTATTGAGAAATCCAGAAACTATCTGAACACTCAAAATAAAAATTAGGAGTACTATTTTTAATTTATTGTTTAATCTAGTTTTTTGATAATAAATGTTGTGTTCTATATTTATTTTCTTTTGCTACTATTATTATGGGACAAATTACATTCATCAACTGCTACTATTATTATGGGATAGAGGGAGTTTTATTTTACACAAACAATGGGGCCTCATCATATTTCACCAGTGTCCTCTTGGCTGGTGATGATCTTAGTCCTATATGTTTTTACTGGCAACTAAAGGGCATCAGTAAAATGCCTTTTCAAAATCTCACCAGCTCAGCAGGCAGGTGCAGTATCTGAGGGTTTTCTGCATTGCATCACCTATGTTGCATATACTTAAAGGGAAGCCTATGATTTTAAAGAAGACTGGGTTTTAATTATTTGGAAACCTTATGAATCAACTTGATTTCCAAAAATCAACAGCCTGAGACTTTGCTTTTTAATAACTCAAGAGATCCTTGATAGAATGTCCATGGAAGTGACACATTTTTGTCTTGGAGATTTTAATCAAGAGTACTTATGTATATGAAAGTGAGCTTCAACATCCTACACACATGTACAGTATTTGAGGGTTCACCACTAATTGTCACTATTCCTTAGGAAATAATTCAAACAATACAACAAATACATTGTGAAGCTATGTAAAATACCCTTTCAGTGGTCTAATTTGGTATACCCATATGTAATTACTTTTACTTACAGTAATAAGGGAGTAGAGATACAGAATAAAAAATTCAGAGGCTTCAAAAGTGTACAGAATGAAAAGTCTGATTCCCAGACTTCCACACTTCTAGATGGAATCACCTTTAATGGCTTCTCGTCTAAACATTGTTTATACTGTTAAAGTACATTTTTGTTCCTCTTCCCTTTCCCTCCTTCCTTTAAAAAATACACAGAAAAAATAGAAAACAGAGTGTGTGTGTATGTATATATATACTCGTGTGTGTGTGTGTGTGTGTACTGTATGTATTTTGGATGATATGTATATATCAGTTTCTGCTCATTATTTTTAGCAATATTTTCAACTCTGTTTTGGAGCCCCTTTCCATTAGCCCTGAGATTGGCTTCATTCTTCTCAGTGACGTGGAGTTCACCTTCATGTGACTGTTCCATGCATAATTCATTTAACCAGCCCCTCTGATGAGTGTACGGTTCTTACAGCCTTTGTTTTTACAAATACTGCTGCCATGAGTAATGTATCCTTGGACTCCCATCTTTATGCACATATTGTACTTATAAAGTAAAATCCCAGTACTAGCCTTTTTGGTTCAAAATGTAAATACATTTTATATTTTTTATTACATTGTCCAATTGCCCTTCAAAATGACGCACCGTTTTCTACTTTTACCAGCTCTACATGGACATGCCTAAAATTCCAACCCCTTATTCCTTATCATCATTCCCTTCCCATTCCTCTTTTCCCTGCCTAGCACCAGACCCAGTCTAGAAGGTGGGAGGCCTTCCGTTGAAGTGTTTATCTCATCAAAGTATGTAGAGCACAAACCAC
>NW_006383017.1:7027111-7032101 GCF_000327345.1 Myotis davidii | reverse complement strand
CCTCCCCCACCTCCACCCTGTTAATTGCTGGCCTGGCTGCCTCTGGGTGAAACCCCTGCCTCACCCGTTCCTCCCTTTCATTCTCTGGGAGGCTTTTAAGAGCTGGTTCTCATCTGGGTGCCTGAGAAGTTGAAATCTTTTCACTTGTCTTGGGTGCTTGCCAGCACTTAGAGATAGGATGGTCGGACCACTGCGTTCTGAGCCGTGTCAGGAGAGGCAGGATCTGTTTGCATGCACAGTGTTAAGAAACGGTTTCCATATGACCGCTCTGGCCCGGCGTCTCCACTCACGCCGCCACCGGGGAGCCGGTCAGGACCCAGCTTTCCAGCCGCTTGCTTCTCTCTCCCAGCCTTCGGCCCCCGTTGGAGCCACCTGCAACTTGGTTCAGTGGCCTGTGGAGTTTAACTGGGACGCGGTTTTCAAATCCTCTCACCAAGACATTATTGGCAGATCCTCTTTGGAGGGGTCTGCCATTTTGGAGCAGGAATTGATATTCTGGACTCTTCCTCACTCTCCTCACAACATTTTATTGTGAAAAAATTTAAACATACAGCAAAGTTGAAACACCCATGTGCCTGCTGCCAGGTTCTGCCATAAATGTTTTACTGTGATTGTTTTAGTGTGTAACTATCCCTCATTCATTGTTTTGGGCTCTTTTGGCGACTTGTCTCTGGCATTTTAGAAGCAGCACAGCACAGCACAGCACAGAGGGTTAGGCGTGTGAGCTCTGGAGCCAGACCGCCTAGGTTTCATTCCTGACTCTGCTGTTTAACCCTGTGACCTTGGGCAAGCTGCTAACCTTCCTCGTGCCTCCATGTTCTCATCTGTGCTGACTTTATGGGTTCTGAGAGATTAAAGGAGTTGGTACATCGATAGTACTTAGAACAGAGTCTACCCATATTAACCATGTAGTACATGTCATGTAGTAAGTGCTAAATTAATAATTTCATGGATTTTTATGGCTTTTTGAAACTAATACTGTTCATGGATTTTAGGGTCTCAGCCACTGTGAACCTGGCACTGTGCCAGGCATTTTAAGTTCATTGCCTCATCTGATCCTCAGAACAGCCGTCAGCAGTATATCCCCGCTTCCCGGTGAGCAAACGGAGGCCTAGTAATGATAGCAGTGAGATTTAATCACAAATCTATTGCACTTCAGTGGTCACAATCTCCAGGTGTTGCCCTTTTTAAATCTCAAAATAGAGAAATTTCAGGATTCTGTAAGGTGACAGCGTTCCTCTGGTTGGAAAACAAACTTTTCAGCTGAACTCTGGGAAACAGCCACAAGCTCCTAAGGTTTGAGCACTTTGGTGTGACCTTGAGCTGCTGAAGGTCAGTATTGCAGAGGAAAGAACACCTTGCTGTTTTCGTATTTGCTAACACACTTTCCCTCCCACTCGCATGTCCAGGTCCAGGCCCTCCTGCTGCCCGGGGTTCTGGCTGACCTAGCCGGGCCAGAATTTCCTTAGGTGCTTTGTCAGTGCCGTCATCTGTCAACTGTGTAATATCTCAGATGCTAGGAAATTACTGCTCCTTTGCTGTCCAAAATCTTTCGTTGAAACTAGAAAATAGAAAAATAATGTGGCCACTGACTCTCTCATAGACCTGGGTGTTTTGAAGAGTAGCCTTGCCCCAGTTGATTGCTTTCGGGTGAAATCTTTGGCCTTGATAACACCCTTGTCTCTGAGAAATAAGCTATGGTATGAGTACTCCTCAGGCAGCGAAGAGGAGATGGAAATAAGCCGTCAGCGTTTGTCTGCTCACTGTAGTTCCTGCCTTAATCCAGATGCAGTCCTTTCCCCTTTCCCGTTCATTCCAGGTGGCAGTGTGAGCCTCACACCCTTCACATTGGCTCCTCTTCCTTTACATTGGAGAGGCCAAAGCCTGTAATGTTACTTGGCTTTCATTGTCTTTGCTTTTAGAGTTACCTTATCTTTATGGCAGCTAATTCTGTATGCCGCATTATAGAGGTGATAGAAAGTTTTCATTAAAGAACATTTAATTGCATAAAAGAAACTTTTTTTTTTAAAGCTAAGATGGGAGAATAGAATTGGCACTCGGATGTGGCAAAAGTCATGAGGATGGGATGCAAAGGATGGAAGTTTTTAAAATACTCAGTGGCCTCAGGGTTGCCTGTCTAGTCTCCAGTGACTGTTGGGGACAGAGGGGACATTTATCAGATAGTTGCATCTGTTTTGAAGATGCTCAGTGGAAAGTCATTTACACCCTGCATCTGTTTCGTGCTAAGAAAAATATAGGCAGTAGGTTCTGCCTCTTTGGACGGTTTTAGAGCAAAGCTCCTCATGCCCTGGGGCTTTGGCCCAGCGCGCGTGTTTTCATGAAACACTTTTGGTACCATTAGCACCCAGAATAGGTGAGTTGGGTGCAGATATTTCCAACTTCTTAATGAAATTGTTTGCAGTTTTTTTCTTAGCTGTACATCCAGAAAGTGGGTACTGTATATCTGCTAGACTCGGGTGGCTTCAGGAGGCAGAGACATCCCCAGGGAGCCCCCTGAAATAGAATCTGGGGTAAGCCTGAGTGAGGATTTGCATGATTCTTAGGGATTCTGTTTAGGAAGATAAAGATGTGCAGCTGCTCAAAAAATCTGCCTGCACCGAGTTAGCTCTAAATAACCTGGAGTTTGGAAGGGAGGGAAGGTAAGGGCAAGATCCTTACCTGGGAAGGACAATCAGGTAGCCTCTGGTATGAACTTGTTGGCAATTCATGGAGCCTTAAGAGTGGGAGCAAATGAGAGTGGGGTGGGGGTTTTGAAATTGATTGATGTGTGTGTGTGTGTGTGCGTGAGAGAGAGAGAGAGAGAGAGAGAGAGAGAGAAGAGATTAATTGATTTGGGGGTGTGTAAGGAGACTCCTTTCTTTGTGTCTCTTGGTAAGAGAGGAGCAAGTGACTCGGGTGCCAGCTCTGTGAAGTTCTCTTTCTCAGACTGGCTCCCTGCCCTAGAGATTGAGGCCTTTGTAGAGGTCAAGGTGATCCCTTTGGTCTGCTTCTAGGGTCTGCCTTTGCTAGCAGTGGAGGCGACTTCCTCCGACAGTGTGGGCTGTGCTACTAGCAGGTCAACGGTTTAGCTTCTCTCAAGTCCTGAAGTGCTTTTAGTCCCCCCTTCCCACCCCTCCCTGCTGGGTCTCGGATGCCAAGGTATTTACTGGGGACAGAGTTTCACTGTAAAAGAGACAGGACAATGAGAGCCAGGTCAGGACAGTTACTGGTCAGTGGGTGAAACATGTTTGTTTCTTTCTGCAGGCTGGTGTGTTGTAACTGCTTTGCAGAGATTTGATGTGATAAGGGCTTTATTAACACTCTTAAAAGTGACATTAGTTGGACCAGGCTGGCAGAGTGGTTATATGCCAGGACTCAACAATCCTGCTGTCTTTCATTAGCTTCTGGCAGCCTTGTGTCTCAGACAAGTTGCTTAAGTTTTATGAGCTGCATTCTTCTAACATATAAGAATGTTGGCCTTTGTACTAGCTAGTTTTCTCAGTGGTTAGAGCATCGACTGAAGCTTCGTGGGTTCAATTCTGGTCAAGGGTGTGTGTTTTTGTTGTGGGCTTGATCCTGGGCCCTGGTCGGGGCGTGTGCGGGAAGACCAATTGATGTGTCTCTCTCACATCGATATTTCTCACTGTCTCTCTCCCCCTCCCTTCGACTGTCTCTGGAAATCAATGGAGAAAATATCCTCAGGTGAGGATTGAAAAAAAAAAAGTTGACCTTTAGTCAACAAATTTTATTAGGTACCTACTGTATGCATGCACTGTACCAGATCTTGAGATAAATGGGTGAACAAGGCAGGCAAAGCTCCCGCCCTCATGGAACTTTCCGCTCTCACTTAGGAATTGTGTGAGATTTACATAAAATAGCGCCTGTAGAGGGGCCTGACATAGGGCTCTTCTTAAATTAAGAAATAATTATCAGGGAGAAGTGAAGTTATGAACTGGCCAATCTACATTGGGTTGTCATTATATTAACAACAGAACTTGGAGTAAATTACTTCATTCTTTTATACACAGAATTAAAAAAAAACCCTGATATTCTTTTAATGTTCTTTCTTGCCTGTTTCTAAGATGAAACCTAATTTCTCTGCCCATTGTGTCATGATTCTCTCTTTTTTTAAATTCTCACCTGAGGATATTTTTCCATTGATTTCAAAAAGAGGAAGAGGGAGAGAGAGAAACATCAATTGGTTCCCTTATCGTACGTGCCCCCAATGGGGATCGAACCTGTGTTCTAGGTATATGCCCTGATGGGAATCGAACCCACCACTTGTAGGTGCACAGGATGAAATTCAACCAACTGAGCCACACGGCCAGGGCTGTGTCATGATTCTTTAACCAATGTTGTGATGTAACAAAGCTCATCTTCCTAAATAACTGACTTGGAAAGTATATTTGGTGTGTGTGTATGTGTGTGTGTATGTGTGCGAGAGCGTGTAACTCCTGGAAAAGCTTGAGTACACTTGAATAATGTAGTTCAGAATAGTGTCCATAGAACAAACAAGCCAGATGTGCTTATTTCTTATCCTGAAACTACTGATGGGGGAAGAGAGTAGAAGAAAAACAACAGTTTGGTTAAGTCAGATCCTGGAAACTGTCCCCAGTGGAGGAATAACCTTTACCAAGTAACTCAGCGGGTGGCTCAGGTGGCCGCCAGTGCCTGGCTCTCACCAAGCCCCTGGATGTCAGCGTCCTCCTGGCTCAGAGGAACACTCCTGGTGTTTACCAGGCAAAAACTCTGTCCAAGGAAGCCTGACAAGAAGGTCCAGGGGAAGAGGAATAGAGCCTTTCTTTATTGGAAAGTTTGTTTTTTAAACCATGTACAAGGACATGGTTAGAGGTGGTCCTGTATTACCAGTTCACCTCCCAACTGTTTTGGCGCTGAGGATAGCTGGGCTCCCCGAGTGCCTTTTGAGGCACATCTGGGCACTTGGCCTTCTTATCTCACTGATGTCTCTGAAAGGCCTCCTTTTTAATAT
>NW_006383017.1:7014947-7027002 GCF_000327345.1 Myotis davidii | reverse complement strand
GGGGAAGAGGAATAGAGCCTTTCTTTATTGGAAAGTTTGTTTTTTAAACCATGTACAAGGACATGGTTAGAGGTGGTCCTGTATTACCAGTTCACCTCCTGACTGTATTGGCGCTGAGGATAGCTGTGTTCCCCGAGTGCCTTTTGAGGCACTATCCAGGCACTTGGCCTTCTTATCTCACTGATGCTCTGAAAGGCCTCTTTTTAAAATAGTATTTCCCAAGATACTCAGCATAGCACATATACAAAGTATTTCTGCTGTTATAGCCAGCCATGCAGAATGCACAACGTAGTGTTGAGTGGCTTTATTTGTTTTATATTTTCTCTGAACTTACATCAGGAATCTTCAAGATCCTGTCATTTATTCGGTGAGACAGTGTGCATTCAGTTCAGTGTGCATGTTCATTGTTGCTTGAGGACCTGGACTTGAGAGTAACAGTACTAGCAGCTCCCACCCTGGGAAGGATGGGCTGGATCACTGAGTTAATTCAAAGAGATAAAGGGTAGTGCTTGCCGGGTAAGTTGTGCCTAGCTCGAGGTGGCTTTTATTTCTGTGGATTTGTGCTGAATACGTTTTGACTGGACAGAGACCACTTAGTTTCCTGTCTGGGTGTCCTTTCCAGTGCATCTCAGCCAGTGGAGCTGGCCCGGTGCTGGGCTTGCGGGGTGGAAACAGGAATAGCCCCTCTCCTTGTCCCTGGAAGCATGGTGTCATGGGAGTTCAGAAGGATATTCTGGGGTTTCATGTTATTGCAAAACATAACAGGAACGGAATTCATCCCTCCAGCCTATCGATGTTTGCCTGCCTGACACATCAAGCTGGCCTGTGCTCTGAGCTGCCCTGGGAAAGACAGACGAGTCCCTGTCCACCGGAGCTTATAGGGTAGAGACGAGACATAGAAAGTCAGCCACAGTGATGGGTCACTAACAGAAAATGAAGGAGTGCATGCAACTGGAGCATTTAAACTCATTTGTCAGGATTTCTCCTTGCGGCCACATAGGAGGAAGGATAGGGAAATTATATGGAAACGAGGTGGGGAATTACACGGGAGAGGAGAGTGGAAATGGGTGCAGGGTACCAAGAACCACCTCCCTTCACAGCTCCGCTCAAGGGCAATCTTTTATACTTTGTGTGGACATAATTCCATCTTCAAACTGGGTGATTTTCTGCTGTGTGATTTCCGGGTAAAACATTGTGATTAAATCATGATTAGGCAGCTCAAGGGCAATCTTTTATACTTTGTGTGGACACCAAGACCCATAATTCCATCTTCAAACCTGGGTGATTTTCTGCTATGTGATTTCCAGGTAAAACATTGTGATTAAATCATGATTAGGCGCTTTTCACTCCTTTGGCGTCATTCCATTGGTCAGAGCTGCTTTTTGTTTGGCGACCACAGACTTGATAAAGGAACCAGCGACATCCTAGTTGTCCTAGAATTGTTTGTACTCATCACTGGGTTAGAATCCACTCTGAAGACAGATGTTTAGCCCCCTCCCACCCCCCAGCCCTCCTCTCCAAAGATGCCAAAACCCTCGTGAGGAATCTGTGAAATGTAAACTATGACTTGGTTATATGAGGTTCAGTGAAGTAGCTGGAGGTTTTCCCAGAAGAAGGCTGAGGCAGAACTGTCTAGACATCACTTTCTCCTTATCTAGGCAAGCCTTTCTGGGCGTTTTTCCACACGGGAAATGAGGCTCACAGGCCAGTCAGCTTGAGCGTCTAAAACCCCATGGGGGTGTGCCCGGATCCCTCCTGAAACACACGGGGCTGCGGTTGTGGGTTTGGGAAGGACAGAGAGAGCTTTGCCTCTGCTGTTTTTGTTGGTATACGAGAGGATTTATTCACTGCCCTTTTCCTAGAGAATCAAAGGTGGGCAGAAAGGTGATGTTTTATGTGGTGAATCAAATAATTGTGCAGATTAGCCTAGGACAGTGATGGCGAACCTATGACACGCGTGTCAGAGGTGACACGCGAACTCATTTTTTTGGTTGATTTTTCTTTGTTAAATGTCATTTAAATATATAAAATAAATATCAAAAATGTAAGTCTTTGTTTTACTATGGTTGCAAATATCAAAAAAATTCTATATGTGACATGGCACCAGAGTTAAGTTAGGGTTTTTCAAAATGCTGACACGCCGAGCTCAAAAGGTTCGCCATCACTGGCCTAGGATGACAATTTGAGTAAAGAGCAAATAGGAGAGGGGCAACAGTCTAAAGGAGAAGATGAAGGGACCTAACAGAGGGCCAAGGGAGGCCAGGGGAGGCTCAGAAGCAGTGAGCGTGGGGTGGGTGTGAAGGCGTCTGAGAGTTACCCCAGTGAAGGGGCTGGAGAAGAAGCAAGCTCCTTCAGTCAGGCTGTGTACCTTCCGGAGCTGCCATGCCCTCAGGGGCTCTGGCGAGTTCAGTTTGGGCAGAGTAAGAACACCAGAGTCTTTTCTGGCTGGCCAGGGACACACGGGTGGGCATTGGCTTTTTACCACAAATGTATGGGCCATGTTACGTAGAGCCCTGTTATCACCCGTACGGCTATTAGAAGTCACGCTGAGATGAACATAGAATGCTGTTTTTATACCGGCTCAGTGTATTTTGTGCCAAAATGAATTAATTTCAAACCCTAGTCACCGTATGTACACCTGTTCTTTTTTTATTTTTAAATGCAGTTTTTATTTATTTTAAATCCTCACCTGCTACCTTTTTCCATTCATTTTTAGAGAGAGTGGAAGAGAGAGAGAAACATCGATGTGAGAGAGACCGGAATTGAACTTGGGACCTTTCTGTCCGCAGGCTGATGCTCTGTCCACTCAGTCAAATCAGCCCCAGCTGTACACCTGTTCTTGAGCTGGATGGCAAGTGTGTCTCTTTGATACCACAATCCAAAGGTGTTTATTGAATACAAACATTGTTTAAAATAATGTTGAAGCAGTTTCTCTATAGACTTACACTGGCTCATATTAAGAATATTGAGCCAGTGTAAGAATATCTTATATTGTACCAATTTTTTTCTTGTTCAAGCCTTAAGAACTTGGTTTAGATTCACAAGTTTCAGGGATTTCTTTACTTCTTTTTCAGAGAGGAGGGAGAAAGGTATAATCATCCCCCCTTATCCATGGGGGATACATTTCAGGATTGCCAGTGGATGCCTGAAGCTCCCGATAGTACCAAACCCTGCAAATACCATGTTTTTTTTCCTATTCACACATACTTATGATAAAGTTTAATCTATAAACTAGTCACAGTAAGAGAGTAACCATAATAATAAAATGAAACAATTATAATAATATATTGTGATAAAGGTTCTGTGAGTGTGGCCTCTTTCTCTCAGAATACCTTACTGTCCCGTACTCACCTTTTCACGTAAAGGAAGCACTTTCAGGTTTCTCTGTGGCAATGTGAGTTGCCAGCCTCACTACTCTTGCACGTTGGGGCCATTTACTAAGTAAAATAAAGGTGACGTGGACACAGCACTGCAGTACCCAGTACCTACGACATCAATGTGATAATTGAGACGGCTACTAAGTGACAAATGGTTGGGTGGCAGATGCAGCGTGGAGGCGCTGGACAAAGGGATGATTTATGTCCCCGGTGGCCCAGAGCGGGATGATGTGAGATTTCATCACACTGCTCATGATGGCACACAATTTTAAACTTACGAATTGTTTATTTCTGGAATCTGCTATTTCATGTTTTCGGATTGTGGGTTGACCAAGGAAAACTCAAGCTACTGACAGCGAAGCCGTGGGTAAAGGGGTGCTGCTGGCATCTCAGAGAGCCACACACTCGTAAGTGTACAGCGGATGCCATGTCAGGCCCGCCCACTGGGGAGCACTGGCTCAATCCAGAACTAGAACATGATAGCACCAAGAAGACCCCCGGGCTCATGCCCCTCCCCAAAGTGACCGCTGCCCTGACCTCTGTCCCTACTGATGAGTTTTACTCGTTTTGGAACTTGGTGTAAATGGAGTCATTCATTCATTATGTATTATTTTATACCTGGTTTCATTTTCTCAACATTATGCTTGATATAGGTTTGTCCATATTGCATGTAACGATAGTTCACTTATTTTAAAATTTTTATAGTATTAATAGAGGCCCAGTGCATGAAATTCGTGCATGGATAGGGTCCCTAAGCCTGGTGGGCAATCAGGGCTGATCAGGGCCTTCCGGCTGCCAGCTGAGGCCTTCCTTTGTTCCACGCCGCCCCCTGGTGGTCAGTGCATGTCATAACGAGCAATCAAACTCCTGGTCTCCCGGCTGAACTCCCGAGGGGACACTTTGCATATTAGCCTTTTCTATATAGCTAGCATAAAGATAGCAACATTTACTCACATGTTTTACTTTTTTTTCTTTTTATCCTCATCTGAGGATATTTCCCATTGATTTTAGAGAGAGGGGAAGGGGTAGGGTAAAGAGAGAGAGAAAGGGAGAGAGAGAAACATTGATGTGAGAAACATAGACCTTACAGTATGTGCTCCGATGGGATAGAACCTGCAGCGTAGGTATGTGTCTGACTGGGAATCGAACCTACAACCTTTTGGTGTACAGGACACCACTCTAACCAACTAAGCCACACTGGCCAGGGCTCCCATGTTTTACTTTTGGTGATATTTGTTTTGCTTGGAGTTTGGTACTATTATGAATAATGCTACTATCATTATGGCCTTACACATGAAATATATTTGCGTTTCTGTGGGGATTGGGCCATAGAGGATGCATTTATCTAATTCCAGTAGATAATTCCACACAGTGTTCCAAAGTGGTGGTCCTAACGTTCCCACCAGTAGGAGTGTCCATTGTTTAACATTCTCACCAGGACGTAGTATTGTTAATCTTTTAATTGTTTAAAAGCGTACCTGCTGTAAATTTTTAGAATTGATCACAGTGGTATCTGGGTATTTGTTAGAAAGAAATGAGGCTGAGGTTTGCAGCCCAGAAACCTTGAATGAATTTTGCTTGTACCTTGGTTGAAGGGCCCGTAGAGCGACATTTGAGACCTGAACTGACTGTGGTCAGTTAGCCTTCGTGGACTTCAGCCTCTGACTCTCAGCAGGATCTGAAAGGCAGTGGCAAACTATTTGAACCCTCATAGTTTCTTTTAGCCTTTGTGAGGCTCAGTCTCCTCATCTGCAAAATGGGAATAATTTTAAATTCCTCACAGAGTTGGTATAAAGAGTATATCCACCAAAAAGCACGTAGTTCCTGCCCCATCGTCATCCTAAAAAAGTTATGAGGTCGCTGTGAGTCACAGGAAGAAGTGGCTGGCTGCATTGCTTTGGAACACGTCAGTATTTATTTTGGTTTATCTGTTTTTAGGGGAAACAGCGTTATTTTACTCAGAGCATTCGACATCAGCCCCCATACTATCCCTGGTGGACCTGCTGTGTTTGTTTGCTGTGCGGGTGGCTGTGTGCTGTCGAGGAGGCAGATTTATGGCTGAACGGGACCATAACACTCCCGCCCAGGGCCGCTCCGGCTGTGAGCTTTGGTGATAGAGGGCTGCGAGAAGGAAGTCCTCTTCAGCTCGTGTTCGGACATGGAGGAGTTCTGTTTTCCCTTTGTCAACTCTCTGCATCCTCCAGGGACACAAACATTCCAGCCCCGGGAAGTATTGTGATTGGCAGCAGCCCTGCGTCCTGGCTTTTCCCTTTTCCACCATTGCATGGGGACTGGGATGACACTGGAAAAGACCAGTGGTCCTCATCCCGGTATTAGAAAGAGAGCTGTCGTAATTCCAGAAACGAAAACGTGAGGTCCAGAGAAATAAGAACCATGAGATCAGAGTGTGAGGCTTTTCAAGGAGGAGACAGCAGAGTCATAGGGGTTGTTTGCAGCTCCTCCACCCAGAGCCAGGTTTATCATGCTACCCTCCCCCCCAGTACCAGGTTTATCATGCTACCCTCCCCCCCGTACCAGGTTTATCATGCTACCCTCCCCCCCGTACCAGGTTTATCATGCTACCCTCCCCCCCGTACCAGGTTTATCATGCTACCCTCCCCCCCGTACCAGGTTTATCATGCTACCCTCCCCCCCGTACCAGGTTTATCATGCTACCCTTCCCCCCAGTACCAGGTTTATCATGCCACCTCCCCTGAGCACAGGTTTATCATGCTACCCTTCCCCCCAGTACCAGGTTTATCATGCCACCTCCCTGAGCAGAGGTTTATCATGCCACCTCCCCCTCCCCAGGTACAGGTTTATCATGCTACCCTCCCCCCCGTACCAGGTTTATCATGCCACCTCCCTGAGCAGAGGTTTATCATGCCACCTCCCCCTCCCCAGGTACAGGTTTATCATGCTACCCTCCCCCCCGTACCAGGTTTATCATGCCACCTCCCTGAGCAGAGGTTTATCATGCCACCTCCCCCTCCCCAGGTACAGGTTTATCATGCTACCCTCCCCCCCGTACCAGGTTTATCATGCCACCTCCCTGAGCAGAGGTTTATCATGCCACCTCCCCCTCCCCAGGTACAGGTTTATCATGCTACCCTCCCCCCCGTACCAGGTTTATCATGCCACCTCCCTGAGCAGAGGTTTATCATGCCACCTCCCCCTCCCCAGGTACAGGTTTATCATGCTACCCTCCCCCCCGTACCAGGTTTATCATGCCACCTCCCTGAGCAGAGGTTTATCATGCCACCTCCCCCTCCCCAGGTACAGGTTTATCATGCTACCCTCCCCCCCGTACCAGGTTTATCATGCCACCTCCCTGAGCAGAGGTTTATCATGCCACCTCCCCCTCCCCAGGTACAGGTTTATCATGCTACCCTCCCCCCCGTACCAGGTTTATCATGCCACCTCCCTGAGCAGAGGTTTATCATGCCACCTCCCTCTCCCTGAGCACAGGTTTATCATGCCCCCTCCCCTGAGCTTCAGCAGAGACTCTTCAGATCACTGGAGCTTTGGGTCAGGTGGGTTATTTCGTGGCTTCCCTCTGCCCGGTGACCTCACTGTCCTTCATCTGCCCGGTGACCTCACTGTCCTTTATCTGCTCTGCCCGCTGGCCTCACTGTCCTTCATCTGCCCGTGGCCTCACTGTCCTTCATCCGCTCTGCCCGCTGGCCTCACTGTCCTTCATCTGCTCTGCCCGGTGACCTCACTGGCCTTCACCTGCTCTGCCCGGTGGCCTCACTGGCCTTCACCTGCTCTGCCCGGTGGCCTCACTGGCCTTCACCTGCTCTGCCCGGTGGCCTCACTGGCCTTCACCTGCTCTGCCCGGTGGCCTCACTGGCCTTCACCTGCTCTGCCCGGTGGCCTCACTGGCCTTCACCTGCTCTGCCCGGTGGCCTCACTGGCCTTCACCTGCTCTGCCCGGTGGCCTCACTGGCCTTCACCTGCTCTGCCCGGTGGCCTCACTGGCCTTCACCTGCTCTGCCCGGTGGCCTCACTGGCCTTCACCTGCTCTGCCCGGTGGCCTCACTGGCCTTCACCTGCTCTGCCCGGTGGCCTCACTGGCCTTCACCTGCTCTGCCCGGTGGCCTCACTGGCCTTCACCTGCTCTGCCCGGTGGCCTCACTGGCCTTCACCTGCTCTGCCCGGTGGCCTCACTGGCCTTCACCTGCTCTGCCCGGTGGCCTCACTGGCCTTCACCTGCTCTGCCCGGTGGCCTCACTGGCCTTCACCTGCTCTGCCCGGTGGCCTCACTGGCCTTCACCTGCTCTGCCCGGTGGCCTCACTGGCCTTCACCTGCTCTGCCCGGTGGCCTCACTGTCCTTCACCTGCTCTGCCCGGTGGCCTCACTGTCCTTCACCTGCTCTGCCCGGTGGCCTCACTGTCCTTCACCTGCTCTGCCCGGTGGCCTCACTGGCCTTCACCTGCTCTGCCCGGTGGCCTCACTGGCCTTCACCTGCTCTGCCCGGTGGCCTCACTGTCCTTCACCTGCTCTGCCCGCTGGCCTCACTGGCCTTCATCTGCTCTGCCCAGGAGACTCAGCTGGAATTGAGGTGCAGGCCAGGGGGGGCGGGAGGAGAAGCTAGCCCTCAGTGTGAAGCCTCCCAGAGTTTGACCCAGTGGACTTTCATTTCTAATAACTAAGGTTACTTTTATTAGATTAAAAAAGTATATGCCTAATATGCTTTATTTACTTACCCCTTGCCTTTCTTTTTTAAGAGAAAGTAAGTTAAGGAAGGAAGGCAGATAGGAGTCAAGAAGTTAATACTGCGGGCATTTAAATTCACTTAGGGTGTGTATCTTCCGTGTATCTCTCATTGGCTGCAGGATTTGGGGCAATTCCTTGATTTTGCTCAACCTTATTTTTTCATCTCTTCACGGAGTCACCGATACTATCGTTTGTTATAAAGGTTATGTTAAAAATGACAAATGTTAGGCAGCAGCCTGTGAGAATTGCAAAAGTAATTAGAGCTGCACTTTCCTAAAGTACCTGCATGCATCAGTTATTTTAATCCTCACAACAACTGGGGTTAGTGTGCTCCAGTGGACAGATGAGGAAACTGAGGCAGAGTTCTTGACGAAGGTTACTCAGGTAGTAAGTGGCAGAGCTGGGATTTGAATGGGAGGCAGCTGAGTCAGAGAATCTGTCCTTAATCAGGTTATTGCTGTTCTCCACTGCCCTTCCACACAGCCCCCACCCCCTCTCTCTCTGGAGATAACCATTTCACAGTTGGCCAGAACTCTTCCCATGTAATTTGAAACAAACCAGGATCCTGCCATCCACTCCATATGTGACCTGTCCGTTTCATGATACACTATGTCACAGACATGTTTCCATGGCAGTAGGTACGGCTTTCCCAAGGTGAAATGTTACCTGCCGTGGCAGGAGCTGGCCACTTGGCCCAGCCTTTGTCGGGGCTGGCTTTCTCGGAGCAGCCCAGTTCTGCTGGCTTGCTGCCTAGGAACTGGCCTTCTTTCCCACAAAGTAGCTTCTGAGAAAAGCTGTGGGAAACAAATGACTTCAGAGGTTTTCAGAAACAAAAGTGCAAACTCTAACAAATTTCATCTGGCTCAAAAATGTTATTACCCCAAATCTTTAAAATATTTTCTTATAGGATTATTCCCCAAAGGTTGTTAATCTGAGAACAATCCAGGCCTATTAGGCCTGACTTTTTGACCCCTGATATTGAAGTTCTGTGTATTTGAGTGCTGGGGTGTGGGGGTTGAGGAAAAAAGATTTCTCTGGGGGAAATGAGGTAATTTTATTTAATATTGTAGTGGCCACTGGGACCCTATGATTCCAGCAAGGATATGGCAGTTCACACAGCCAAGATGTAGCTTTTAAATTAGTCCAAAAGACCTTTCAAAAGGTAGTAGTAGATTTCAGAGCCACAAATATTTATTGATTGGATCTGCCCTAAAGATTCTCGCTGTAGTTAGATTTTACCTGACGGCATTGTCTTTCTCGATAAATGTTATTGTAACGTTATCTGCCTCTTTCTTTTAGTGGTTGGCATTTCAAGCCGTTTTACTTTGGGTGTTAGAGTGGCAGCTAGTGAAAATGTTTCTGTGTTGAGATTACTGTGTGAGCGAGAGGCTTATCTGGCCCTGGGAGTCCTGAGCAGCATGGAGACAAACCTTCCCTTGTTCACAGGAGGAAAGAATGTGGCCTTGTCTACCTGCCTCCCTGGACACACCTGTAGGGCTGGTTTCGATGATGAAACCTCAGCTTCTCAGCCTCTGACACGGGCAGTTGACTGGGCCCTGGCGACGGAGTGTCAACAGCAACTGGACGGAGGAGCCGAGGTTTCTGGTCCTCCTGGTTAAGTCCCAAGTCTGTGTGTAATGGCTCCCAAGCTGGTGTGGTGAAGTCGAAACTTGGCTTATCACTGGGCTTAGAGCCTCCTGGAACATACTTTAGATAAGAGTGGAAAACATGCCAGGCTCCGCCTTCGCTGCCCTAAAATACAGAGCAGCTTTTATTTCCCCGCAGACAGGGGAAGGCATTTTGGTTTAATCTGAAAGCTGCGTGAGAATAGGCCAGAAGTAAAAAGGTGGGCCCTCCTTATCTCCCTGAGGTTGAATTTTTCAGCAAGTGATTTAGGAAAGGGAGTGAGGGTGCTAATCACCTTTGCTCACTTGTAATGAGTTAGCCTGAAGTTCCATTGTTGAAAACACCATAGCCAGCTGTCTCTGTAGGGCAGGGGTCCTCAAACTTTTTAAACAGGGGGCCAGTTCACTGTCCCTCAGACCATTGGAGGGCCAGACTATAGTTTAAAAAAAAACTATGAACGAATTTCTATGCACACCGCACACATCTTATTTTGAAGTAAAAGAACAAAACGGGAACAAATACAATATTTGTATTTGCATGTGGCCCACGGGCCGTAGTTTGAGGACCCCTGCTGTAGGGAGTCCACCTTGACCTTGGGCAAGTTGCGTAACTTTTCTGAACCTCAGTTTTCTCATCTGTAAAATGGGGATAATAATAAAATGTCGTGAACTCAGAGGGTTGTATGAACACTTAAGATTATAATATTTGTAATTCTTAGAACACTACCTAGCACAGAGTAAGTGTTGTAAAAGTGTCTGTAAATGAAAATAAATGGGAAATACTTTGTATTGATGATCATTTTGATGCAGAAAGTAATCATTAGATAAAAAGATTTTTTTTTTGGTATGTCGTTAAGACTTTGCTTTTACATACACATACCTTACTGCTCTTCCTGCCCCCTTGGAGAGCAGAAGTATCCGAAGAAAACAAGAGCAGCCGTTTCCTCATAGTATTGGTTTGGCTGTGGTCAAAAACAGGAATTGTGAGTCATGACGTCCAAAGGAACAGGAACGAGCCAAGGTAAAATGACATCCCAAGGACAGGGTCATCTTTGACAAACAGACTCCGGAACTCGTCAGGTGTTAAAACAGCCCTCTTCACCTGGAATCCGCGGGTCCCCGGGGGCTCCGTGGATGGAAATCAGGGCATCAGACATTCGGGTGGGGGGGAAATTACGCCTCCGTTTCCCCTCACCCCCAGCTGACCTTGAGCATTTCCTTCAATTATGAACGTAGGCAACAAACCACAGCAGCATAAACAATGCCACGGAGTTGGTCATCAATAGAAACCTCGGGTGTCTTAGTATGGCTTGCAGTTTGCTCGGGCGGATCGGTACTTGGAAATTATTCTGGTTGGTAGGCTCCCCACTATTAATGCTAGTCAGTGCCTTAACTTAGAAGATGCAGAGCTGTATTATAATTTTGTTTTAGATATTTTAAACTATAGTTCAGTATAATTGGCTTCCTTTCTACTCTCAGATATTTTATTTTATTCATTTATAAATATCATTCTGAAGGGCCCATAGATTTCATCCAACTGCCAAATGAGTCCAGGCACACAAAAACAGTGGAGGGAGTTGTAAAGGTAGAAGTTCAAGCTGATGAAATGGTGCTGTCACAGAAATACAATGTGAGTGGCACATTTTTAAACTTTGTCTAGTCACTACTTTAGGATGAATAAATGGAAAAAATTGAGTGAATATGAATAACAATTTTATTTTTATTAACTTAATTTAATAATTCAACTGAATCTATTCAAAATGTCATTTAACAGATAGTCAGCATTAAGTTACTAATGAGATATTTTGCGTTTTTCCTTCATACCAAGTCTTTGAAGCTAGATGTGTACTTTACTTAGATCAGTGGTTCTCAACCTTCTGGCCCTTTAAATACAGTTCCTCCTGTTGTGACCCAACCATAAAATTATTTTCGTCGCTACTTTATAACTGTAATGTTGCTACTGTTATGAATCGTAATGTAAATATCTGATATGCAGGATGGTCTTAGGCGACCCTGTGAAAGGGTTGTTCGACAGCCAAAGGGGTCGCGACCCACAGGTTGAGAGCCACTGACTTAGATACATCTCATTTTGGATGCTACAGTTTCATTGGAAGTACTTGATCTGTATTCACACTTAACAGAATTTAGTGGGAAAAGTAGATTCAAGTCCTAGTACAATGACAGGTTTTCCATTAACTGCGTTGAGTCATTTAAATTTAAATCAATGAAGATGAAATACAATTCAAAATTCAGCTCCTCAGTCACCCTGGCGCCTGCAAGTGGCCCGCAGTTACAGGGTCAGACAGTGACCTCTGGAGTGGGAGGGCAGACCC
>NW_006383017.1:7009767-7014910 GCF_000327345.1 Myotis davidii | reverse complement strand
GGGGGGGGGGGGGGGCATTTGGGGGGCGTCATTGAGACTGCACAGGCTCTTTTGTTGCCTAGGTGAGTAAGGCAGATGCTTGTTGAGATCCTCTCCCTCTCTTGTCCCCAGCACTCTGCCTGTCCCCAGTAGACCCTCACTTGCAATAGTGACAACAGAATAGACTCTGGTTGGGGCTTTGTGTGCTCAAATGAAGCTTTTGCAGATCAGTAGGGGGTAGAAATTTGTAATTTCCATTTCAACCTTTGAAGAGGGACTTACAAATTCTTGGAGAAGAAAGTTTGTAACATTTTCCCAGGAGCAAACCTTTGGCGTAATGGGATTTAATTTACACATGACCTTTGAGGGCTTTATTTGTGTTGGCCCCGCCCCAACCCCTCAGGGCCCTGCTGGGCTTGCTTCACTCTTGTACCCTAGTCCCTTCCTTCCTGGGTTCCCAGTTGACCTTCCTTGACTCTGCCATTCACATGCCAGGGCAGGTGCGGGCCTGGTCTTTTAATGGTTTGGGGGCTAGAGAGGATTTGCAGATTCACGTGGGGGGCTTTCCCGTGAAGGTTCACGAGGCTTCATGCTTCCCACCGGCTAGTTGTTAGAAACGCCTTCCAGGCCTGAGTTTCCGAAAGTCGGCTCAGGGATTTCAGCCAACGGTAAGTTAGCCACTTGGGCAGTGGGCTCTGCTTTCATATGCCAACGTGTGCCTCTGGTTTGGATACTGGATGTGGCCTTTTCATTTCCTTTAATCCACATTGACAAGCTCTGGAAAAATTACGAACCAATAAAGTTGCTATTCCTCATCCAGTTTATTCTTTCCTAGATATCAAGGTCTGAAAGCATGCGGGTGAGGTAGACATGGAGGGTGTTCTGATACAACAGGTGAATTCTGCCCATGAGTAATCCAGGCATATTTCCCACTTTGGAGAGAATGTTAAACTCCTTTGGCCCTTAGAAACCTGGATGCATGTCTCATTCCTCAGCTGAGTATTATTCGGGGCTAGGGCTTCTGAAAGAGAATAAAAGGCGCATTTCCTGCTCTTGAGGAGTTGTGGTCTTGGTAAAATGGAACAGTAATCTTGGACAAGTCTAAATGCTGACTCAGGTGGAAGGCTGGTGTGTCAGTGGGGTCTGTTTTGCTTTAATTGTACACCTAGCAGAAACTTAGCAATTTCCAGCCAAGTAGTAATAACCACAGAAATGGAATGTATTTATTCCTTGCACAAATGTTTAGTGGATGCTTACTGTGTATGAAGTACTATTCTGGATTTAGCGGGCAACACAATGGACACAGAGTTCGCTCAGGTTTATGCTGCAGGTGTGGAGTGGATTCGATAAGCACATTCGCACTTGCATGTGAACGAGTGGAGGGAATAAATGTTATAGCCGAATGTTATGCTGGCCCTTGGAAGTGTCCTTGGAGGAGTACACCCGTGGGATTCCCCCGGGGCCCCTGGGAGTGGTGTTCTTAGGCACCACTGAAATACGCATTTCAGAAGCCCCCGTGGGAGAATGACTCATGGGCTGCATTTGTGTGGAGTTACATTCCTCGGGTTCCAAAGTCCCATGTCCCTTAACCCTGTCCTGGGAAAGGTGCCCTGTGGCTCCAGTAGAACCCAAAGCAGGGCCAGTGTGTAGCGCTTCTGTTCCATGTTGCAGGGGGTCCGGCAGAGCATCAGGCTGGTTACAGTCCTGATTTAGTCCATCGTGTGGGCCCTCAGGGCCATGGACCATGTGGGCAAATGCAGGGGGATGGGCCCCCTGCAGCCGGAGTCCCAAGAAGGCCAAGAGCCAAGAGAGCAAACCCTCTTTATCTGGGAGTTTAAATATTCAGGTTTCTTGCCCCTGCAGAGGCCACGTCTATTCAGGCCACGGACTCACTTCCAGGTGTGACTGACAGCTAAGCACCTTCCCCTGTCACTCAGACCTCCCTGGCCATGCGTCCAAACTGCCTTTGTCCAGTCCCTTTCCCCATTGACCAGCGGGGAACAGATTGAAGAGTGTGGACACAGTTGTACAAATGGCACGCCTGCCTATATTACCTAGTCTTCCCTTCACACCCTTCCTGTTAAATAGTAACCAGATTATTAGAAGGGCAGCAGCAGTACACTCGGGAGGTGATCCATCATCCCTAAATTATTTCTCACATTAAATTAACTCTGTCAATGTAAGAAATGTCCAAACCTGTAAGAATTTTTATGAGCTTATTTGAACTAAACCGACAACAGTTGTTGGGAAGCAAAATCTCAAGGGATTGCCCTCGCTGGTTTGGCTGGCTCAGTGGATAGAGCATCAGCCCGCAGACTGAAGGGTTCTGGGTTTGGTTCTGGTCAAGGGCATGTGCCTTGGTTGCAGGCTTGATCCCCAGCCCTGGTTGGGGCTTGTGTGGGAGGCAACCAATTGATGTGTCTCTCTCACATTGATGTTTCTCTCTGTCTCTCCCCTCTCTTTCTCTCTCTCTAAAAATCAATGGAAAATTATCCCTGGGTGAAGATTAAAAAAAAACAACAAAAAAACCAAACAACTCAAGGGATTAAGGAAATGGTCCAGAGAAGGATGGTTTTGCGCCTTATTTTATACATTACAGTCAAAAGAGGAGGCATAAGGAGTTTACAATAAATCCATTGGTGATCGATTAGGGAGGCAGGAAAAAGCAAAGCAGGGAAATCTCTGGGATTGGATAAAAAAATAAAAGGAATAGACATGTGCTTATTTTACACTGGTGGGTACAGGATAATTAAGAGTCAACAGTTACCTCAGTAACAATAACAATGAGGATTTGTGGTCTCTGCTCTGGTGCCCTGAGAGGTCCAGAAAAAAAAAGGGAATTACCCTGAGCTTCCAAAGGTATGTTTTCATGAACATTAAAAAGCAAGAACAAAATCACTCAGGTAAGTAAAGATGGCCCTCCGTCAGGGAGAATGCCAGCTGGGCCAGGATGGCCACCAGGACCTGCTTTCAGGTGGGAAGGTTTGGCTTCAGACCGTCTCCTGTGAGGACTTGGTTTCTGAGGCCACCACAGGCCTCCCAGAGCGGGTCAGGGTTAGTCCGTGGCCCCTTTTCATCACGCACACAGGGCTCTTCAAATCTGTGGGTTGAAGATAAATGTCTTGTGATTTGTTTTTCAAATATATTGAGTAAGCCAAGTCAGTTGGAAGATGTCTTATTTTTTAAAGGAAAGATTTCCGGAAATCAAATATTGATTTTTATTTATTATTTTTTTTGAGTTAACCCTAACTGAACTTTCCAAGAATTTTCAGGCTCTTGGGTCTAACACAGACTCTAGTTTAGAAAGACTGTTCAAGTGACTTTTAACCCCATTTCCAAGCTACCATAAACCCTACTTTGGCAGTTTATTATTATTATTATCATTATTATTTTTTATCCTTACCTGAGGGCATTTTCATTGATATTATGAGAGAGCGAGAGCGCACGTGTCTTGAACAGACTCCTTTTCCAGAGCACAGGGGGCTCTGGTCAAGTCCAGCTGGGTCCAGAACTCATTGCCAAGGATTTTAAAAAACGTTTTGCTGATTAAAGCCTTTACTTAAAAACGTCGTTAATCCGAAATGTGCATTTATAATTAATGTAATTTGAGCATCATAATTCCGTGATAGCTTGTCCCAGTGTGTTCATTCGATGGTTTTAGGATATAAATACAGGATTGTTAATCCTTACAGTTTATCTTCTGCCAGGATTTAGAGAAATGCTGCCGTTTATTCACCCCTGGACCCCGCCTAAGGTTGCTGATCTGTTGGGGTTTAGGAATTCCGACCTGAGACTCTATGATGCTGGCAGAAAGGTGCAGGCACAGAGCGCCATCTTGGTGTCTTAGGGGGGCTTCCAGGGGCTGCTCGCTGTGGCTTATAGTTCTAATTCTGCAACATTAGGATTCCGGTTTTTTTAGGGACTCAAGACAGCACAAGCTGGGGAATTATTTTACATTACAACCAGGACAAAATGGTATTTGATAAGTCACACAGGGCCTAAAGGGCTTAGGGCACCAAACATAACACAATATAGAAAGGAACCAATTTCCTTGACATTTAGTTGTAAATTGAAATTAATTCAAGTAAAATACTTGAGATGAAACACTTTAGTAGTGGAATTTTGGATATTGTTTAGCTTTCATGGCTTTGTCACTTTAACTCCAAAAGTGTGCTGTATAAACCCATTGGCTAGATAAAATTCTCTAGCTAGCCCCTTTTCCTGTAGTTTCTTACGCTGTAGGTGAAACAAACTTCAGTATTTAAAATTATTACTTGTTTTGTTCCATGTAGCTTGCATCTTTTGTTTTTCATTTGCTTGTGCCTGGTCCTGTTGCTTCTGAAGTCAACGCCGACTGAGACTGGGGTGGTATGCTGCTATGCGTGTGTGTGTATGTGTATGTGTGTGTGTGTGTCTCCGTGTGTGTGCATGTGTATGTGTCTGTCTCTTTGTATATGCGTATGTGTGTATGTCTGTGTGTTCAGGACACCATATTTGAGAAATGGATGACTGCAAAGCAGCAAGGCCTGCCTGCTTGTGGGCAGATGACGTAACCAACAGCTCCCCGAATGCGTTGCCCGGACAAATAAGAAGGCGCTGTCCCCGTTGGTGCTGCTCACGCCCATGCTGAATTTCATTCCACCCCTGCTCTGCCTCTCTCTAACCTGGAGAAGCTGAAATTTGTGTCCAAAGGAAAACACACAAACAAAAGGCCAAAACAGGCTGTAGTGAAGTTTCAGCATTCCACATCAGGACATAACTGATAAAATGCAGGAGAGGCAGGGACAAGTTCCACCTGGCTCCGAGTTCAGAGGTCAGTGCCGCAGCTGGAGGACAGAGGAGGCCTTGCGGTTCTAAATGTTCTTTCACTTGCGCTTTTGAGAGGTGAGGTAACACATTTTCTGTTCGCTGTCACCACCCTTTCTGATTTCCAGTTGTTGCCCGAATTTGCCAGGAAGGCAGGCGGCCTGGAGGAAATGCCAGGGCCTCTCCAGGTGGCTGCCCGCCCTCTGGGCCACCTCACTCACACCCTCCCAGCGCCCTGCAGGCTGACCTCAGGGGCCGCCCAGAGGGCTGTCTCCTGTGTTTTCTTTCTTATGTGGAAAATAATTGGACAGCAGGACAGTTTGGCTCTTGAATTATTTTTTTCAAATTTATGTGAAAA
>NW_006383017.1:6971351-7009616 GCF_000327345.1 Myotis davidii | reverse complement strand
TTATTATATACTTTTCTGTTATCCAACAAAATTGGCACTCTATATTTAACCAATTCCCTATTGTTGAATAAACTACCGCTCCCCAATTTTTGGTTATTTTTTTAATGCTACAAAGAATAAGTAATTCAGGCATATAGTTTTTCTTTTTGTGAGCTGAAAGTTTTTTTTCTAGAAGTTTCTTGCAGACAGGAGATATAATATCCAAAGGGCTTCCTTTGTAGCTTTAAAATGTGTATTTACTTATTTAAAATATTTTATTTATTGAAAAAATTTCTACATGAGATAATGAATGTTAACTAAACTTGTGTGATTATTTTGCAGTATATACATGTATCAAATCATTGTGCGGTATACCCTAAAGAATACAATGTTCTATGTAAATGATATTTCAATAAAATTGGGGGGGAGGAGGGAAATGCCAAACACCTACATGTATCAAATCATTGTGCGGTATACCCTAAGGAATACAATGTTCTATGTAAATTATATTTCAATAAAATTGGGGGGGGAGGAGAGAAATGCCAAACACCCTCCCCCCCCAATACACACACACACGCGCGCGCACACACACTTACTTGGCACCTAGTGCAGTTTCTCGCACATAATAGGTAGTAAATAAATATTTATAGAGCACGTCACTGAATAAATGGGTGGGTGAAGCAAAAACACAAAAGACTAAAAGCTGTTAGCATTTACATAGCACTTTCAATGTCTGCTATCTGGCTTGTTTAACTAGTACATTTCTTATTAAGGGAAAGACAATTGGGGCCACTTTTTGATAACTTTTACTAAGAAATTGAGAAGCTGCTTAATGGAGTTGAACCAGATTCCTAAGCACTTCCGTGGAGTTAGGCCCAGGGTTAGGTACTTTGAGACTAAAACAGTACTTTTCTCTGGCACTCTTTTTTTCTTTTTCCTTTTTTCATTTGAGAAATGAAATTTAGCTACAATTCCTCAAGCTAAGTGATGCTAACCTGTGACAATGGAAGACAAATGTTGCCAGTTCACAGGTGAGTTCGGGGCCCTTGGAGTTCTACAGAATGAATAGATTTCTTAATTGCAGAATTTCCTAAGGCTTGTGTTGTTGTCGGGGTATATGAAGAAAGCTGTTACCCAATGGAATCCTTTCTTTGATATCTCCTGATGTCACTTCTCTGCTCAATACCCTTTGGGGGCATATTAGTCTAAAGTGCTGTTTTCCCAATTGTAGGACAAGGTTCATGATTATCGGTAGAGGAATCCATGTAGCAGAATTTACGCATGCATAAACACACATACACACACGCACGCACGCATGCACACACACACGCATTAGTGCCTCTAGTTTCTGGAGGGTTCTTTTCTAGGTGTGTGCATGTTCTGAGAGTCCAGTGACAGGAGAGGACATTTCAAAAGACTGTTTCTGCATCTCCTCCCATCAGGAGAAAACCAAAACACATGAAAGTACTAGTACAGCCAATTAGACACGAAGAATGCGAGCATGAACATTACAATTTCTTCTTCAACTATCAGAGCAACATTCATCTTATTTATTTAACAAACCCTTATGTAGTGCTCTACATAAGGGTTTGTTAAATAAATAAATTTGTAAAACGCTCACTTGTGCCAACCCTAATGTGAGTTTTTTACAAATATCAATGAATCCTCATAACAACCCTGTAGTGTGTGTGTGTGCTACTAGTATTGCCCCCATTTTATGGGTGATATATTAACTACAAAATCAGAAAGTGAGAATAATAGTTACACTAGTATGTATAGCTTGACCTCTTATTTAATAAGGGTAATTAATAATAATAAAGAGAAGCCTACCATATTATGGTCTTCTTGCCCCATAGTAATGGGGCTGGGGATGGAGATGCTATGTTTAGGCCCTAGAAGGAAGAGAATGTGTTCCTCCCACAGAAGAAAGTGGCATTCTCTGAGAAAGTGAATCCCGTTCCTTTAATGCGCCACAGCCATTGGAAATCACTGGCGATTCCTGAGGAGCTGATCTCATTGGCTTATGGGAGAAGCCGCACCCACGGGCTGCAGCTGCAGAGTTGTGGTTCTTGCGTCCTGGTGTTAGAGCAGCAGTGGCTCTCCACGGGGCCTGTGATGGTCCCTGGGTGATGTCTGGACACACTTTTATTGTCACAATGTGGAGGGTGCTCCTGGCACATAGAGGGTAGAGGCCAGGGATTCGGCTGAACATCCCACAATGCCCAGCACAGCTCCCCCAACAGAGAATGATCCAGCTGCAAACTTAACTCGCAGAAGGTTGGGAAAGCTGCTCGCGGGCACGTGGATGTCATTCTGTGATAGTGACCTGTCTCGTTTCTCACCAGGAGCCACCGTGTTCTCAGTATTTGCTCCTTGGTGCTGTTAAGCTTATTTTTCTTGGCTTCTGTTTCATGTCTGTTTGTAAATTATTTGGGGGAGATGTTGCTGTGGTGGAGAGAAGAGGTGAGAGACGGTGCCCATTGACAGGAAAATTGTTGAACTTGGAGGGGCTGTTTAGCGTTTGGAGTTTGTGAGATGTTCAGAGATCTCCTGCCGAAACGTGCTATGAACAAACCAAATCCTGGGTAACATTTCAGGTTGTCCCAGGTTGGGCGTTGTGATAAGTGCTTTGCATATATTTTGCTTACTCGTAATACCCAATAAAATTAAAAAGGAAGGTTACCTGTCTTAAAGATGAGGAAAGAATCCCAGTAGGCTCCTCAGCTCTTCGTTGACGCATGGCATAAAGAGAAAATTCTTGGAGCGGGCGTTCCTGGCGTCGCTTTCCCTGGGAGCTGTGCTTTGGGAAAAGAGAACTGAGGCTGGAAGAATTGCTTCCTGGTTGGTGTGTGTGGCACGGCCTTCCCTCCGTGCTGGTTGCCTCGCCCAGCTCTTGGCGTTTGGTTGCCAGTGGTGTGGATTCTGTTGCTAAGAGCCAAAGGGCTAGGACAGACAACAGGCGACCTGCAGCCTTTCCCACTGACACTCAGAGATTCTCTTCTGACTTTTTTGTTTTGTTTTAATCACTTAAGATTCTTCTCTCTTATTTTATGCTTTCTTTACGCCCAGAGACTATAAAGGGATCCAGAAACTTAGTGATATTATAAGCAACCATTTATCAGTTGGCCACAGTGTGCTTGCTGATGTTCAAAGAGCATGAGGAATGCCAGCTTTGCTTCCAAATCTTCGTTAGCCCCAAACTGCTTGATACCATTATTGCTTAAATGCTTTTACTCCCCAGATCAATCACCCTCCTTTCTTGTAGGTTCTTAGATGCAGATGACACATTCCAAGGAAGATGAGAGGAACTGCTCTGAGTGATGGAGCAGTAGGAGTCGGCATTTTATATAGCCCAGGTCACTCCTACTTAATAATTTAGATGGGCTCTTCATTGAACATTCCCCATTGAAATATTTTCTCTGAAGTTAGAAAATGAATCATCTCTCAGACCATGTGTTTGGCAGTGTTTTTCTTTGAAATACCTTGAAATGATTCAGTCTGTCTGTGAGGAATTCAAGGTTGTCTATGGCTGTCTATTAGTACATATAGCTGTTTGTCATTTGTCCAGAATTAGAATTGGTGATTTTTCTCATTATTGGTTTCCCTCCCTCACAGTGTAAACATGAGAGAGTATGAAGTAATCTTGGTAGTGAAATGTAGTTTGTATGTTTACAAATAATAAAGGTAGTACATTTGCCATTGATCTTCCAGCCCACAGTAATAGCAATGTGGAAATATTCAGGACTTGAAGGAGGCAATTACAAAAAAAGAGAAATAAATAAAACGACTCTTTATGTCCAAATGAGGGCCCACAATAAATTAAAAAGAGTGTGTTTTCTTGGTGATCTGAATAGCCCATTCCATGCACAATCTGTGTTAAAGTATAGGTAGATGGGTCTATGTTCTCTAGCTACAGAGTCATAATGAAATGGTTTGAGGGACAGTCACAAAAGAGTTCCTGTTGCCAGCAGCTGTGAGTCTCCTAAGTTGATGAGTTAAACAGGACAGGATGTAACGGAGGGAGAGATTCTTGCTGTTTACCTACAATGGCTGCATCCTCAGTAAAAACTTGTCCCGCCGTCGGCTGCAAAGACCCCTGCAGAACCTTCTGTCTTTGAGGACTGGTGCCCCTTTGTGCCCTGCCATCTTACAACAATAAAATGACTTCAGCGATGCATTCTCATTTCAGGAAGTGTTTAATGAGTCTCCGGAAAACTATAAATAAATCTTATGTCACAGTTACACCGACGAACAAGTGCACCTTGAGGCCTCAGATGTTAGACTGTCCAGTATGAGCAGTCTCTTCAAGGGTGCATGCTGGATACTTTATTGTAATTTATTTTATTATGGGCTTTTAACTGTCCTGTCTAAATGCAGAAAGGCAAGGAGCATCAAGTGTCACCGAATGTGACTGGTGGGGAGGTTGTCATTTTAACGATATCATCATAGGACGGAAGGAGACTTCCCAGGTTACTCATCCTGTCCCAGGCTCTGTGCAGTACTTGACTCACCTTGAGCAGATGAGTGGGGACAGAGCCTTTAGTACAGGTGCTTAGAGAAGCATGTTTCAGAATGCAATCTCTATATCGTAACACTATTTAGCTAAGGAAAATGGAAAGAAATTATCCTTTTCACAGACCAGGTTCTTGATTTCTCATGGCAGCACTATTTTATTTTTAACTTGGATAATTGAAAAAACTCTTAGGAGCTTGGAGTTTATCTTCCTTGTATATATGTGAACTTGAGACAGGAAGGGGATTAGATTGACATTAATATAGAACATGATTCTTTTTTTAAAATATTTTATTGATTTTTTAGAGAGAGGAAGGGAGAGAGAGAGAGTTAGAAACATCGATGAGAGAGAAACATCGACCAGCTGCCTCCTGCACATCTCCTACTGGGGATGTGCCCGCAACCCAAGTACATGCCCTTGACCGGAATTGAACCTGGGACCTTTCAGTCCGCAAGCCGACGCTCTATCCACTGAGCCAAACCGGTTTTGGCAGAACATGATTCTTAAGTCAGGATAAATGGTCATATATTTTATTATTAGAAGAGTATTACTTTGTTCAAGTTCCTTTGTTCATGTACTTCTCTTTTTCTGAAAAAACAAATAATAAATAAAGTAAATTTTAAAAATTGCCATATTTTGTTTTTTTTAATTAAATTTACTGAGCCTGATTTTAGTAAAATAGCTTCTGTGCTAATGTAGCCATCTAACAGAATAATGTCCTTCAGATAAAATTCTTACTTAATTTTATCTAATTTTGTTATTTGTCTCTTTCCTCTTCTTTGAATAAAACATCATCCCTTTCAATAGCTGTCCTGTTTGTTAGAAGTTGGTTAAATTGGATGTAGAAAAGAAATAAAATCAAATAAAAGGTGTGGCTTAAAAATTGTATCAGCAGGTGAGGGACAGTGAATTGTGGGTGTGGCATATACAAACATGGACACACAGTCGCTGTGGCTGCCTGTGGCTACCCATGGCCACATGTGCAGCCTGTCACTCACAAACCTGCCTGACAGGGGTGTGTTCTCAACTCCCTCTCTCCCCCTGGGCAATCGGGCCACCTCCGGGCAAACAATGACTTCCAAACAATTTCCTGGTGAGCCAGCTGGGGAAGGTGGGGACTTCCTTAGCTGAATACTGTGCACTGTCATTCAAAACAGACAAAGCCAGCAAGCCTTGGGCATTTTGGGAAAAGGGCAAGGGAGTATGACCAGAAAAAGCAGGCGGGTTGAAAGCATTAATAGTCAAAATTAGTTGAAATGTACTCACTTCTCAGATGAAAGAATGGATTTGCAGTTGATTTACTATGGATTGCAGACATCTATTGAATATGGATGAATCCTGCCTGCCATGTTGTGTATGGTGGTCACTGCCCTGCCTCTGACCACATTTACAAGATTTGTAGGCCCCTGGAAAGCTCACTGGCCTAGGCACTAGGTCTGCGGTGCTAATGGATGATGACACTCTGTTCTTAAAACCTTCCCATGGCTCTCCATTGATTTCGGAATGAAGGCCAACATCCTTAACCTGGTTCTGAATGACCTGGCCTCCTTCTGTGTGCTGCCTAACAAGACCACCAAAGCTCAGTGGCTTAAAGCAACGAAAACTCAAAGATTTGTTATTTCTCATGATTATTGGGTTGGCCAGATAGTTCTCGGGCTTGTTTCCCTGGGGCTGACTCATCTTTTATGTTTAACAGGAAAGGTGATTGTGCTAGAAGCTCCAGGTGGTTTCCCTCACTGTCTGGCCTTCGGTCCTTGCTGTCCTGAGGTTGTCTTGGTTCTTGTCAACACGTTCTCTTCACCTCCTTTAGGCCAGACTGGCTTCCTTACTTGGTGGAGTCAGGGCAGCATTTCAAAACTGTGAGGTTCTGTAGAAGCAAGGTCCCTGGAGGCCCATGCTGTAGCCGTCACACAGTGTCACCTTCTCCATCCTCTATTGGTCAAAGCAAGTCATAGCCATCCCCCTCCCCCCCTCCCCTGCCATCAGCCTAAATTCAAAGGGTGAAAAAACAGACTTCACCTCTTGACAGGATTTGCCGCCGAGAATTCTGTCTGCCAAACGCTCCTCTTCTCGTTGTCCCCTTGCACTTTACAGTCTAACCACAACGCTTCTCTCAGTTCCTTAAACTGACCTTGTTTTCCAGCTTTTGTCCTGAAAACATGTATTTTTCTCTACCGGGAATATTATCTTGCCTCTTCTTCCAGCTATCAGCCACACATACCAATGATTTCGGCGTCATTGTCATTCAGTAAGAGTGCTCTTCCCGGCCAATACCCTAACCCTCCTCTATGATTTAATGATTCCCTTTGCTTTCCTTGTCATAGTATCACTCATCACTCCTTTATCAGAACTTCTGAAACTGTGGGAGGCAGGACTGGTGTCTGTCTGGGTCTCACTGTGTGTCTAGTACCCAGCCCAGTGACTGCCCTTTAATGGCTGGTGTTAAAGAAGTGCTTGTGCAATGCAGATCGGATTGGGGCAGATTCAGTGCTGGCGTTTGCTCACAAGATGATTTTGATGTTCCCTTTTGGAATGTCGTCCTCACTCTTCCACCCTTCCCCCTTTTAATCCTTCTGCTCAGCCAAGCAAGCTGGCCTCAAAGAAATAGCCCAATAGAAGAGGGTCCTGGTGTTATCATTAGTTTGGAAGCCTTTTTCTTAGATTTACTGAGCCATTAGAACTGTTAAATCACTTGTTAACATCCAGTGATTTTTAGGAAAAGTCTTACCTGTAGTCTATAAAATAGTTGGTTGCAGATGCTAACCTAAGAAAAACTTTCCGCTACCTCATCCACCCTATTATTTCTTCCTTTTCTGGGCCTATATAGCAGTTAGAATCAATTTGTCATCCTAATTGCTCTCTAATTATTTCATGCAAGTCTCAGCTTCTCACTTAGGTTCAACTTTGTGAAGGAATAGGACCGTGTTTTATACCCCATTTATTCCCTTCTTCACAGTGCATACTATCATAAATAATAAACACTGGCTCATCCACGATGTCTTTCTCTCCTTTTACTCAAAACAAGTTTATATAAAACTTACGTGTTTTAAGTTTCAGAGAATATATGTGCTAATCTAATTGGTTATGATAGCCAGACTTCAAGAGCTCCCTGCTGCCCAGAACAGTTCTTAGTTTTTGTATTCATGCCTTGTGTAGTCCACTCCCACATTAAAGATCACTGCCTTTTTTTAAAAGTCTGTTTTTATTGATTTTAGAGACAGAGAGGAAGGGAGAGGGATACAGAAATAGAAACATTGATGAGTGAGGCACATCTATCAGCTGCCTCCTGCATATCCCCTACTGGCGATTGAGCCTGAAACCTGGGCATATGCCCGGATCAGAAATTGAACCAGAGACCTCTTGGATCATAAGTCAAACCTCAACCACTGAGCAACACCAACCAGATGACATTTTAAAAAATATATTTGTATTGATTTCAGAGAGAAAGGAAGAGGGGGAGAGAGATAGCAATACCAATGATGAGAGAGAATCATTGATTGGCTGCCTCCTGCATGCTCCCCACTTGGGATTGAGCCCGAAACCCAGACATGTGCCCTTGACCAGAATCGAACCCTGGACCCTTCAATCCGCAGGCTGACACTCTAACCACTGAACAAAACTGGCTAGAGTTTCTTTCTTTCTTCTTTTTTTAAAAATAAAACTGCATCTTCTGTATTTTGCATACTTTAATTTCAAAACAAAATAAACAACAAAATCTCCAATATAAGAGGACCAACATTTGAGCCAATACATATGGTAGAAATGACAGCATGTCACTACCAAGGCTAGGTCATTAAAGATATTGTGGTTTCTGCTTTGCTTTTTTGGGGTCACTTGCTCTAGGGTAAGCCAGTTGCCATATTATGAGGACATGAAAGCAGCCTTTTTGACTTGTCCACATGGTGAGGAGCCAGGTCTCTTGCCAACAGCCATATGAGTGAGCGCCTGAAAGACAAGATACTCCAGCCCCAATCAAGCCTTCAGATGACTGCAGTTCTGGCCATTTCTTAAAAAAAATATGTTTTTATTGATTTTTAGAGAGAGAGGGAAAAGGAGAGGGAGAAGAAAGGGAAAAGAGAGAGAGAGAGAGAGCGAGAGAGAGAGAGAGAGAGAGAGAAACAGAGAGAGAAACATCAATGTGTGAGAGAAACATCAATTGGTTGCCTTCTGTAGGCACCCAACTGCAACCTGGGTATGTGCCCTGACTGGGAACTGAACCCGCAACCTTTCTGGTGTATGGGACAGATGATGCTCCATCCAACTGAGCCACCCAGCTCGGGTGGGCAAGGTGCATTTTAAAACACATGGTTTAATTTGTGTCATAAGGCTTTTCTTTTCTATGAGGATACGTCTGCACTAACTCTAATTATAGTGCAATGGAAAGTTGATTGTAAAAGAATATATGTGGAGATTTTTGCTGTGCTATACCCAGAACTGGGTTTCAGTTCACACATAATAGTAGGTTTCCTTGTGCCCAGGAGCAAATGTGAAAGTTTTTACCCTGTAATAGAACGTGAGAAGAAGTTGAAGAGGACACCAGAATGGAAGTGGTCTTTTGATAAATACTCCATCTGATTAGGAGAAGCTAGTAGTAAGGGCCAAAAGGCAATTGGAAGAACTTGATGCTGACTTTAGACAGAAGTACAGGTTTTTTTTGTTAGACAGACTTTGTTTATAACAAACTTACCTGTACACACTCTAAGTGGTTTACCCTTTTAGGGAAGTGAGGGACATGTGAGGTGCACAAGAGAAACCTTTTTCCCTTTTGCTGATGAAGGAAACTACCACTTGGTCTGATCGCTTGCCCCGTCGCATCACCATTAGTGCATCAGAGGGTGGACTAGATCCCAGGACTTCTGGTCCACCCCGTTTCCCACTGACAGCCCTGTGGTGCCCCTCAGCTTCTTGTCCTAAATTATCACCCTGAGTAGGTTTGCCCTGAGGCCTCGTGTTTGTGGTATTTTATTTGTGGGGTTTTGTTTTACAGCTTTTGCAGTAGGAAGGGGTCTCAGTTACTGGGTAGAATTATCCAGTGTCTTACATGGATTGCACTGAATTCTTGCTATAAATCTTAGGATTCCATCCTCGTTCTCTGTGTGATGGCTGAGTTTTTGTCAGTTTGGGAGAGGATACTGTATGAAATGAATTATGAGCTAGATTAAGGGCAGAGCATGAACAAGGTCTAGGTAGGTTGGAGGGCAGAAAACTCATGCTGACTAAATATTCATTTTCAGGGACCTTTTGAAGAACAAAATGATTTCACTGTTTTGCCTGGAGGCTGGAATAAAAACCATAGTTTCCCTTAGGTAACAGCTCCTACTGTCCTTGCATTTTTACTTGAAAGCTAGATTTTCAAAGGAGAAACTGCACTTTTCATATTTGAAAGAAGACATTGACCAATTTTCTCTAGAGATTAGAACCCTGGAGATTAGACCTAATGTGGTTTGATGGGTGTAGCAGAATTTTAGAGCCTTGAGGTGGAAGGAAACAATTGAACAGCCACCTATGCAGAGTGCTTGCCACATTGATTAGCTCCTGTGCTCCTGTAAAATGGTGTCCTCTAAATGTCTCTCTCACTTGTCAATTTGTCCTTTTGTTGCTGTTGCCCCTATTTCTGTTCTCAATTGTAGTCCTGGTGTACTGGTTAATGGTTAACAACCTGCTCAGGGCAGGGAGTGCTGATTTGTAGTTTGCCCATTTCCATTGGGTAAATACTCCCACCAAGACCAATATTAAGTGACTAATGTGCAGGCACTGAACAGAGAGCTGGGAGGAGTTGCACACAGTTGGCTCTTTGGTGTTAATGCAGGTGGCTCCTGCCACCACTGAATTCCATACATAGTAAGGTATCATGACTGATAACTGTAAATGAGGGTGGATAATGGCTCATTGGGGTTAGGAGTTTTAAAAGCTCTTTTACACAGATTATTTAAGGAGCACAGTTTGAAATAAGTGCTGTTACTCATACCACTTTAATACAGTCTTTATTTCCAAATACTTGGGTTCTCATTCTCTTTGGTCATCTCGGTGAGATCTAAGGTTACCCAAAACCTGAGTGGAGTTGCTTCTAAGTGGCAGATCTGAGATTCAAACCTGGGTCTTTCTGATTTTAGGGCATGCATTTGTAATCGCTGTAAAGCATAAAGAATTATTCAGATGTTTAAAAGTTGATGACATTTCCCCTAAGCTTTCTCTCTTCCAGTTGTAAATATCCACAATTCCTAGGAAATAATTCATTACTTTATTCAGGTGAACGTTATGTGGTAGCCATTGTTCTCCGCATTGTGCATCAGGGAACAAAACAGTAAAATATTCTCATCTTAGTTGGGGGGGAGAGGGGGACGACAACAAATTCATGTAAAAGCAATGAATGTTGCGTGTTAGGATGTGAACATTTTGTAAATAAGGTGATACTACCCCCTGAGATCACTCTTTTCAGACCTTGGGCCTTTGCTGACTGCCTCCCCAGAAGAGGCCTGTTGTGTTAAGCAGTTGTGTTTCCTGAGCACCAGGTGTGGTCTGCATGGCCCACTGCAGACCCGGCTCCCTTCCTTCCCTTGATTCGGTCCCTCGTGGGTTAGGAACGCAGCCTCAGAGGCCCTCCCATGTCCCATTCTGGGCTGGTGCTGATCTGTGGTCAGCCTAAACCCCGCGTCCTTTGCACAGGGACACCTGCCAGCCACGCCTGGTTTGCCTCCTCAGATCATTTTACCATTGATCGAGTGGACCTGGAATCAGTCCTTCAGACTTACCTTTGTGGTTTCTCATTATGTAAAAAACTTGCAGGGACAGCTTGATTTATTGGCAGATAAATCTGCATTTGCCATCACTGTTCCTTAATGTTCCTTAAAGCAGTGTTTTCTAAAGTGTGGGACTACCCGTGATACTTGGGGGTTGGCAGGAACGCTGTTGAATCTGGCAGTCGCTCCCCGTGTAGGTTACTCTCCTGGTGAGGTGATGTTGCGAGGCCTTACTGGGCGTCAGTGAGTCTTACTGTCTTTTGGCCTTGCCGACCTTCCTGTTCCGAAGAGAGAAGCAGTGGGAGGGAGAGACCAGGTGTGGACCCTCTGCAAATGACAGTTTTTAGCTAGAAATTTAATAACATTCTTTTATTTATGATGTATTTCTTTTTAGGGCTACCTTCTAGTTAGAGTAGATGATATTGATTTTTGTCTCACAGTAATGAAATAAATTTATTCAGGTTAGAAATGAGTTCATTTAAACATATGAATAAGTAACAGGTGTTTTCAAGTATGACATGTATTGAGTTGGCTCTTCAGTGGCTGAAGTTTGGTTAATATTTGTCTAGTAATGCTGCAGGGTCAGAAGTAGACATAAATCCTTTTAATAGCCCAGGTTGTAAAGTAAGTAACAACATTTTAAAACCTAAAAATATCTCACCGTAATCATGCATGTGAATAGTGATTAAGAGCATAAACTTTGGACCCAAACTCTTGATTTGAATCCCTCTTTACCAGTTGAATGAGGTAAGGTTCTTACTACTTGGTATCTGAGTTTCCTCATCTGAAATGCAACGATATAAGTATTTACCTTAAAGGCTAGTTGTGAGGATTAAATGAATTAATGTATTAAGGATAGTTGCAGCTTTATAAGTGTGAGCTCATTATTATTTTATTATTAACTAGTGGCCTGGTGCACGAAATTCATGCACATTAAAAGGGAATTAATTAGAGGAAATATGCAGGCAGCATCACGTCCCTGGCCAGGGATGCAGGCAGACAGCTTCACCTCAGTACTGGGCAGGGATGCATGCAGGCAGTGTGATGTTAGTGATGGGCAGGCCTGGGCATGCCTCCTCTGGGGGTGGAAGTCCCCGCCCCCGCCCCCGCCCACCAGCTCCTGCCTTCACATGCCTCCATCGGGAGCGGCCTCCACTTCCGAGGTAGTGTGATGTTAGCGCTGGGCAGACCTGCGTGTGCCTGTGCTGGGGGCTGCTGGGGGCGGAAGTTCTAGCCCCCGTCCCTGACCACCAGCTCCTGTGCATGCACAGCCTGTTGACTGGTCATGACTGGGACATCGTTAGGACCAATTAGCATATGACCTCTTTATTATATAGATTATATTATTTTAAGAGGATGAGGTTCTTCATTTTTACCAGTTTAACCAACATGTCCTAGTTGTTAAAGGAGCATCAGTTAGTATTCTAGGTCATGTGACTTGAAAAAGGAATGAACCATATTGTGTTAATACTATGAACAAAGTTCCCATTGTTCTTCTCCCAGATTTGCATTGGGGAATTGTTTTCACTGGCCCTGGGTTGTTTATAATTGTTCTTGTTGGGAAAAGGTGGGTTTTTTACACTAAGTCTGGGCATGGTGCCCTTTATTGTCATTTCATTTGACCTTCCAGCCAATATCCTATCTATACTAATAAAAGCCTATGTGGTCGTCACACCCTCACACCGTAATGCCCTCATGCCGTAACAATCCATCACCAGGAGGCTGTGTGTGCAGCGGATGTGCGAGGGTGGGCGGAGCTGCGGAGGTGTGGTCCTGGCCTACCTCTTTGGGGCAATCCATCAAGGAGCCCCAGATGGGTGGGCGGGGTCTACCTTTTTGGGGAGATTGATTGCAGGGCACCTGCACTGTGAGAGGGCACAGACCAGGCTGGGGAACCTGCCCCCCTCCAGTGCACGAATTTTGTGCACCGGTCCTCTAGTGTATAAATAATACATAAAACAGCACCTGGACTGAGGCCTTTTATTGCTTTGGGGTTAAATTTTACAGAAATATTAAGGGTGATTCCATAGCTGAGGAACTGCAGAGTTAAAGGTGGCTTTCATATGGATCTGCTTTTCTGGGGCAGCATGGCCTGTGGTGAGCTGTGCAGGACCTGAACTCCCCCGGCGACAGAAAGTGTTTCAAGGGGCAGGGAAAGGATGGGGGTAAGGGGCGGGCAGGATTGGGGAAGACTGGGATACAGAAAGCTCAATAGATTTATCTATTTGCATGTCTTCTCAAAGGATTTTATGTATGAAAATTCATCATAATGCCCTAAATGGAAAATAATAAGTTAACTTTTATTTAGCACTTCCTATGTGCCGGGCATGGTTCTAAGGGCTTGACAAGTATTAACTCATAACTCCTCCCAACAGCCCAGTGAGGTAGGCACGTCTGTATATTGTCATCTGCTGTATGAGGAACTGCAGCATGGAGTGTAGGATGAGGGGTTTCTCGAGCTTATCTGATCAGAGACAGGTTTTGTGATGCGTCTTGTGAGATTAGATCCCAGGGAACTGGCTCTGATGGCCCAGCAGACTGGCTCACACGTACATACTTTGGATGTAAGGTGGCCTCACTTTGACCTCACGTGACTAGGCCTTCTGGCTTCTGCCAGGAAATGATAACTTCTCTTAGAATCCCCACACTGTATAGATTTGTCTCCCAATGATATTCTTGCTTGATCTGATGCTATAAATTCCTGAAGTGGGACTCATATGTCTTAAAGTGACAGGCCTAATTTTTCAACTTTACAATCTCCTCGATGGGGAGAACAGACCCAACCCTTTGTCATTTGAGAACTTCAGTAGCACCTCTTGAAGGTGAGAGCTTGGTATGTGGAAAGGGAAGACAGGTTTGAATAGGGCTGGTGGTTCTACTTTAGTTAATTGAAAGAACATTTGATTAATGAACCATTTAAATTTTTCTAAAATTAAAAGAATGAAAAAAATGGCAGGTTGCATAAGGTTTTAAATGCACGTTACTTCTTCAGGAGTCAAAATGAGATTTTTACAATGGTCTTAGCTTCATTTGTTTATACATTTCCTTGAATTATTTAAGCATTACACAAGTGATGAGATGATGTTGGGTAAGTCACTCCCTCTATTGTTCTTTAAGTGACTGTGTATGTGACGTCATCTCTTATAGTCTCTGTTTCTGTAAAAGGGGGGCTACTAATATTACCTATATGTTAGAAAGTGGTTTTTTGTTTTAAATTGAATTTTAGAGAGGAAGGGAGAAAGAAAGAGAGAGAAACATTGATGTGAGAGAGAAACACTGATTGGTTGACTCCTGTACATGCCCTGACCCTGACTAGGAATTGAACCTGTATCCTTTTTAAAAAATATATATATTTTATTGATTTTTTACAGAGCGGAGGGGAGAGGGATAGAGAGTTAGAAACATGGATCACCTGCCTCCTGCACACTCCCTACTGGGGATGTGCCCGCAACCAAGGTACATGCTCTTGACCCGAATCGAACCTGGGTCCCTTCAGTCCGCAGGCCGACGCTCTATCCACTGAGCCAAATCGGTTAGGGCAAACCTGTAACCTTTTGATATACAGGATGACACTCCAACCAACTGAGCCACCCAGGCAGGAGGAGGTTTTGAGGATTAAATGAGGTGATGCAGACAACCATGTAAACATGGCCAGTACCCGAGGAAAGCATTGAATATATTCTTGTTATTATTCCTTTTCTTCATCCGAACCTGAACCTACAGATATTTTCTGAGTTTCTTTTTACTGATTTTTCAAATCAAGTCTTGTTTTCATTTCTGCTCTTTGAACTTTTATTAGTAGGTTATAGCCAATTGTCAATCATTTTGACCGATTCTTCTTTGATTGATTGGATGGCTTGATCACTCCTTGAGGAAGATTGCAAGAGAGTTAAGAGCTCTGTGTTGATTGGAGATTATTCCAATATGCTGGTAAAATTTTTAAGAAAATTGCAGGTTGGTGTTAAAATATAGGCTGACTTAGGAAATTGTCTTTTCAAATCAATTTTTGTCTGATTTTGCATTGGCTTGAGAAAGAGGTCATGTGGCTGGGTTTTTCCAATTTGCCAAAACCATGTTAAGTAATTCTGCCGTGGATCGAAACGGTAATAAAAGTCAAAGAAATGTGTCTGCATTTTCTGTGCAGTTATAATTTGCAGTGTAATTAAAAGTGTAAAAATGCAGACGAATTCCATTTTGTACTTAAGTATAACATAAATTAAAACATGTGTTATGGGATGATAATTCAATTTAATGTTAATTTTTACTTTTTTCCAAAATGTGAAATTGAATAAATGTTGTTAAGAGTCTCTTTAAGAAAAGGCAAAACAGACTAAAATTAATTATACTCTATTGTTTTAGAAATATTTTTAAGTCCCAAGAGAGAATGATGTTTCAGATTAGAAATTCATGTGGTGTTTATGTGTGACTAAGAGACTGTGATTGAAGATCCAGTATGACTTGTAATGATTATGGTTAAAACTCAGAAGAAGGTAGCTGTAGAACCCCTTGTTCTCGAATATTGCTGTGTCTTTAAAGACTATCACAGAGGTGTTTAGTTAGAAGAAAACAATACAGCAGAATGGAGTTGAGTAGAAGACTGACGTTAAATGGGTGAAGCTCTATTAAGTGCAAATGAAGTTCAGTTTTTCTAGTGGCCCTAAGAGATGTAAACAGAATTATGGGGAGTAATGGTGACATGCAAAGCTCTCTGAAATGAGATGAGGTCACCTAGAAATGTAGCTCCTTCACTGATAACTGAGCTTGCCAAGCCCAGGCTGGGTCATTCCAAGCAGAAGTTTAGGGGGGACTCAGGTTGCATAAGTTGGAACAGGTGACCACTTAGATCCTGAGTTTTCAAGATGATATCCAATGGGATATGACTGAAAACAGTTAAACGGCATGTTGATTGAAGGCCTGGGGTATTGGCTAAGAAGTAGAGTTTTGATATACAGAGCAGTAGCTGGGTATGACAGAGGAGACCAAGAGTATGGAGAAAATTATCCCGCAGTACTTCATGGTCATTGTTAACAAAGACACAGATTGGAGAAAATTGCATTTTTTTTTTTAACTTGGCCCAATGAGGGAGAAAAACATGGAAGGCAAAGAGAGAGGGAGAGAGAGAAGGAATGAATGAGAATATGTACATGTTACCTCCTAGATGCCTTCTCTTATATAAGCATTTTGGGGGTTAAGAAATGGAAAATCAAGTTCTGCTTACATATATAATTTCAGAATGAGAAGTCAGCATTTTATCTCCTGGGACAAAAAAAAACCTCCCTTAAATTAAATGAAATTAATTCACTTTTCTCCACAGGAAAAGCTGATGAAAAGCAAGGGTCATGAAAACTGATAGTTTTCCCAATCAATGTTCATCATATTACTTGGTTTCCTGTGCAGTGAAGGGCCTCAGTAGATATACTCTTGTCTGCCAGAATGACAGGGAACTCAAATTTTACCCCCTCAGAGCTAGTTTTCATTTTGTTTTGTTTTATGTTTTTTGGGAAATGAGGAGCATTATCCTTCCTTAAGAAAAAGATCTCCCTGTGATACAATTTAATATTTCAACACCTTTTATATGCATTCTCCTTATCATACATTTGTTTGTAGGTGGGACAATTTGAAGAGGAGAATAATATGTTAAATATATTGATTTTAAGCCAGTGGCTCTCAACCTTCTTGCCCTTTAAATACAGTTCCTCATGCTGCGACCCAACTATAAAATTGTTTTCGTTGCTACTTCATAACTGTAATGTTGCTACTGTTATGAATCGTAATGTAAATATCTGATATGCAGGATGGTCTTAGGCAGCCCCTGTGAAAGGGTCATTCGACTGCCAAAGGGGTCGCGACCCACAGGTTGAGAACCGCTGTTTTAAGCAATTGCGTTTACACTGATGTGTTTAACCACCAAGTTTCAGGATGAAAACAGCTCACTTGTAGCCGAAGAGATTAGTTGCAGAATGTTGTGGAGCTGGCTATTTTATAGACCCTCCAAGGGATCAAGGTGCAGGCCAAGGTGCTCAGCCCCAGATTTTAATCAAGATAAGCTAAAGTAAAGAGTACAGACATTGACTTGGGCGGTGAACACACAATACAATACAATACAATACACAGATGATGCATTGTAGAATTGTACACCCGAAACCTATGTAATTTCATTAACCAATGGTCACTCCAATAAATTCAATTTAAAAAGAAGAATGCAGAAAGTTAACCTGATATAATCGTTTAAGTTCCTATTTAAATTACAGGAGTCTTGGCATTTCCTAAAAATGCTTAAGTATAGGAATTTACTTGTAATGATCCTGGGGTTGCCAGTGTTCTGGATTTGGCCATGCTAATAGATGTACAGTGGTATCTCATTGTTGTTCCTCTTCGTAGCTTTTTCTTTTTAAATTTGAAAAGTGACAGTACTGCAGATAAATAGAAAAAAAACAACAGCAAAACCTCTAGTCCTAGGTAATTCCACATTCTTAGAGTTAGTGGTCTGATGTATATCTTTCTAGCTATTTTTCTATTTATGTATAAAAAAGAAATATCTTTGGATAAGTTTATGAAATAAAAACAGATTAATTTAAGCACTTTTGACATTAGTAATTTGAAATGTAAGAAAACACTTGGTAGTCCAGATAAATTTTTAAAGTCAAAGGTAAAATTTTAGTACCATTGATATCAAATGGTAACATACACATAATTTTGCATGTAGCCTTTTTTTCCCCACTGACAGGACACTTTGATTCAGTGTAAATCAACGCTTGCTTTGCTAAGCTCCGAGGCTCTTGCGTCAAGGTTGCTTAATTATTTTTAGAATTGAGGAAACACAAGTGAACTGGGATGTCCATAGGGAGGAAAGGCAGGAAGCAGAACTGCCATTAGTTACCTGATCGTCATCATTTTACCAAGCGAGGAGCAGGCAGTTTTCAGGAAAGCATATGGAATATGGCTCTTGCTGGAGCTACGTGCCACTTGAAGGACACACGTGGGTAACCCACCGGGATGATTCATGGCCGGTTCAGCTGTAAACTTCTCTTTTAATTAGGTAGGAAGCACCTGTGTGTTCTTACTTCATAATTTTTTTCCCTTCCCAGTCCAGTTTCTTCAGGAATTAAAACATAAAAAAGACCCAACAAGTTGGAATTTAACTTTTCTGTATAGGAGAGCATTCAGTGTCTTAAAAAAGGTGAATATCCAGATGATCTGCTGGAAGATGAGGTGAGAATAGTAACATTAACAGGTGGGAAATACGGAGGGCAGACATCTGTACACATTGTGAGGTGTTTGGCAGGGAGCTATGTCTTGGCATCCTGTGTGTTTGGATTTCCACATTTTAAAAAATAGGTTTTTGTTGATTTCAGAGAGAGGAAGGAAGAGGGAGAGATAGAAACATCAGTGATGAGGGAGAATCATCAATTGGCTGCCTCCTGCTCGCCCCCTGCTGGAAGCCCGCAACCCAGGCATGTGCCCTGACTGGGAGTCGAACCTGACCTCCTGGTTTATGGGTCGATGCTCAACCATTGAGCAACACTGGCCAGGCTGGAATTCCACTTTTGAATGGTACCAGTGGGTTTTTTTAAAAATTTAATTTATTTTTATCTCCTTTGGGCTCTGATCGTATCCATGAGACAGCACCAGCATCTTCTCATGACTTGTGGAAAGTGGCTGGGATTAGGAGCTCTTCCCAAGGGAGTTAGCATCATTTACCTAATAGTTTGCCTGTGAAATTCTCTCTGCCCTCACCTGAATTGTTTTAAATATCGCTTTTAATAGTAACTGAGATATTCCTTGTAAAAACAACAACTAACCACTATTTAATGGAGTGCCTTCTATATGCTGAATGTGACAAATGCATTCCTTCACTACTTCCCAAAGGGTCTGGCTGTTATTATCATTTCCGTTTTTAGATGAGGAAAATGAGGCTCAGAGAAGTGACATACCTGGCCCAAGGTCATTGAGCAGCACTCAACCTAGTTATGCAGGTGGAAAGCCTATGATTGTGCGTACACCTTGCAAGATTCATCCACTATAAGCAAATTCACCTTACACATCTGGGCTCACTCTCTCTTTACCACGTGGTGATTTGTAAATTTAATGTGCTCATCAGGCATTGGTAGAAAAGTGTTCAAATCCTCTTAAGGAAGGTGGCTCTTCCAGAGTCTCAAACTAGCATCCCGTGGCAGAATTTGGACTGCACCTGTTCTGTGTTTTGTGGTGGTGGTGGGGTGGGGAGGGAAGCACTGTGTTTTAATTGAATTGAACATGAATGCCTCAGGGCTTGGCTTGACTGCTCAAGCTCCCCCTTAGTCCCCGTAAGTCCCCATTTTCCTAGGCCCTGCCTGCGTCACTTACTAAGTTTATCTGCATGGCCCCTGAATTTGTGGTGGCAGAAACCATTAATCCAGGAAGTATGTCAGCGAGGAGATGTGTTCATTTGTTGGTTCAGATTAACATTAACAAATCGATTTTTGCCCTGAAGTAAACATTGCTGGTATAGCCTTACTCATTAGAAAACAATGGGTTGACTTTATTACCAGTTCACTTTTAATCTTTCTCACAGAGGCCCTTTGTTGGGGGAATTCCCTGCCTTTTCCAAGTTTGTAGAATGTCTGTGTGCTGACCTGTGGATAGTCATATGGTGCCTGCCCCGAAGGCTGAGGTTTGGTTCAGTGTAATGGTATCATCAAGCCGAATCTATTGAAGGAAAAAATGAAAGCCAGTTAGTTGTTTGTTCGTAAGCATTTAGTAGAAAAAGGAGGGTCTATGATTCCCTTTTCTCTTCCTTTCTCCTCCCTTCCTTGACGATGACGGCCCAGCTTAGGTAAACTGCGCTCTGGCCCCACGTGAGTCTTCTGAGTTATCGGGATGCTCAAGGGCTTGAGGACTCGGAGTAGAGTAGAGAACTGGGATCCGGGTGGGTGGGAGAGCTCCCTGCACCACTGTGGGCATTGCCTTCTCTAAATGCGGGATGTTCTGAAGGAATTTCTCTTCCATGTATTTTCATCTTTAAATATCTCCTGCCACATTTTTGGTGAGTTTCCCATGAAATAGGGTGCTCTATCAAATAAGTTTGGGAAATACTTTTTATTCCAACACCTATTTAGGGATTTCTGTGTAACAGTAACATACTTACTGAGCAGTATCGTATTTAAGGGACATATTTTGTATTGCCTAACACTGTGTTTCTCAACTTACTTGACCAGAGAACCCCCTCTGGAATCTGTACGGTCTGTGCACCACCTCCCAGCTTCCCAAACAGCCTGCGCCCATGAGCTTTCTCCAGCACGTACTCTGAGGTCGCCTCTCTGTAGAAATTGCCTCAAAGCATGAAGCCATGTCTTGATATTTTTGGCGGTGGGCATAATTCTAGTTTCATTTCAATGGAGTTATTTTGTGAAATGCAAGTTTGTCAAATACGAGCAACTTTAAAAACATTTGCAGCTAAGAAAATAAAGGTTTATTTTTAAGGAAATGGTGTCATGCCTGGAATCACAGGTGAGCCCCTGCTCAAAACCCGGCTCCCCGAGGCTTCCAGGGGATGGGTTGTGCAGGGGAAAAGCCATTAATCTGGTGGCTAAAGGAGTCGAGGTCGGGGGCTCCACTGACTGGTTAGGCTGAGGGAGGGCGTAGTTGATCACCGTGTCAGTCCTGATGTCATCCCGGGCTCTGCTGGCTCTCAGGGTGCGTGAGTTCAATGAATTAGGTTTTTCAGCTGCAGGTGCCCATTCCCCAAACTAACTCGACTTGATGTGTGACTTGAACATGCATTTATGCTACCTAATTTTTAAAAAGCCAAAAGTCAGAATTTCTTATTTTTTGGCACTTGTTTATTAGACAAAACAGGGAGCTTAACTAAAACCAGATGCTAGTTATTTTTAACCATATCCAAATCCACTTGTAGGTAGTTTTTTTTCAATCCTCACCCGAGGATATGTTGTATTGATTTTAGAAATAGAGATAGAGTAGATAGATGATAGATAGATAGAAAAACATCCATGTGAGAGAGAAACATCAGTCGCTTGCCTCCTATACTTGGGGTTGAACCTGTATCCTAGGTTTATTCCCTGACTGGGAATCTAACTTGCAGCCTTTTGGCATACAGGATGACGCTCCAACTGACTGAGCCACCAGCAAGGGTGCAGGTGGCTTTTAGTCCCCTATCAAGTACAGTGGGGCCTTGACTTACGAGTGTCCCGACTAGCAAGTTTTTTGAGATACCAGCTGTCTCTCGGCCGATTTTTTGCATTGAATTGATAGAGTAATTTGAGTTAATGAGCTCCTTAACGAGCTCATTAGAGCTCGGTCTCCGAACGAATTAAAGTCGTAAGTCAAGGCCCCACTGTATTATCATCATAGTGGTTGGGAGTTTAGGCTCTTGAGGGTACACTTGGATTTAAATCCTGGTATGGTTTGTTCATCTAGTGTATGCATGCCATTGGGTAAGTAATCTGATTTCAGCCTTGGTGTGCTCATCTGTGAAATGGAACAACTCTACCTATCTTGTGTGCCATTTAGCACAGCGTCTTACATATAGTAAGTACTTAGTATTTATATATTTTTATCACCTTTGAGGTGGCAAATTCAGTGCTGGAAAGTTACAAGTCAGGGGGCTATAAAACAAAATTAGGCTTTTGTATTTTATTTGGAAAAGCAAGGTAAATGAAAGTAAGAGTACATGATTGGATTTACGAAAGTTTGAGGAGAGAGGGTCTTGGTGTTGGAGAGTAGCTGTGAGGAGCTTGAAAATAATCAGGGACTGGGATTTTGTACCAACGTACAAGAATGACCTTGGCAAGCCTGTAGTTTAGATACTTTGGTTCCAAGCAGCAGAAAATCTACCCTGAATCTACTTTAAGCAAAAAAAACAAACAAAACAACAACAACAGAAAACAGTGTTAAAAACAAATAATAGGACAATGGAGTAGCGTACAGATCCTGAAGGACACCTGAAAAATGAGAACAGAAAGGTAGAGACTGGGCAGCTCCAGGCTCCTCATGGCGGGAACTGATGCACCAGCTCTATCAAGCGCCCCCTGGAGGATGAATCGACTCCAGCCATTTTTAGCTTGAGATAAAACATCCATGAACAGATGCCCAATTGCCCAGCCTGAGTAAAATATCCGTGTAGAGTAGCTTGACTGCTGGTCGCACTGAACCATAGCTAGTGGAGAAAGGGTATTTCCTTTCTCTGAAGTTTACTTTCTCCTGCAGGAGAAGGGAAGTGGGTGTTGGGTAGCAGAAGTCCACCGTATCTGAGACCTAACAGTAGAAGTTCATCCATGAGATTGGGGAGAGGATGCACGGATGGTTCACTTGATTGAGACCTTTGTGTCCAGAGAGGGTTAGGAAGGCAGTTTGGGATTATGTCCTAGGGGTAACAGGAAGTCATTGCAGGATTTTGGTGGATGGAGGTTGAGGGTCATTTCCTGTTTTTATAGCAAGATATTTTAAATACTTCTTTAATAAGCAGCACTCTTTTCTTAGATAAAATTCTATCATTTTTCCTAGCTAGCTTATATCTGTATGTCCCCCATTACATTAGTTGTTGGTGACTTACCTATTCATTGTTTCTCATGGATTCCTTTTTTAATGATGTTTGTTTTGACTCTGGAATGTACAATGGACAGATTTGTATATTGTCAGACAGTATTTATTGTCATATTTTACAGATTTGTTTGGAAATAACTGGTATGTTCTTTTCATGGGGATAAAAATCTCCTTCCAGCTTTGACATTCCAGTTCTGTCTCTTAACAAAGGTTCTCCTTAAGTTTTTAGAGTAGTAGCCAAAATGCTTTAAAGTATTCATTGTTTCATATTGTTATTCAATGAATTTACTCCACATGCAGACCTGTAGTGAGGAGCTTGCATTGTGCAGGTGTTATCTGGTTTGCTTATCTTGTGTGGAATCCCCAGGCTCCTAAAATAGAGCTGACAGAGCTATTCTGAGGAGAGTGGGCTGTAGGACATAATTGCGACACTAGCACTTCATTGCAAAGAGAGGTTTTGTGCATGTGAATGCAATTAGAGTGTTCTCATGGGGAGGGTGGGCACAGTGAGCACGGTGAGCAGAAAACATCCCACGTAAGAATTCACACACTCTCCTTGGAGACAGTCGCACTTGAACGTGATTTCCCATGGTGCATGGGGTTGGCATTGTAGAGGGCCAGCTCTAGAAAATGAGAAAATGGGTCATTTTGTCAAAGCTGGAAGTTGCCCTCTATATTTTAAAATCATAAAATAACCACTTTTATTGAAACATTGACCTGCATCAGCACAACGTGCTGGGAAAGAGCAGAACTGCGCTTCAGCCCATGTTACAGACGGGAGGGGCCTGTGAGTGGTCACTGGGGGATGACCACGCAGAGCTAGTGACACGGCACCCTGGGAAGTGACCCGAGGAGCCTGCTGGGAAGATGACCCAGGGTTTCTGAAGGAGAACGTGGCCAGGGAGTCCTAATATTATGTTTTGACGTTGGATGGCATAGTTATCAGTCTTTTCGTGCCTGATTTTGTAACCCAACCTACTTCCTAGAGGGGGCTGCACTGGAGGGGATCTGTAGCTGCAACTCAAAAGTTGTTCTTTTTAGAAACATCGAGGTTTGCCATGGACAGTATTGGGAGAAAGTGTAAAACTGCAGGAAGAAGAGGTTGCTGTTTGCTGCTTGGAGGATGCTTCTGTGTGTCCTGCCTCCGAGTGTTGCTCTGTGTGGTGGACACAGGCCAGCAGAAGAGTCAACGCTTGGTCTCTTTTGTTAGGTTAAATGTATTTCCTGGGTATGTTTATTTATGATATGTGTGGCAACTGGTTTATTTATTGTGTTAACTTTGATTCTGTCTCTCTTCTTTTACGTTGTGCTCACATGGAGTTTGTATGTCTAGTGAATAAGGGTCCCCGGTGGTGGGACACACTAGAGAAAGTAAAACAGAGGGGGTGACAAGCAGGGGGCGGGGACGTAACATGTGACAATACAGGTACAACCCAGGCATTGGAGAAAGCGTGAGTGCAGGGCAAATGACAAGTGTCAAGGCCTTGAGCCAGGGACACATATGAAAAAAGCCACTGCATGTTTGAGGAGAGCAATAGGGGTGGAGAAGGAGTAGCTGGGGACAGTCTCGAAGGGCATTGAAGAAGTTACCCGTAAGGAGGCGTGCTGGTGCTGAGTGAGGATTCAGGGCTGGGCCACACGAAACACCAGTTCCACTGAGGACTTCAACCTGAACAAGTAAGCCTTTTGGTTGGCCATTTCCAGAGTAGAATAGTCTTGGTTTTAAAACAGTATTTGCTGTTTGTTTTCCAATCCTCTCCTAACAGAGAGGAGAGAAGAGAGAGAAACCTCGATGGGAGAGAGAAACATCTATTGGTTACCAACTGGGGATCAAACCCAAAACCCAACCCAGGTGTGTGCCCTGACCCGGTCCCGAACTGCCAACCCTCTGGTATGCAGGGCAACACTCAACCAACTGAGCCACTCTGTCCGGCTGGGTTGCTTTTGCTTTTAATATGTCCTGTTTACTTTAACATTTGCTTACGTTTCATTAGCCAAAGCTGACTGTCTGAGCTGTTACATGGTCTAGGAAGGCAGCAGAACCTTCCAAGGACTTGGCACCTGAGACCTGAGTTGGAGTCTTACTCATGTCATGACAATCTGTGGGACTTTTGACAAGTAATTGTACCTCTAGGCCTCAGTCTGTAAACAGATAGTGATAGTCAACCACCCACTCTGGTTATCTGAAGGAGCAACAGGATGGATATATATATAATGTTTATTATTAATAATATTACTTCTCATGTCACATTGGAAACCAAAGGAAGCTAAATAGTAATATTCTTAGCAATTTGAAAAGTCAGCTTAAGGGCTGTCCTTAGAATTAATGTTATTTGCAATTGAGCGGCTTTTTTTAATTTTTATTTTTTTTATCCCTAACCTTCCCCAAGTGGAGGTTGTTCCAGTGTTTTGTTTTGTAAACAAGCAGCAGGCTCAGCCCACGGGCGTTGTGGGTCAGTGCCAGAGACCGTGGGGCATCTCATTTTTCTCACCATGGTTCAGGCGTGGAAAATACATGATTAAGTTCTTCTTTTCCAAACTCACGAGGAAGACCAGGGGCTTTGCTTAGATCACTTTTAAGCTTTTCTTTGGTTTTGGTCTTTCCCTTGAGAGCTCAGTGAAAGCGTTGACTCCTGTGGAGCCCAAGGAGGCAGGGCAGGCCGAGCCTGGGGAAGGTTCCCTTTGCCCACCATGTCTCTCCCTGGTGGTGCAGAGCCCGGCGCCCCCACCAGCTGGTCTCGCTGTCCGTCGGACGGGCTGACCCCTTCCTTGCTCCCACGTCTAATCTAATGCCTCTTTAAGCCCACCCGTGGCACTTCCTTCATGAGCCCTCTGACCCACCTTGACCACTCCCATCCTGAACTCATTTTAGGCTCTGCCTACTCAGTCTCCCCTTCCTACTCAGCCCTACATCAAGTAGTATTTTCTCCGCATTGTTAGAGCGATCATTTTAAACATGTCTTCATGTTAAGAGTGTATTTTCAGGGAGAATAATGACACACCTGTGCATTGTTAGGTAATGCCAGACACATATTCCAGTACAGTGACATTAACATAACCAAGCGAACACAAATAAGGGTATGTCTTTAACAGGGAAATACTTTAATTGTGCAGAAACCATTCCCGAAATCCCGTCACTTCAGCATTCTAACAAGCTCAGAGCTCTCCCTGGTACCCAGAGGCAGCAGGAGTTGGTAGGCTACATCTAGAGCAGTGGTTCTCAACCATCCTAATGCCACGACCCTTTAATACAGTTCCTCATGTTGCGGTGACCCCCAACCATAAAATTATTTTCGTTGCTACTTCATAACTATAATTTTGCTACTGTTATGAATCATAATGTAAATATCTGATATGCAGGATGTATTTAGGCGACTCCTGTGAAAGCGTCGTTCAACTCCCAAAGGGGTCGCGACCCACAGGTTGAGAGCCGCTGATCTAGAGCTTTTCCCTGAACCCTCTGGGCAGTGCTCCTCTGAGCATGCTCTGTAGACCCCTGCAAACTGTTCTTGTTACCCATGCACAATGCTGTCAACACAACAGGAGAACTTGATCATGTATTTCCATGCTTGAACCACAGTGAGAAAAATGAGATGCCCTACTGTCTCTAGCGCGGACCCACAAGGAAATGGAGTGTGAGCATTTAGAAATTTAATAATAATTTTACAGAGCAATTGTACATCTGTTGACTTTAATAATAAAAATAAGTAGGAGCTTGTGTTCTTCTCCTAGTAATTAGTTTTTGTTTTGTTTTTATGCTTTTTGGAAACAAGGAACAACTGGTCCTTCTCACAAATAGCTTGAGAAGCAGTGTTCTGAAATGGTGGTTTTCAACCCTGGCTGCACCCTGGGCTCACCTGGGGGAGTTTGTAAGGAACTTCCCTGGCCAGGGCCATACACACGTCATAAATCAGAATCCTGGGCATGTAGAACCCAGGCATCAGTATTGTTTTCCTTTTAGAATATTTTTTAAAGCTCCCCTCTTACAGTAAAGTGGGGTGAAGGTTGAGGTGCTCTGTAGAGTGTGCCTGCCATGTTGCTTGGGTGTTGTGGATTCTTGTTGCTTTCTAGGAAAGATGGAGCGATTTAAGCTCTGTCTCAGAATGCTGTCAGAGAGGAGCTGGGCAGTCCTGGAAATGGTTAGCACCTTCCCTGCCTGTTCTCCCGCATCGTGTGCCACATTCTTCCTGTCCACAGGAGCCAGCTCATGGCTCTCCCATCCTGGGGTTCCCGGTATTTGGGGAGAGGGAGATGGGCGGTAACCTCACTGGGCACCTAGTGGGTGGGGCCTATGTGAGGCAGGTGGGCTAAGACCTGGAGGATGGGGAAGCGGTGGAGATGGGAATAAAAGAAAAAGGACATTCTGGGCTGAGGGATGGTGGGCGGAGCTTGAAATATTGTCCCACGTGGTGGGCCTAGGAAGGGGGGGGGGTACTAGGCTCCAGAGCCTCGGAGGCCATGGGAAGGGGTTTGGGATTTGTCCAAAGGGCAGTGACCAGCCCTTGGAGGACGTTAAGCAGGCAGTGAGCTTCCTGTCACCAGGGTGACATCTCAGAGGCTGATAACCCTTTGTAGGCGTGGTAGGTGAGAAGGGCCTTGACCTTGGGTGGCCTTGCTGCTCCTTCTAAACCTGAGAACAATTTCCAGCCAAGCAGCTAAATGGGAGGTAAGGTGGTGGCCAGTGCAGGCCACGCGGCCTCCCCAGCTCCCGCGCTGCCGATCTTGTGGAACTAACAGCCGTCAGCGTGCCAGTGTTCTGCCTGTCGGGGATCAGTTGGAAAGGCGAGAGCAGGACCCAGCAGGTATGGCATAATCTAGATGCCTTCCCAAAGCCTCTGTGCTCCTTTCCAATTTGCTAGATACACATGGTTTCATGGAATTTCAAATGATTTTCTGTGCTTGATTTTAGGCAAATTGAAAACGAGGCCATTTGTAAAAGGCACTTAGGAACTTTGATTACGGCAAACCTACTGGCAAGAGATAAAAGCAAAAACCTTTCAGAAGTACCTGATCCCCAGGGAAGGGGTGTGTGTGTGTGTGTGTGTGTGTGTGTGTGTGTGTGTGTGTACACTGTCCTGGGTTGTATTACACTTGATAATGACCTTTCATGACTACTTCTGGTGCTGGGAATTTAATTCTTACTCCACCCTATGAGGTAGGCACTGCTCTGGTCCCTATTTCGTAGATGAGGAAACTGCACCCTGGAGAGGAGACATGGCTTGCCCAAGGTCACACCCAGATAGGAAATGGCATCGTCAGGGTAGAAACGCAGGTTCCACAGCCTGAACTCTCCCTCCACTGCCCCTGCACTGTCTTTAGACTTCAAGCAAAGAGCCCCTGGCTGAACATGGACAGACTCCATGGGCCTTTTTACCTGATCGGCCCTGTGGCCTTGCTGGACCCTTTAGTGACCCTGAAGATGCCGTTGGCTCCCTTCCTTTGATCTTTAATTTCTGATTCTCTCACAGCTCCTCAGAGCAATTTTAATTTTCACTCATGTTCCCTGAGGTTGTGTTAGAAGGTGCACACCGCTGGCCTGGTCTGTTCCTCACCTAGAGATGAGGGTGGGTCTCCCAGGTGGGGAGCCTGCTCAGCTGGCTCCCCTCGAGGGCCAGCAGCACCAGGCAGCCCCGCCCCTGCGCAGAGCTGCTGGAGGAGCCCGGCCGCCTCTCCCAAACTGGAATGGGGGCGGGAGCCGCGGGCAGGTGCAGGTAAGAGATCCCGAGCTCCGGCTCCCTGTTTCTCCAGAGCCAAGTCCAGCCTTTCTGCTGGGATCCCCCAGGGCTGTGCGTCCTGCAGGAATGAGACCCCACGGGTGCCTTTTACAATCCAGGGGCCGGGGCAGCTCCTGGCGCCTGAAGTCAGGGTCTGGACTGCTGTCAGCCTTCAGTGCTTGGTCTTTCACGGTGAAGGAGCCATCTTGGCTCTTCCTGTTCTTTTTCCTTGGAAGCTGGGCTTCCAGAGGGTGACAGTGTGTAGCTCCTTCCTGGTTGACACCCGGAGGTGGAGCTCAGAGGGAGAGCTCTCCTTCCGCTCTGCTCCTCGCTGCCCTCCCTTCGGTGTGTGCGATGCTAACGTCCAGCCTGTGTGGTTGCTCAGAAACAGAAGCAGGTGGAGATGTTCATTCTCTACTCTCGCTGCGTTAGAAGTCGTCATTCGTTCGTACCATCCTCACAGAGGTTGTTGTGTTCGTTTGTGGTTAGTGTCCTGGTGAAAACTTAAGACGTGCACAGTCCTTTGGGGAGAGGCGTCTTGAGCTCTTTGTGTGTGGCGAGTGTGGTGTTTCAGTAAGATGACTTTTTAAACCCAGTAGGGACCTCCCGAAGCAGAGCCGCACGAGGAGAGCGATGACTGCCGGAGCTCCGAGGGGAGCGGTGGTTGTGGGCGTTTTCAGGCATTTGGATGGCTGCATGCAGACCCATGGAGGGCGCGTAGGAAATGAGAACAGTAGAATTAGTCTCTACTAACTGTGCCAGTTTCCCAGAAACTGAGGATTGGACCAGAGCCCTGGTGTAGCTTGAGCAGCAGTTATTTGTGTACGTAGATAAACGATTTTCCCCCTTCTGAAGCTTAACAGAAATATTTTTCAAAAGGAAGAAAACCTCCCAATTGCAGTTCTTTATTTTCCCTGGTGGTAGCAAGCGGCGAGAGAGAGAATGTTTTTCATTGAAATCACAGAACTTCATCTCAGCCAACTTTCAATTGCTTCCCTGTGCAGCCTTTGCCAGAGTTTCAAACAAGACTGTGCAAGAAAGGAAAAGAATGTGGTGTTCACAGATAGGAAAGCACTGGAAACGACTGGTGCTCTCCCCGTAGTCAGCTGCTCTCTCACCGTCCCACAGGGATCAGCGGACCGTCCCTCAGCACTTTCTCTGATCTCCACACCTCCCTCTGGCCCTGCGTGCTGGTTCCTCATCTCTTCAGGGGCCATCCGGGGTTATTTGTCCTTTCTCTTCCTGTGGCCTCATCCTTTTTCTTTCTTTTTTTATTTTTTATTCTCTTGTCTGTTGATTATTTTCATTAGGATCTTTTGTGTAGGACTCTGAGTAGCAAGTTGTGTGATGCTCTTGAACACAAATAGAAAGAGGGTGCCTATTGTATGGATAAAAGGTACCTGAGGGACACCCCAGCTAAGGGCTGTAGTCAAGCCTTAGAAATACCGTGGGACCTGGGACGTTAACCGTATCAGGTTTTTCTTGTATCAGGTTTTTCTTTCGGTATCTGTCTTTTCCCCCTGAATTAGCTCTTGCTTCATTCTTCTATTCTTCTCTTAAAATAGACTAATCTACTTACCATAACAGCACATGGCTGCCCACAGCTCCGAGCATACATTCCTCTCATGGTCTCAGCTAGACTGAGGCTGGAATCTCTAGTCTTTGTTGTAAATTCCAGGGGAGTGACTCTGATTGGTCCATAAGGACCCAGATCAATAAACTGGCCAATACAGTGGAGCTCCATGCAAAAACGGTAGCGAAGGTGTATGTGTTGTAACCAGGAAATAGGAGATTGCGACAATAGCTGGAAAAGTGGGGGATCGTTGTGTTTGCCCGGAAGGATGTGGTGCTCCTCCGTTGGGTTTTATACTTGTTTGTTGGACCTCTTATTAAGTTCCTCCCCATCCTGACTCCAACTTCAGTAGAACATAGCTAAATACTAGTGAATGTTTATGTGCATGGTGTTACACAGTCAGATATGGCAAAGTAATTGTGTCCAGTATACTATTACTAAGTGAGCATTTATTGAGTGCCTACTGTATGCTAAGCCCTGTGTCACATCTAATACTAGACAACCAATACATGCTGCACTACTTCATCTGCCCCTTTATAACCTCTTCCCAGTTATAACCCTGTGTTTCCTGTCTACTTCTCACCAGTCATGTTCATTGTAGTGAGTGAGGGGTCAGTTTGAAGGTTGGCTATTGATGTTTGAGTTATACCTTTCATGTCCTGGCTGGTGGGTGTGATTTTTAAATAGTTAATGAATTCAAAGAGGCCTGATTAGATATGTAAGGAACTGCATGTGTCCCTGCAGTAACATCCAAGGTCTGATGACTGAATACATATTGCCCACCACTTGCCCCAAAGACACGCAAAGAAGCATGTTTTCCCAGTAGAATAGAAAGCTCTTAATACTTTGGCCCAGGTAATTATAATCATGGTACACATGATAGTGGGAAAGCTGATCTGAAATTCTTTTGGAACTTTATTTAATTATTCTCTTTGATCTAAGCATACAACTGATTAGCTGCAAGCTATGTGAAAAACATTCCTTTCCCTTTTTCTTTGAAAGCAAGAAGTGGATTTCTGTGGACTCAAGGCCAGTTCAGGACTCTTGCTTTGGACTTGACCATGACGTATGGTATCTGGAAAATTCATGCATCAGGGAGAGTTTGTTTTCATTTGCATTTCTTAATCCAGTTTTAACTTTAATCCGCCTTTGCAAGTTTAATTAAAAATGTAAACAAGTTGGCTGAAGTATACTATAAATTGTATTAAAAATCTCTGGGTCATTGGTGTGTGTAAGGAGAATTAACATTGATGCCAAGGTCCTTGCTATAAATTAATTTTCCTTCATAAAAAAATAAAGATAGCTTGTAATGGCTTCTTCTCTTCCCAGCCCTCTTCCTTTTATTCCTCTGGTACTGTGGTCTGTAAGGGGCTATAACTGATCACATCAGACGTGGTGGTGGGTGACATTCCCATGACTTGTCAGCACCCCTGGGGGGATGTAATTCCTCCTCAGCCTTCCTGGGCTCCGGTTTCTTCAGATGAAGGATAGGGAGGTACATGTTTTGAGTAAGAATTCCTGAGAGAAATGGACCTAATGATTGGTCCCTCCCTGCCACTGAGGGCTGCTTGCCTGGAGCTTAGTCTTCTCAGTGGCCTTCACGGTGTGAATGCATTTTCTGTGTCTGGAGGATGCCTGTTGACAACGTGTGGCTTTGCCACTGGCTGCTGCTGTCTTTATTTGTTGGTCCAGGTCAGTACGTTTTGAGGGACTATGCAATAAGCGTTTCAAAATAGCAATAGGAACTTTTGCTGAAGTGACTCCTACAAAGGAAGGAGGCATCCACGTACTCCTGTTTTCTGTACTCACCAACAGTTTGAATTTCAGGTTATCGTCTTTATTTTTTGTTATATGTATATATACGTACAAACATGTGCATATAATTTTTACGAGTAAATGCCTAAATTATATGATGCCACACTAAACTCTTCTGTATTACAGCTATTCCTTAGGTGTGGTAAAGTAAGACTACCATCACCTTTTCTCCCCATATCCTTTTTTTTTGAAGTTTTCAATGGACTGTTATTTGGGATGAATAAGGTCTGATTTTGTATGGCATAGTCAATCCATCCATTTGGATTTCTAGGTGATAACATGTGGCAAAAATAGATATGTTTAAGGAGTCCTTTTGAACAGGGATTATAGAAAGAATAATTGAACTGCTTGCACGTCAAACTCCCTGGCTCCTGGTCAGTCTTACCTGAGCATTCATCCCAGGAGTTCTACACAGAGAAAGAGCTACTGATGACTTTATATGGAGTTATGTATTTGGATTTGGGCTTCCCTGAAAACAGTAAGTCTTGACAAGTGCTCCATGTGATAGCATGTTGGTGAAATGATTAAATGCTTTCTATAAATTTTCTAATGCAAAAGAATAGTAAGTACATTTTTAATGCATAAATATTAGAAAGAACAGATAAAATCATATAGAATTGCACCAATCAAATATAACCAGTGTTATCCTCTTGGGATATGCTCTTCTAGATGTATTATGTGCGTGTGTATGAAATTACAATTTATATCGAAGTGTGTACATATTGCTACTTGAATTTCCATTTCCTAATAAGTCACGAACATGTGCCTCATCAAAAAACACACACAAACAAACAAACAACAAACCACTGCCATTTTTAAGGGTTGCTTAGTGTGCCATTGTATGCACATATTAAATTAACTATTTTCTTAATGTTGGGTGCCTTCGTTGTTTCAGTTTTTCACATTTTAAACAACTCTGTGGTGAACATCCTTGTAGCTAGATCTTTGTCCGAAACGTGAATAATTTTCCTGGAAGAGCTTCCCAGACACAGAGTTACTGAGTCCAGGATTTTGATGACTCTAAGGCTTTTTCTTTGAATCACACGTAACCAAATTTTCCTGTCGGTAGCCTTCCCGTCGGCACTGGGCATAGTTGTGCTCTTACTGTTGGGACTACTGCTGTTGTTGTCATTATTTAATGCCCTGGTGGTTTCACTTTTGTGACGGGAACCTCAGTTTTCTTCCATGCCCAAGTCTGTTACTCATGCCTGAATCTGAGGGCTGTTGCCTTTTGGCCAGTGCCTTCAGGGAGAAAAAGGCCACAGCTGGTAGAGATGTGGTCTGTGTGCAGCTTCCTCCTCTCAGCCAGGCTGCTGGGTGACTGATCTGGTCCTCAGCGAGCATCCTTTCCGAGTTGTTGCAGGCGGTGAGGCTGTGGTCCTCTCCACGCCGGGGGGGGGGGGGGGGGGGGTCCTGAGCCAGTGCTTCCATCACCGAACAACCTGAGCATCGATCTCTGGGTTTCTGGGCAGCTAGGGAAAGCTGGCTAATTAATTGGTTCCCAGGGAGAGATCCAATGTTATGTATGAATATTCTTTTGGGCTTAATGCCAACTATAGTTTGATTACTGAAGAGCCCTTTCAGAGGATGAAAGTGTCCAATGCTCTGATGGCATAGATGGGCATTATTTTTCAATGCTAATATGAAGGGAGATTTGGCAGAATTTTGAAAGAGGCTTCACCATCTAGATGACTTTGTTTTGATTTTAGTCGTTAATTGTACACTTGGCACTTTAAACTATAATTCATTTAGGTTAAGTTATTCCCATTCATAAAGAAAACTGCAGGATAGGTGGTTGTTAGTCATATCAAGATTGTTAGTAGGGATTTGAGTTTGGAAAGAAAGAAGTCTGATTACTGTTTGAAGACAAAGCTAGCATCTACTGTGCCTTGCCTTCTGGAGTGAGTGGTAGTGATTTCGAGAATTATGGTCTCTGACTCGGAGGTGACAGTTTGATTCTGAACCCTCAAGATGCCACTGGATCTAACCCAGACCAGCAAGTGCTGTGTGTATTTCACATGTTGCGTTCTTTAATATCTTGGTCAAGCAAGGCGTTGGTGGAGAGAAAAAGGATGGAAGAGAGGCCCTGGGGTTTTATAGACGCTCCTCTGCCTCTTGTACTTGCTGTGAACCCATGGAGGGAGCCAGTTATGAGACACATTTGCTGTGGAGGCACAGGCGGGGTTATGCCTGGTTGTACTCAACCTGGTGGTGAAATAGAGCACTGATGGACTTAAGTCAAATTATGCAAGAGCGTGTTCATATTGCTAAGTTCACCATGCACAGCACAGATATCAGTAAGAGACGTCTTGATTTGTTGTAATAAATAACATTATTAAACGTCTCCATTTCCCATCACTGTGACCATGTCCTATTTGGAAATGTCTCAACGCTGGGTGTGTGTTATTTTGACCTCATGTGAAGGATCCATAACAACAGTAAACAATTCCCATTGCAGGTTTTCATAAGGCAATAAATCTGGGTGATGTAAGCGTCCTTGGCCCGAAGTGCAGCGATGTTGTGAAATTTCCCATGCCAGCAGCGACACTCCGAGCTGGGATTGGCCCTTTCAAGGCTCTCGGTGGTGATGGCTGGGAACGCCCCTTTGGACTTGTCAACAGATGCAGTTGGCTCATTGGGCTGCCTGCGTGTGTCCTACTTAGGCTCATTGGATGGTTGCTTCACTGTGCTAGGTGGTTCCTGTTGGTTTCCAGGACTTTATTTGCAGAATACTCTTGTTATTTATGTCTCTTTTCTTACGCTAGTCCTCAATTAAAAACAAATAATCCTAGTATTGATAAGGCTAAGTATACCGTAGAATTTTCAATTGCTACCTTTCCAAAATCAGATAATTTGGATATCCTTTCAGCATGCTTTTTGTGGAATGACTTATTTTCAAAAAGCATACGTGTGTCTGGACGTTTGCCAAAGTGGACACATTTTCCGCAGCATGTTTGACAAGAATGCCCCATGGAAGTTGCACAGGGTTTGGAGCCACCCAGGCCTGGGCTGAGTGTCATAGTGTCATCGCTTATTGATTGTGTGGCCTCAGGCCACTCACACAGCCTCCCGGAAACGAATTTTTCACCATTAGCCGGAATCATAATATCCATTGTCTTTTTGGGATTGTGGCAGAACCTGAGTGCAGCTGTAGCCTACTCTTCTTGCTGAATCAGGGGTTTGTGATGATGGCAGAAGTGGTGCTGTGAGAATTCTGAGGCAGGACTATACACAGTGACCCATCTTCCACTGGTGGTCAGGGGACGTTTGACTTTGGAATCCAGCCAGCAGGCTGTGAGGAAGCTTGAGCAGACGCAGGGCCCACGCAGCCGCTAGTGTTCCATTGGGTGCGCCTGCTGAGGCCCCGTCACTCTAGCCCCTGGCTGCTGAGCCCTCAGTCTGCACAATGGAAGCTCCAGGCATCAGGAGCTGACATTTCCACGGTGCTCTGTGCAAATATCCTGACTCACAGAAATCGTGAAAGATAAAACTTACTGTCCTTTAAAAGAACCACTGTATAATTGATGCATAACACGTTACTTTTATGTGTAAAGCATAATGATTCCATATTTGAATATATTGTGAAATGATCACCACAGTAAGTCTCTATATATGCATATAGTTACCATATATTTTTTACAAACAGCAGGAGATGGGCATTAAGATTCCTGCCTGTTGAAGGCTCTAAAGCTTACTTCCACATATGGCTTTTATAAGGAACACTACAGTGCACATCCATATGCATGTGAGCATCCTCATACCATCCCTGTGATCGTATGCCAAGAGATTTACATTCCCCTCCTGCTTTTGGCTTCAGTTCAGGTGGCACCTCCTCCAGGCAGCCTTACCTGACAACCTGCTCCAAATCCTCCCACCTCTCCTTTCTTCCAGGTTAAGTGACTCTTTTTCTTGCTCCCTTTGTACCACACATCTTCATTTTCCTCCCCAAACCGTGAGCTCTTTGAGAGTTCATATGGCTTCCTTTATATTTCTGGCCCCACATGACACAGTATAGATGCTCAGTACATATTATCACATAGTGATTCATACGTATGTAATTCATGTGGTTTATACATCCTACATATGAATGTATAGATGAATGGACTGATGGACGTTTGCTAAAACTGAAGTCTCTGTGTCTAACTTTACATCCTATTCTTTCTCTTGCATAATACAAATTTTAATCAGAATATGAATATTTCATCTCGATGTTTGTTTTGTTTTTAATGATTCTTTATTATTCATCTTGGGTTTTATATTTTTTTTGGCTTTATTTCCCTCAACTTGGTTGAAATTCAGGGAGGTATTTCTGATACCCTTTCACTAAGTTACCAGATAATGTAAATGCGATGTTTTGAATTGTTCAAAGTTGTATTGTTTTATTGATAGTGTGCTTCTAAGAAAGCGAGTAATAAAATACCTTTAATGTCAATTTATTAAATTCTCACACAATTTATTTCACTTAGCCATTTGTGACATCTTTTGATATATATTCAGAACTGTGTAGTTATTTTATTACCAGTTCAGTGAGATGAACTTCAGAAGGGGTGGTACGCCAATAATCGCTATCCAGTGGCTTTTGAATGTTCTACATCTTTGTTTCTCTGTGATTGTATAGGAAACAAAACACTGCCTATTCTATTGACTTCAAAGAATGCATTGAAAAAAAGAGGAGCCCAGTAGTGGTTTTCTAGGTCTTCACAGCCTATAGCCCTACTGAGTTAACAATGCAAATGTATTCCTTACCTTAGCTCTCAATAGATGGTGGCAGCCATTATTATTTCCCTTTTCCTTCCCATGACTACTTTTGCATTGTTGTTTTAGTTACAGTTATTTTAAGGCCTCTCAAGCTAAATTCTTATGTCTTCCTGACATTGCAGTACGATGCTACTCTCAAGTGGCAGCTCACTAGTGTTACTTCTCTGCAGCACTTGTGTTTAAAAAAGGGTTGGCGTAAACTTAGGATTTGTTGAAAGTCACTAATGGTATTAAATATAGTCATCACCGGGGCTCATTATGTGTCTGAGTAGCTGTGAGGACAGAGAATTCTGACTTTGGGCTGAAAGTGTTGCATGTAGCACTAAGCCCAGATGAGAATGAATGGTTTGTGCTGATCCCAAATCTGCAGCAGAAACTGCGCCTCTGAGGAGAGCTGTCTTTTAAATTGACGGAGCTTTCTCTTCTCCTTTCACACATTTTCCAGTACATATGTGATGACTGCTTACTGTGCTTCCTTAATGCAGCATCTCCCTCCGACCTACGGCTCAGTTAGCTACTCTCCCCACCTATCAAGCACGATGTTACCTAAGTCAATGGAAAGGTCACTCTGGGTAGGGTGGTGTTTCCAGTCCTTTAGAATCTATGGAGTGTAAACTAAAAAAACTTAAGATGCTCCCTTAATATTAGTTGTACTTTCAGAATCTGTTACTTTTATAAAACTACAATGAACCCAGTAAGTCCCTATTATATATTATATCCATATAATACTATGTCTATTGCATATGTATGTGTGTATAATATTTATATTTCAATTACATTGTTTATTTAGCATATAGATCATTCTTGATATACATATAGAATCCTATACCCCTTGGAATAACTTTTCTATCAGATTTTGTGACCTCGTTTATGGGAGCATTGGCTGTTAACGTCTTGTGCGTCTTGGGTAAAGTTTATGCTTTCCTGTTTTATTTTTTTAGCATGGGGGAAATAAAGGCTTTAGTAGCATTTTAAAGTTAAATGTGTGTGTATTTAAGACTTGTGAATTAATTTTTGCATTTTAGTAGGTTCTAAAAGTGCTTTCATTGATATTAGAAATTTTATCCCTTTTACTGCTTGAGTAATTCTATTTTCTTAGCTTCTTCCAGTGTATACGACATTAATGTTTGCTTGATGTGCATTATCATTCAGTGCATTATCATTGCAGTGTACACCAACATTCCTTGTCCTTCTCATTTGGACCTTGAGAGTTATCATTGGTCTCTTGAGTTCTCTGGCTGCCATTAGACGGCACTAAGTCCCTGTTATATGCTCAACACCTTCCTTCGTTCTGGCCCCGGAGATGAAAGTAAAGTCCTTCCTCTCTCCACCTCTCTTTGAATACCCTCGGGCTTTTATGAGTTTGTTGAAATGGATTCTAGGTGCTTAATATGTCTCCTTAGATTTTAAGTCCCATGAAGATTAGGAGCACTCTTTTCTAGGAATACTTAAAGTTGATGATTACGTGTAGTTATGTAACTGCTCTTTGACCACGAGACCTGGTGGTGGGAATTGTTTACTCAGTAATGAGAATGTGATTTAGCTATTCAGCTGGGCTATCGTTCTTTAAAATATATTTTTTATTTCATTTTTTAAAATATGTTTTATTGATCTCAGAGAGGGGGAGAGGGA